>NC_089752.1:94879057-94919057 GCF_040412425.1 Macrobrachium rosenbergii
TCTATATACATATATGGCCATTCTATATATATATATATATATATTTATATATATATATATATATATATATATATATATATATATATATATATATATATATATATATATATATATATATATATATATATATATATATATATATATATATATATATATATAAATATATATATATATATATATATATATATATATATATATATATTCACACACACACACACATACATATATATATATATATATATATATATATATATATATATATATATATATATATATATATATATATATATATATATATATATATATATATATATATATATATATATATATATATATATATATATATATATATATATATATATATATATATATATATATATATATATATATATAAGGTACAAGAATTGATTGAGAACATTCAATATTCTTACATCAAATATCAAATTTTCATCAGTCTTTGTCAATGATTTGATAAATGCTTAGCATCTGTTGTACTTAAATGATAAAATCTACTTCCCAATAAGAGCCTGATTTTGCGGAAGGACTTGGAGGTATCCCAAGTTTTGTTGACGATTGTCGGAGTCTGAGGATTTTTCGCTAAAATCTTAGATGTACGAAAAATAAGAAAGAATGTTTCCCTGAAATACCTTAGTGATCTCTGAATTGGTTATGAAAGATAATTACGGTGATATATGATTGTTCAGTTCCATAGGCCCATCGCCACTTCCACCAAGAAAGAAAGAGATTTTGTAATTAACATCGATGATATCTGCGAATGAATTTTTAACTGGAAAATTGGGTAATGGTTCACTCTGTATCCTCATGGGAAGATATATACATAGTTTTATTCTGAGGTTATTCATCTGCTTAATGGATTTTTGTTCCCCCTGTTAAACTATCTTTTTTAACTTATTCTCTTTGTAAGAGATATAGGAACATGACATGTTCCTAGATGTTAAACACATTATTGAAAAATAAATGATAAGTCACAGTAATTTTAAATTGGACTGTTATTGTTCTACCAATTATGGGCTCTCCTTATCAGTCACAGTACCAATTGAAGTGAATTCTAATTGAAGAATAATGCAGACAAATATCTTGCTAGTCCCACTTCTAACAATTTTTCGATAATTTCTAACGTCATGTTAGCATAGTATTGAAGACTATTTACAATTTTTCGACGATTTCTAACGTCATGTTAGCATTGTACTGAAGACTATTTACAATTTTTCGACGATTTCTAACGTCATGTTAGCATTGTACTGAAGACTATTTACAATTTTTCGACGATTTTAACGTCATGTTAGCATAGTATTGAAGACTATTTACAATTTTTCGACGATTTCTAACGTCATGTTAGCATTGTACTGAAGACTATTTACAATTTTTCGACGATTTCTAACGTCATGTTAGCATAGTATTGAAGACTATTTAACATTTTTCGACGATTTCTATCGTCATGTTAGCATAGTATTAAAGACTATTTTCTCTCTAACATATATATTTTATGCGCAGTTGCAATAAACAGAATCTTCTGCGGAGGCCAGGGTGTCAAACTAAGCTAAATTTCCATTTAAATGGCATGAAGTCATGCTAATCTACATACATATTAGCTCTTTAGCTTTATGTGCAGTTTCCGTTACAAAGTAACCTTTGGAGAAACAAATCCACAGTTATGTATGGTTACACATATATGAAAAATAAATTCATTGAAAATGGGAATCTACCCGATTTCCGAAAGCGCTCTGTATAGATTTATTTTCAATATATTTGTACCCATGCATAACAGTGGAATTATTTCTCCATTTCAAGACTCATGCTGCTATGAATAAATTTTAAAGTATCCTTTAGTACGATTTACGTACATCTGTGTTGTTTCATTTGTTGCTTTGCAAATAGTGGATCCAATGCTCTCTTTATGAGCCTTCCGAATAAAAATCGGACTTTAACAGGCTCTGCTTGAAATTTTGATCGATTCATAACTAGACAAACATACGCACTCATGCACACGCGTACACACACGCACACACACAGTAACACACATCCGTTATATTTATCCAAACTTCTTATATAAATTAATCTTCGTCCTTCGACAACTGATATTAACATTAATAGCCAGTGCTTCATGAACCTGGCTTCATTTTGCGTATGTGTGTATGCATATATATATATATATATATATATATATATATATATATATAAATTTCTGACTCACGTCGGGATCGAACCCAGGTCTCTCAGGTGGAAAGCTTTCCACCTGAGAGACCTGTATGTGAAAATAAAGTCAGAAAAATTTATTTCTGTTCCACACGTGATTGTGAGTTGATGATTTCTATATATATATATATATATATATATATATATATATATATATATATATATATATATATATATATATATATATATATATATATATATATTACATATATATATATATATATATATATATATATATATATATATATATATATATATATATATATATCTTGATCATAATTCATACAACAAACTTTTCTTTACTCCATGACCTTTTGATTTCCAGTTGGTAATCCTTATTATTACGAATTATCTATTCTCTTAGTAATAGATATGACAGATTTGGAATATCATGGTTTTCCTTCACAAAGAGGATTCCAATCAGAAATCCGTTAGTGATAATGAGGAGTCCACATGGAATTTACAGTATGTAAGACATTTTATAGAGGACGTGTTTCTCAAAAGTATTTCAGCGGCATCTTATATCATTTCTCTCGAAGAAATGATGGAACAGATTATGCATTATTCACAAAACAGTCCTGGTCATAAATTATAGTGAATATGAAAAAATTAATGTTTTTTTTTATATCTGAATATTCTGTAGGGGTTACTTCAAGAGCTTTTTGTGCTGCAATTTTCAAGTGGTTCATTATTAAAGATCAAGCAAACGGTACAAAATTAAACTTCTGCTTCAACATTTTTGTACCATTTTTTGTCGCAGCAAGATTTATCTACTGAGCAAATCCCTTCCATTCAAAAAGACAAACGTCATAGAAGCAAATATTCCTCCGTTCCTGGAAAAAAAGGGCACCGAGCGCTTACGATTAGTATCAAAGAGGAGAGAGTAGTTTTCCAAGCAGTGGAATTCCAACTTTATGATGAGCTGGTTTAATACTTCTCAGTGCGCTACGAATTTTATCTTGACTACAACTGAAATGTGGAATAGTTTGCCTAACGCCGTTGTGGAATCTTCTGATCTCCAAATGTTTCGGCGAGGAGCAAAGTCTTTCCTGCTCTTTGCTGGCGCCTCCTGAATTCAGGTGCATCGGTTTATTTTCTATTCCTTTATATTCAATTAATCATCACCTTTTCCTGTAACTTGTCAGTTCCACAGGCCCATCGCCACTTCTACCAAGAAAAAAAGGGATTTTGTGATTAACATCGATAATATCTAAGAATGAATTTTTAACTGGAAAATGGGGTAATGGCTCCTCTGTATCCTCACGAGAAGACATAAACAGTTTTATTCTGGGGATATTTAAATCCTTGATGGATTTGTGTTCCTCCTGTTGAACTAATATTATTAACTTGTTCTCTCTGCAGGCTGATTTCCCTTTGGAGTCCTCTTGTGTCTATAGTCTGCTGACAGTGCCCACAAGGGGTTTCAGCTGAAGATTTAAAGAGAGTAAAACTTAGAAATACAGAGAGAAAGCAGTCAAAGAACATCTCACAAACGATGTGACTGTACAGCGTATAGAAGTTCACGAAGACAGCGGTTGTTATCTGCGTTTTCCGCTGGTTAAAATCAGATTTATTTGCTTTCATCTAAAATACAAATTAACAATAAATTCAGAGAATTGAAAGCCAACGGATATGAAAAAAACTTCAAAAAACTTCTCTAAACCTTAGGCATTATGTGTGAAAGTTAATTTGACAAACGTTTTCGTACAACGTTCAACTTGAATGAAGTATTACGAAGGTGAATGATACATATACACATAGCTTACATAAAGACAATCGTATATTAGAAAATTGGTTAGGAAACTCTATATGACTAAGTAATCATCTTAACGAAATTCTAAAACAGGTCAAAAGATATAAAGAAGGTACTCTAACACGGAAGTAATCAAGATATTAGCAACTATCTGGCAATCAAAGGTATAAATATGTGTATTTTATTAAAGAAAAATATGTCTCGTTAATGAACACAGCGCCTGAAAAATTGGGTGATAATCACGTCGCTAATGATGCCATTAAGAGGGAGGGTTTGTTTTTTTTTATGAATGTTAATAAGAAAACTGCTAGTGAGGTCCTTAATATTCATTCAAAAATAAATAATATTCAGCCTTGTCCATACAATTTTCTCTCCATATTCCACCATCTTGCTCCCCGTCTTACCCTCGCTCCAAACATTTTAGCTCCAAACATTTTATCATTACATCATCTTTATAAACATCAAACACCCTGACAGCCTAGCGCTTCCTTTATTAGACCCACTTACACACGAAAGTGTTGGTGTCCTCATCTGCATATTAATGCGTTAGTATCAAACACATACACATAGAGCCTTGATGGCCAAGTCGGGTAGAGCAGCAGCCTCGGACTTCCTAGAGGTCTATGGTGCAGGTTCAAATCCGCAGCCGACCGGTCAGAGAGGCGGACACTTTGCTATCCGTGTAGACATCCCGGGATTGTGTATGTAATCAACGGATAGGTTTGTTTAAAAAGCAAATGGGTGTTACAGACTAATACACACACAAACAAAGCCACTCCAACACCTTCTAAAAACATAACAGACACCTCACACGCCTCGACTGTCGACCTAACCGCGCAACGAAGTCCTCGCTGCTGGGAGAACGGGCGCTGGTGACTGGTATAATACATGTACATAGCTACCGGAGTCTAAGCGATGACAGGCAGGGCAGCCGATCGATACTACAAAGTTTACCCCAAAGCCAAATCAAAACCCTTCAAAAAGAAGGCATCGTGCTTACCCCACACAAATGGGAAAAAGCACGTTAAAAGAAGGAGAAGATCAAACACATACAGGTCTTCTACTCTGAAAGCTCGCTGCTTTTCGTTTCACCTTCAGACACTTGTAAAAACCATCATCAAATATTTCCTGACTAAAACCGACAAATGCTAAATCAATTTTAGCTTCCCATCAAAAACCAAATGATGGTAAATGCAAAATTGACAGGGCATTTTAAATGCCAAAGAAAACGTAAATAGATGAAAAAGACAGCAATTTGAATACTCCCAATCTTAATAAAAGTTTAACCGTTTGAGAAGCCTGGAAGAAAACCAGACAGCAGGCAAATCTATTTTCTGCAAGGTCTCTTAAGCAAAGAGAAGAAAAATGCGCACAGAAAACTGACTGGAGGATTTTACTGTGGATTTTCTCCAGGAACCTCATGCAAACTATTCTTCCTTGATAAGATGAATATCTATGACTGCGACAAAGGAGTATTATCTTCAGGAAAATGGGCATGCATGAAGATGTTTCTTCGGCATTGACATTATTTTACGTCAACTTATCTTCCTAGTTACGTAAAAGATTTTCAGTGAAATTTACCTTTTATAACTATTATCTACAATTACAAGCCATGCTCTGAAACCTCTGCTACTGAATTTCTGCTAAGGTGAAACTGCTAAAATTACATTACATTTCAGATGCGTACACTTCTCTCGTTGGAGATCTGGCTTGTCTAAAAAATCTTTTTCAGAGTTAGTTCAAATACTGTAAAATATTTACGACTAATGCTGCTTACATTCTTAAAACTTCTCGAACTGCGTTAATATATTTGTTACTACTTCTTAATACTCTCACAAAAACATAATGGTTATTTTTTCTGTTCTGAATGTTAATATAGCCGTAAAATTTTTAAAAATAGCAACATAAAGAAGAATTTAAACACTTTTATCTTTTTCATTATGTTTTCACTGTTATTATTATTATTATTATTATTATTATTATTATTATTATTATTATTATTCAGAAGATGAACCCTATTCATATGGAACAAGCCTACAAGGACCAACCACTTAAAATTCGTGCTTCCATAGAATATAGTGTTCATTTTTTAAAGCAGCTCCAGAAGATAGCAGGAAATACAGAAAGCAGAGATCGCTTATTAGAAAAAAATACAAATTAATAAATTCACATATAATTATGTGGAAATACAAAAAAATGATTAAACAACAAGATGAATTATTTTAGGGCAGTAATGCATTGCATCTTCACTTGAACTTTTGAGGTCCTAATAGCACAACATCCTCAGGGCGACCGTTCCATAGTCCAAGGTGCGAGGAGTAAAAGACCTCTGGAACTGAGGAGTTCGACAGCGAGGTACATTTACTGCATTTTGGTGCTGCTGTTCAGCAAATCTTTTGGCAGGAAAAGAAGATCAGGGTAAACTGCGGTTGTGAAAGTTCTTTATTAGAATAAGATTTACGAAAAATTGACAAACAAGAGACCATCCGTCGATTGTCCATAACTGCTAATGTTAGGAGACGGAAATCTACCACCACCAATCCCTCTATCTAAGAGATAAATCATTAGCAGAGGCAGACATCTACGCCGAAGAACAGTATTCTAGTAAGGGAAAGAACATATGAACTATAACGGAGTTTAACTTTGTTATAAATATATGAGGCCTTCCGTATAATGCCTAACTTCCGCTGGATGAGAGTCAAAAGTTACAACTCAGATCCTCAGACTCATTCAACAGAGCCCCATAAACAATGAAAATAAAAAAAAAATTACACATCATGGACAAAACAATTCTTAATACATATCTTATTGTTAATTCCTAAAATAAGAAATAGGAACATGGCATGTTTTCCATATTCTTATTCCGTCCTTAAAATCAAAGTTTTATCTGAAATGTAAGGTTGGTTCCATAGCTGCTCAGAAATTTTGATAAAGATTATGATATTATATCACCGATAAATTGGAACATTACGAAAAAAAAAAAACTGATTTTCTTGCAAATTTCTTTCCTTGTGTCTTCATGATAATACATCACGAGGCTTCCATAGCAGGCGAACCGATTTATTTTCAAATGCATTTTGCATATATATCAAATGAGTTTTTATAATGTTTTTTCAGAATTTATCTGAGACTACACTGACATAAATTCTTGATCCTGTTAGATCCATGGTGGAAATCAGATAGGTTTCGAAATCCTGAAAATGCATATCCAAGGTAATAAAATATTCTAACTTCGTCTTTTACTGGAGGCTAACAATTAAATTTCATACATGGACTCATGAAGCGCTTTTAAGACATTTCATTTCGAAGTCATAATCATTTCGAAATGAAGTAAAGTGATTTTAGAACCTGATATGCTTTGATTTTTAATCCGTGATATTATGGCATTACTAATACACGAGCACTAGTTAGGCATTTGGTGCTAAATCGGCTACTCTGTAAAATTATACAACAATTTTTAAAAATAATAGTGACTCATAACCTTACATATGCTTCTTAATATTTCAAACAGTGTGTATATATTGTAGATATATAATTAAAATACCAGAATATATAATGGTCGATTTATTCTCTTTAGAACCGCTGTATAAATCGTCCAATTTTGCAAGTGTTCATTAATTAGAACACTGCGAAAATGAATTTTGCATATTTGCAGAAGACTTTACGAACGAAATTACACACCACAAATCTGACAGGATAAGTGGGACGAAGTCAATGGCTGTATCTTATCCTCAATTTCAGTTCCCCTTGTCCTGATTATAAAAGTTATCCTCTCTCTCTCTCTCTCTCTCTCTCTCTCTCTCTCTCTCTCTCTCTCTCTCTCTCTCTCTCTCTCTCTCTCTTATGCAGTAGGTATAAGGTATTTTATGGTATTGTTCCATCAAGCTGAGAGACAATATCCCCACACCCTCTCATATAACCATTAGATAGCCTCTTTCATCATGTTATTCACTCGAAGTTAGGATTTCTATAAGTATTTTATCCCTGGTTTCAAAAACATTTCCACTAAA
This sequence comes from Macrobrachium rosenbergii, assembly GCF_040412425.1. Classification (NCBI taxonomy): domain Eukaryota; kingdom Metazoa; phylum Arthropoda; class Malacostraca; order Decapoda; family Palaemonidae; genus Macrobrachium; species Macrobrachium rosenbergii. The sequence continues at coordinate 94,887,038 of NC_089752.1, forward strand.
ACCATTTATCTTGATGAGACTCAAGTAGTCCTTTATTTTTCCCTTTAATTTATTTTCTTCTTCGTGGGGGAATTATAAATTAGAATCAGGCCAATTAAACTAAGGCAGCGAGAACCGAGTTAATTATCCACAGACGACCTAATTTCGAATCTGCATCCACTGCTGCTTTATTAAAAGATTTCCTATTTCATAAAGAAGATACGATGCAGAGGTTAGAGTAACTTTGGAGGAACAGGGTACAGTATGCAAGCAACCCCTAGGGGGAAAGACAAGCAATAAAACATCGAGCAAATGCGTTTAACAGTAATTATCAGAATATCATAAGGCATACAAAAATTCCAAAAACAAATATAAGGGTTTTGTGCTTTATTGCAATTTAAATTATTTGAAGTATCCAGATATATCAAGTCAAAGCTTCGGATTCTACTGCCTTCTAAGCGATTAAGTAAAAACGCCAATCACTCCGCTTTCGTATCATTAGTCGGTTGTGGATTGCGAAAGGTAAATTTTATCTATTTAAATGGGTTAGAGTTTTTACTTTCAAATCAAAGTAGGAGAATCTTATTATAAATAATATCGAATTATATTTATAATAAGATTCTCCTACTTTGATTTGAAAGTAAAACCTTTAACCCATTTAAATAGACAAAATTTACCTTTCGCAATCCACAACCGACTAATGATACGAAAGCGGAGTGATTGGCGTTTTTACTTAATCGCTTAGAAGGCAGTAGAATCCAAAGCTTTGACTTGATATACCTGGATACTTCAAATAATTTAAATTGCAATAAAGCACAAAACCCTTATATTGTGATTACCTTATTATTCAGGTGAATGGTTCAAGCAATGAAGAACTGCTAAAACTTTAGATACAGAGCTAAGAAGCATAGGTTTAACCTTAACATGGAGAGAGAGAGAGAGAGAGAGAGAGAGAGAGAGAGAGAGAGAGAGAGAGAGAGAGAGGCTCTGCCTGTCTCTTATCAGAGATTCAACCTAGCTTAAGAGTTTCAATAAGCGAAAGATACATTTGAAAGCATTCCATCCAGATTTTAAAAGGAAGGGACTGTAATCTTCATGATTTCCAATTCAAAGCCAAGCATCAGAGTTACAACTCGTCGTAATGCAATGCTGGGTTTCGCATGCATTCAGACTGTAGCAGTTTCTAAGAGAATGTCATATTGGATCATTTTCTCGACATAGTCAATGTAGCGATTTCACAGACGTTGGATCTGCTTCCACCAGAACGTCTTTATATGTTACCAGCTTGCAGATCATTATGATATTGTAGTATATATTATTATAGTATATTATCTATATGGATATATGAAAATTTATATGTTTTAATCTTTTATCGGAGAAGAGTAAAGCTAAATAAAAGAAAAATTTTGAAATTTCTTATAAATATTGCAAAAAAAAAAATTCAGTTTTGGAAGTAGTGCAACAAACTCGCGTTTCAAGCATTCATTAGTAATATGAATCTTTGTTACTAAACGAGATTTGATACACAGAGTACGGTATAAATATATATGTAATTATGCAGTTGTCCAGTATGCAAATCTTAATAAAGTTCAAGGAATGAAAGATAATTCAGCAAGTAGCTAATGAATAATAACACAACAAAATACGGCTGAAGATGTTTAAAAGTCGTGGTAAGTAATTCAGGTACAAAGTGTTTATAATATATTTGGGAAGGTGGGATGTAATTCTTTAGTATAATGGAAAAGTCTCCAGGAAGAATGGAGATGGTATCTGAGAAAGAAGAAGTTGGTGGAGATATTTCCACGATGGAGGGACACATAAAGCAAGTTCTTTATTACAAGGAAACTGTAGGTCAAGTGCCTTACCTTTATTTGAAGATGAAAAGACTGTTCTAGATATACATATAATATATATATATATATATATATATATATATATATATATATATATATATATATATATATATATATATATATATATATATACATAAAAGGAGAGGCCACATCATCAAGGAACAAAAGGAACAGAGACCTCCAGTCTCACAAATTTATTCGCCGACGTTTCATACATATATATATATATATATATATATATATATATATATATATATATATATATATATATATATATATATATATATATATATATATGTATATATATATATATATATACATATATATATACATATATATACATACATACATATATATATATATATATATATATATATACATATATATATATATATATATATATATATATATATATATATATGTATATATGTATATATATATTTATATATGACTTTTTTATCACATCACCGTGATTCATATTCAATCAGTAAGCTACAAACGTCCTTTAATATCAATTCGCTCTACTCGAAACATATATGAAAATATATTATTTCCGAGGTAGAGCAAACTGATATTAAAGACGTTTGTAGTTTACTGATTATATATATATATATATATATATATATATATATATATATATATATATATATATATATATATATATATATATATATATATACACATTATATATATATATATATATATATATATATATATATATATATATATACATACATATATATATATATATATATATATATATATATATATATATATATATATATATATATATATATATGATGTAACAATATAGAATACTGTTTTATAAACACCAGAGCTTTTCATGTCATGTATGTTTTGTTGTTGGACAACGCACGACGCATCATGCCACCGCCAGCTTAGTTTATTAATTGTTTGCTCGAAGATCCTGTCATACTAATTTCAGCGCACAAAGAAAGCTGCGAGTTTGAAGGACTCCTAGTTTGATATAGAACCCTAGTATGAGTCAGGAGAGGTGACAAACCAACAGGAGACAGGTGGGCTTAGCCTAGGGGAAGGCTAGTAGCCTAAGTAAAGCTATTTCACCGTTCTTCAGCAGTGAAAGACTGCAGTCTGCAGCCCAAATTTATTTTTCTCACTTTTCATCGTATAGTTTGTTTATGCATTTTGAAGAGGAAATAAGTTTTCAGTCTCTAACTGAGATAATATTTTAAACTACCATTCAGATGTCTTTGCATTTACCTCCACTTAGTCCTCCAGTGGTGGCAAGAAATTAGCCATAAAGTGGAACAAGTTTAAAAAGACATTTCAGAATTACGAGGTAGCCACAGGAATAAATAACGAAAATGATAGGCGAAGAGTAACAACCTTTTTGCACGTAACTGGAGAGGCAGGGATTGAGAAATATAGAACCCTAACCTGGAATGAGGATGCAAATAAGTAAATCATCAAGAAAGCTTAAAGGAATATCAAGCAGAATGCGAGCATTGGTCAAATGTTATTATGGAAAGGTATAGGTTTCTTAAAATACACCAGGAATCTGATAAAACGTGTGATCAGTTTATCACACAGTTAAGAATTTTAGCTAAATCATTCCAATATGATAATTAAGAAGAGATGATAAGAGAAGTTCATTTCCAATTTGCATGATGATAAGGCTATAGAGAAATTATTGGACCATATTAATATGGACAGAAAACCAATAAACTTATACAGAGCTGTAAATTTTGTCAGGAATTATGAAATGAGACATCCACAAAAGAAACAGATGAAGACAGAGAGTAAACAGAACATTAATTTGGTCAAGAAAATGAAAAGGACAACACTATCACACAGCAATAGGTTTAATATTCGTAAAGGAATTCAAGACTGTAGATATTGTAGTAGAAACCACAGCTCAGGAAGGTGCCCAGCTTACTGCAGGATATGTAATAAGTGTGGGCGAAAGAATCATTTTGCTAAACAGTGTAAGAATTTCAATAAATCCAGGTCTGAGAAAGTTAAAGCTGTTGAGGATGATAATAACTGTAGTTTTGTTGGTGATAGTGAGTTACAGCAGACAAGTACTGTAACAGAATGGGTAGGAAATATTTCAGTCTCATGAAAGAAAGTAATTTGTGACCATGAATGTAAAGAATAGGAAAGTACACTTCCAAATAGATTCTGCTGAAACATGTAAGGTTACATCACTGAAAGAAGTGAAACTTTTGCTAGGTATTCAAAATGTAGGTGTTGAACATAGTAATGCTGCAGTAGAGATGAAAGTTTATAACAATAATAAAATAAGGAGTATTGATTCTAAAACTCTAACATGTACTCGAAATTAAAAACAACACAGGGTCAAATTTCAAGTGGTTAGAGAAAACTCTTTATCCATAGTAAGCTTTTCTGATAGGAAAGGTTGCGTTTTCTAAAAAATCCTTGTAAATAACAATTCCCATGCTAAGCAAGAAATTACTAACGTTTTTCATGTTAATCATAGGGATGATCAAAACAGTATTTGTTCCCAAGGTAACTCGGTAATCAGTAGAGATAAAATTATGACAGAATTTTCTTATCTCTTTGAGGGCTAAGAGGAGTCAGGAGCCCCATGTAAGATTAACGAGGACAAGACAGCTACACCAGTAGCACATGTGCCAAGAAGGGTACCTTTCGGTATGCAGAAGAAATTGAAAACACAATTAGAAAGCATGGAAGGCATTAATGGTACTATATTTGAAAAAGCAACTGAGCCTACTGACTGGGTTTCTAGCAGGGTTGTGGCCACCAAACTAAAACCAAATTATTTGAGAATTTGTAGACCCTCCTAATTTGAATACAGCTATCGACAGACCCCATTATAGCGTCCAGTTATTGGAGAAATTTTACCCCGTCTCGGTAAAGCAGGGATTTTCTCTGTTGGCAAGTGAGGCTTGATGAGGAATCTAGCTACTTGACTACTTTTGATACCCTATTTGCAGATACCGATGGAAACGCATGCCGTTTGGTATTTCTTCCACCCCAGAGGAATATCAGAGAAGGATGCATGAGGCTTTACAAAACTTCAAAGAAATGGTGGTTATTGCAGATGATACCTTGGTGTATTGAAGAGGCTCAACAGAAGAAAAAGCAGTGTTGGTCCATGACAGAAACTTGAAAGCATTATTACTACAGAGGTGCCAAAAAGAGAGTATTAAGCTGAACCAAGACAAAATAAGTCTCCGTGTGCCATAAGTCACTTATGTTGGACACTTGCTAACTAATGATGGTGTATGCACAGATCCAAGAAAAGTAACAATAATAAGAAATTTAAGAGTACCCACGGATATGAAATCCCTCAGTAGATTTTTGGGGATGGTCAATTATCTTTCCAAAGTTCTTCCGAGGTTATCAGATTTAACCCAGCCCTTAACAAATCTATAAAAGAAAAAATTGGTGTGGCAGTGGAATTCATGCCATATAGAGCACTTACTAAAATAAAAAAAAATTGATGGTGGCAGCACAAGTTCTGAAATATTTTGATCGTAGTGTTGATGTAGCATTATAATGTGATGCTTCAATATCAGGGTTAGTTGCAGTTTTGATACAACATTGTATCAAAACAGCCAGTAGCAAATGTATCCAAAAACTAACGGATACAGAGCGAATATATGCTCAAATAGAAAAAGAAATACTGGCCACAGTTTTTGCATCTTTGCATTTCGAGCGGTACGTATACGGTAAAGTGATAAATATCGAAACTGACCACAACCCCTTAGAAACTATTTTCTAGAAACCTTTGGTAAAATATCCCGAAAAGTTACAGAGTATGTTATTGCAGTTGCAAAAGTTTAGCCTTAATGTTCAGTACAAAAAGGGTTATAAGATCCTCATTGCTGATACTTTGCGCAGGGACTATTTGTCGCACACTGTTTCACAAGCAGATAAATCAAGTCTAATATCCACGATTGAGGACATTATTGCCATTCATATGTGTGAAAATATTGCTGTGACAGATAAGAGAGTAGAAGACATTAGACAGAAAACTATGGAAGATGCGGGAATGCAAACTTTGAAAGAGACGATTCTTAGTGGTCGGCCAACTCATTGTACAAATGTTCCTGAAATTGTTAGACCATAATTCATATTTAGGGATGAGCTTTCTGTTGAAGATTATGTGATTTTCAGGGATCCTTGCATTGTTGTTCATTCCTGCTTAAGGTTATATATGTTGAAGCAGATTCATTATGCTCATAATGGTATTAATGCTAATGTCAGGTATGGTCAAGATATTTTGGAATGGCCTAATATGTGTGCAGAGTGAAAGAATCATGTTGTTTCTTGCAAAATTTGTAACAAGTATGGTAAAATGCAAGCAAGAACTCCCTGAGACCACATGATTTTCCGTCACAGCCATGGTCAAATGTTGGTATGAATATTTTCACTCTTGGAAAATGCAATTGATTTATTTTAGTAGATATTATTCTTCATATTTTGAGGTTAACTTCTTAGAGAGTGTAGAGGTACAAGCTGTTATTAGTAAGGTCAAAAGTCATTTTGCACGGTATGGAATTCCCGACTTTGTGTAACAAATTGTGGTTCTCAAGACGCATCAAAGGGTTTCCAAAAGCCAACAAAAAAGTGGTGTTTCAAACATGTAACATCCTCCTTTATATTACCATCACTAGTCAAATGGCAAGGGAGAAAATGCAGTGAAGATTATGAAGCATCTTTTCCAAAAGCAAAGGAAGATGATCGCGACCCTTTATTAGCGCTCCTTGAGTGGTGGGGAAATACTCCGACTGAATGATTTATCTCATCACCTGAGCAGCACTTCTTCGGACGACGTGGAATATGAAGGATATGCTTATAACTAAATGACTAAATAACATGATGAGCTTTGTCTTACAAAGTTGAAAGAATTGTGATGACGTAATATGGCATGAGGCGTTTTTCTGTAAAAGTACGTTGGAAATAAAAGGATAAATGAGCTAACGAAAAAGGAAAAGAAAACAATTCAAAATAAGAAATGTTGCAGTATTTTGTCAAGACGAGGAACTCATACTTGTTCTTAATCATCAACATAAATGTAACAGTACATTATGCTACATTCATTCCAATAGAAATGCTGCATTCATTCTGGAAATGCTGCATTCATTCCAACGGAAACTATTTGAAAATGCTGCATTCATTCCAACGGAAGCTATTTGGAAATGCTACATTCATTCCAAAGGACACTATTAGGAAATGCTGCTTTCACTCCAACGGACACTATTTGGAAATGCTGCATTCATTCCAACGGAAACTATTTGAAAATGCATTCATTCCAACGGAAGCTATTTGAAAATGCTGCATTCATTCCAATGGACATTATTTGGAAATGCTGCATTCATTCCAACGGACACAATTTGGAAAGGCTGCATTCATTCCAACGGAAACTATTTGGAAATGCTGCATTCATTCCAACAGACACTATTTGGAAATGCTGCATTGATTCCAACGGACACTATTTGGAAATGATGCATTCATTCCAACGGACACTGTAAATGTTGTATTCATTCCAACGGACACTATTTAGAAATGCTGCATTTATTCCAACGGACACTATTTGGAAATGCTGCATTCATTCCAACGGAAACTATTTGGAAATGCTGCATTCATTCCAACGGAAACTATTTGGAAATGCTACATTCATTCCAACAGAAGCTATTTGGAAATGCTGCATTTATTCCAACAGACACTATTTGGAAATGCTGCATTCATTCCAACGGAAACTGGAAATGCTGCATCCATTCCAACAGACACTGGAAATGCTGCATTCATTCCAACGGAAACTATTTGGAAATGCTGCATTCATTCCAACGGACACTATTTGGAAATGCTGCATTCCTTCCAACGGACACTATTTGGAAATGCTACATTGATTCCAACGGAAACTGCATTTTGGAAATGCTGCATTCATTCCAACGGACACTAATTGGAAATGCTGCATTCATTCCAACGGACACTGGAAATGCTGCATTCATTCCAACGGACACTGTTTGGAAATGCTACATTTATTCCAACGGAAACTATTTGGAAATGCTACATTCATTCCAACGGACACTATTTGGAAATGCTGCATTCATTCCAACGGACACTGGAAATGCTGCATTCCTTCCAACGGACACTGGAAATGCTACATTCATTCCATCGTAAACTATTTGGAAATGCTGCATTCATTCCAACGGACACTATTTGGAAATGCTGCATTCATTCCAGCGGACACTGGAAATGCTGCATTCATTCCAATGGACACGATTTGAAAATGCTGCATTCATTCCAACATACATTGGAAATGCTGCATTCATTCCAACGGACACTATTTGGAAATGCTGCATTCATTCCAACGGAAACTTTTGGAAATGCTGCATTCGTTCCAACGGACACTATTTGGAAATGCTGCATTCATTCCAACGGAAACTATTTGGTAATGCTGCATTCATTCCAACGGAAACTATTTGGAAATGCTGCATTCATTCCAACGGAAACTATTTGGAAATGCTGCATTCATTCCAACGGACACTATCTGGAAATAAGTTTGAGAAATGATTCGTAATTTTTGTATGTACCGTATTAGAAAGAGAAACAAGAAATAGGGTAATTATAACTATTCAAAACATTTCCCTAGAAAATCATGCTTCCTCTCAATCAAGTTGTTTAATTCAAGCTATTACGAAAAATCCAATTTTAACCCGTCAACAATTTGCTGTGCAGGATAGAAGCAGTCGGGAAAATCTTACTGTTTAGTGTTTTTCTCTGGCAGAGGGAAATAGCGTGTTCGCGCAATTAAAAAGCAAAAGCGATTAAAGAAACCTATAAAATCGAGAAAAAAACTTTCACTTTCATTAAGATTATATTTACAGTGATTCTTTTATTTTATTTCTTCATGGATGTCAACAGGTGCTGACATAATCCCATTTGAGTAAATTGCTTTCTTGAAAATAAGGTCATGTATTTTGTACGCCGTAAACCCCTGAAAATTTATTTAACGCAGGAGGTCGTGGGCAATACAGATGCTACACCTTAATTAATTCCCTGAATAATAATGTACTTGACAGGAGAAAACGTATTTCGGTAGCTAAGGATAATGCCCCGGTGTAGAGCCAGCGCAAAGGTGTTGGCAACGCTGCCTCTGGAATTCAAGTCACTAAACAATCAAAGAACGTTTGTTAAATGAGAGTAATGATAATTGAGGAACTTCTGCTATGCATAACGCATAATACACTAAAGCCGGAAACACTATATTCTCATAACTAAGGTAATAAAAACCTTTCTATTGTGACGTGGCTCTGCTCTCTCTCTCTCTCTCTCTCTCTCTCTCTCTCTCTCTCTCTCTCTGTGAATAACTTTTTTTAGAATAAGTATACTTCATTCTTCCTTTGTTCGGTTGAGCTCTTCCGGTAAATCATTCCCTTGATAGTTCTTATTACCATTCTTTGACTATGCCATTGTCATATTGATATTGGTGTCATATTGATACCAAATTGAGGGAAGTAATCCATGCGATTACAAGACAATACACTGACGATGAAATAACGTTTCTGATGATCTAGCCCCTGCATTCATCATGACACGAATATACAGTATCACTGGCGGCATTTGTGCGCATATTTATGGTTGCCAGAGGCTTTGGAGAGTGAATTGTAAATCAACTTTAGCAGCCATAACGTAATTCTGACTTTTGCATCCCTTTGCGTTACTGTCATTACTATATATTACTGTGAGGAATACAGTCCTACACCTGTTATTTTAACATTCTTTTTATTTTAATTAACTCTTCTATGAAAGTTTTTCTCATAGTAAATTAATAAATTGCATTCATTCGGTCTCGACACAAAGTCAGATAAATAGAAGTAACACTGCAGGTTAAAAATCAGCGCAATAATAAATTAATAAATTGTACTTTTTTCATTCTTGACACAAGTCAAATACACAGCCAGCCATATACATACTTTAAATATATGCATATATATTATATATATATATATATATATATATATATATATATATATATATATATATATATATATTTATTTCTGCATATATATTGTGTGTTATGATTTCTATATATATATATATATATATATATATATATTTATATATATATATATATATATATATATATATATATATATATATATATATATATATATATACATACATACATACATATATATATATATATATATATATATATATATATATACTGTAAACATACATACATACATACATACATACATACATACATACATACATACATACATATATATATATATATATATATATATATATATATATATATATAATGAAGCAGCTGTCGATGATGTAACTTTGTGTTGGCAACTTCATCCCAAAAGATCGACTAATAACTCGGAAGAAGGACTCCAGTCGGATTCGGTTCCCTTCAGGGAATGGAAAAGTGATCTCGAAGAATGTGGGCTTCCCTCCAAGAAGTTTCTAAAGCCATTCGTCTCCAGAAAGGACCAAATCCGATTCTTTCTCCGCCCAGCGTTGTACTTTATTATTGCCAGCAAATCCAAAGGCTGCAGAACCTGGAGATTGCCTTAAAGCCTTCGGAAGCCCCAGAGACAATGTGTCTTATTTCGAAACTAGACTTGAGAAAAGCATTGAGTGCTGCTCGTGGTTAGTGCTGTAAACAGGCCATGCTTTGCTTTGCAGTGCAGTAAGGTGAAAACAGAAGAAAGTCCTCGGGACTCGAAGAGATGATTTGATCCTGCAAGCGCATCTGGACGGTCACAGATGTCCTCAGCAAAGACCGAGGGAATCAAATTGAAACCCAGATGTAAGAGGATGTGAGACCAAAGCTTGATCACGAAAGAGAATCATTTAAAGAGGAGAAAGAACTATTCTTTCAAGAAAGAGAGCATTCCATTTAGAGGTTAAAAATTCGGTGTTCCCTTTGAACTGTGAGAAAGCACTTTCTTCGAAAAGATAAAGAAGAGTTTGAGAATCGGAAGATGCGGGACCTCCTTGAAAGACAACACAGGAAGGAACGAGAGGTACTGAGGACGATCGAGGGACTAAGAAGGGAAAATTAAAACCAAGTAAAAAATGCGCCGAAGTTTCTTCGGCACAATCGAGTTTTCTGTACAGCGTATAATCAAGGCCACCGAAAATAGATCTATCTTTCGGTGGTCTTGGTATAATGTTGTATGAGCCGCGGCCGATGAAACTTTAACCACGGCCCGATGGTGGCATGTCCTATATCGTTGCCAGAAGCACGATTATAGCTAACTTTAACCTTGAACAAAATAAAAACCACTGAGGTTAGAGGGCTGCAATGTGGTATGTTTGAAGATTGGAGGGTGGATGATCAACATACCAATTTGCAGCCCTCTAACCTCAGTAGTTTTTAAGATCTGACGGCGGAAAGAAAAAGTGTGGACGGACAGACAAAGCCATCTCAATAGTTTTCTTTTACAGAAAACTAGAAAGAATTATAATGAGCATAGAGTCAGATCACTAATACACAGCTCTTTGGATTGCAAACTTCGACATGGCATCAGAAACAAAGAGCTGCTTCAATCAATATTGAATGATATCTAAATCCAAATTTCAAATTAAATGCAATCCAAAAGCAACTTCTACGGCGAAGTAAAGAGCAGCCCTCCCCGCCCCTTAAAAATACAAAGGCAACCTTCTGGGGCAGCGTAAAACCCGGTATGTTTAATGCCTCTGAAAAAAAAAACTCACAAAGACAACCTCTGGCGCAGCGTTAAACCTCGTAATTAATGCCTCTGTAAAAAAAAAAAAAAAAAAAAAAAAAACTTGCAAGAGCAACCTCTGGCATGGCATAAAAACCCGTAAGTTAAGGCCTTTGTAAGAAAAACTTGCAAAGGCAACCTCTTGCAAGGCGTAAAAACTTTTAAGTTAATGCCCTGTAAAAAAAATTGCAAAGATAACCTCTTGCAAGGCGTAAAACCCCAGAAGTTAATGCCTCTACATAAAAAAACTTGCAAAGGCAACCTCTGGAGTGGTGTAAAACCCGTAAGTTAATACTTTTGTAAGAAAGAATATTTTTAAAAATTACAGACGAAACCACTTTTCCGGCGTAAAACCCGTAAGTTTATGCCTTTGTATTGAAAAAAAGCAACCTCTGGGGCGCCGTATAACCCTATAAGTTAATGTCTTTGTAAGAAAAGGAAAAAATTTTGTAAATTTCACAAAGACAACATCTGGCGCGGCATAAAACCCGGCAAGTTAATGCCTTTGAAAAAAAAACTTGCAAATGCAACCTCTGGCGCGGCGTAAAACCCCGTAAGTTAATGCATTTAAAAAAAAATATGCAAAGGCAACCTCTGGCATGGCGTAAGTAAAAAGAAAGTACACCTTAGTTTAACCAGACCACTGAGCTGATTAATAGCTCTCCTAGGGCTGGCCCAAAGGATTAGACTTTTTTTACGTGGCTAAGAACCAATTGGTTACCTAGCAACGGGACCTACAGCTTATTGTGGAATCCGAACCACATTATAGCGAGAAATGAATTTCTATCACCAGAAATAAATTCCTCTAATTCTTCATTGGCCGGCCGGAGACTCGAGCGCTTGCCCAGCAGTGTGCTAGCCGAGAACTATACCGACCTTCCAACGAGGAACTTTGGCATGGCGTAAGAAAAGATATTTTAAAAAAATTTACAGAGGCAACGTCTGGCACAGTTAATGCCAGTTAATGCCATTGTAAGAAAATGAATGAAAAAAAAAAAATTACACAAGAAACCTCTGGTGTGGCTTAAAACTTTAAGTCAATGCCTTTGTAAATAAAAAAAAAAATTGCAAGGGCAACCTCTGGCGTGATGTAAAAACCGTAAGTTAATGCCTCTGTAAGAAGAAAAAAAAAAATTTTCGGAGGCAACTCCTGGTGCGGCGTAAAACCTCGTAAGTTAATGCTTTTGTAAAAAAAAAAATTTTCAAAGGTAACCTCTGGCGTGGTATAAAAACCTGTAAATTAAGGCCTTTTAAAGGAAAAAAATTTAAAAGTTTAGAGGCAGCCTCTGGTGCGGCGTAAAACCCCATAAGTCAATGCCTCTGTAAAAAAAAATGCAAATAGGGAGAACCAGCAGTTTTATTTGCTGTGTGAGCAGCCCGAAATCCATATTAATGAATGATTTGGGCATTTTAGTGACCAATTTATAAGGTTACAAAAAGAAGAATAAAACGTACAGTAGTACCTGACCAATAGAAAGATAATTTGAAATATAACACAAGATCTGATAATGGTCATAGTAACAATAAAATTAACAATAATTGAACTAACCATGTTAATTTTAACAAAATCTTTGTTTACCTATGAATGAAAGTTGATAATATGCAAGGCCATCAGTTTGCAGTAATCTCGCTTTGGTAACAATCAGTTAATCATACGTTCTATTTCCTCACCAGATACGATGAGCAGAATAACTACATGGAGTCGAGGAACTGTCATTTTACGTGTAATTCTTAGGAACAGATTCACCTCTACGGTATGCGATTGCTACCTATGACAGATGACAGGTTCACCAGCGAGGAATACCTAGAAACAGTGTAGAGGGTGATGTTTCCAGCAGTACGTCCATCTATCCTCCCGGACCCAGAACGCGTTGTATATATATTTGACAACTATTGTTCACCAAGCCAGTATAGTAAAACAGTGGTTTGAAGAACAGAGATATATCGACGCTTTGCCGTGACCGAGTATGGCTCCCTCTACCCAATGGAAAACACATGGGCATGCACTGTGAATGCCTGGGATTCACAAGAACAACGAACATCACTGCGGCTTATGCAACATGCTGCAACAGAGTGGGAAGTACTGCGAAGGAGGCCTGAAAATGTTTACAACCATGTTGCATCTGCGCCCAAAAGACTTGAGGGTGTAACTGTGATAATCTCGGTGGCTGGACCAAGTACTGATTAGTATAGTCATTTCCACTTGGTTTCGAATACTTTCCTTTTGTCCTCTCCCATATTAACAGCGTTTTCATGTATATATGTATGTATATATATATATATATCATATATATATATATATATATTTATATATATATGAAATGACTATATATATTATATATATTAGATATCGAAATGTATGTATATGTACATGTAATGTGTGTGTGTATACTAGTACTAAATATATATATATATATTGATATATAGGGATATATATATATATATATATATAATATATATAGGTGATATATATATACTGTTTATATATATATATATATATAGCTATATATATATATTTATATATATACATAATGTATATATTTATAAATATATAAAAATTTCAGTCATTTCAGAATTGAACTGATTTCTATCGACCGGTAGACATCAGTAGGTGCAAAGTGAAGGATCAGTCCTTTATTATATTTCTAAGTACTGTATAATTTCTGCAACGTTTCAAGATATAAAGTCCTATTTTCAAGCTATAAAAGATAAGACAAACGTTAAAATAACAAACTCGGAATAATAATTAACGGTTAAAAAAACTATACAAAAAGTATATATGACAAGTACAAAAGGTAGGGAAGAGTGATTACCATAAGGTGCTGAAGGCACAGACCGAGTGCCATTTCGGGCCGGGTTCAGCTTCGACTTATAAGCTCACGAGAGATACAGAGGTGTTGAGGAAGATTGGGTGTTTAACTGTGGAATGAGTTGTTTATTGAAGAGTTATTCTAAGATTGCTAAATATTGTTCGTTAAGAGTTTGGCCTATAATTTTAAAATCTTTGTAATTTATGCCAGATTTACATTTCTTTGTATGTTCACGTATACATGAAAATTCAGGATTAGTTATTTTGACACCTGTTGTATAGCTAACGCCTCGATGAGGGTCCAATCTCACTTTGAGTAATCTCCGTGTGGGGCCGACGTACTTCCCAAGATTACATCTAGGGTATTAAATAGATGTACGACTCCTGAGGTTATTGGTGGATCGAGTTTCTCCTTATGTTTAAACAGAGATCTAATACTCATTGGGTTGCAGGGTTTAGCTTTAATTCAGTTGCAGGTAAACATTTCTCGACTAACAGCTTCAGTTCACGGTAGAAATTTTTGTCATGAATAAATGGGACATTTGCATATAATCGTAATTTTGGTACTGTTGGTATTTCAGTTTTAGGATGGAAGATATTTTTAAGAATTTGTAGCGGTGTTTATACAAAAGGTTTCGACGTAAAGCAATTGTCATTGAAATATTGGTGGAGATAGGTTATTTCACTGTGAAAAAGATTCCAATCAGACGTTATGAAAAAGATTAAACGACGTTATGTTAAAGAGCGAAAGACGACGTGGAGTTTAGTTTAAAATTATAAAAACAGTTACTATAAAAATTTGAGACCAGAGAATGTTTTTATCCGATTCAGTGGTCTCAAGCAAGAATCTTGTTCAGAAACAATAATTTCATAGACAGAAATCTAATAGAAACGGCATGTATTCAATATAGTGAAAACAATCACTTTAATGACAGTATAGGTTTATTCAAGACAGACCCACTTTTTCTACATATCATGAAAAATCAGTACAAATAATGTAATATATTGACTTAGGTATTCACTTAATTCCCTGTTTAGCCTCATTAGAATGTTGACCTTTTCTGTTGGACGAACTATGTACTAGACAAATTATATTTTATAATATCCTGCAACAATTGTAAGCACCGTTAACCATTTTTACTTGTTTTTTATGTAAGTCTTGAAGTAAAATGTAAACATATGTCCGGTATATGTTTTTTCTTAAACTGATTAGTCAATAAAGTTCCCCGGAAGAGGCCTGACGGAAGGCGAAACCGTTGGTACAAATTAAGAACTCTATTTCCTTCTTCCTCTGGTTTCTCCTTCGTTTTCATTGTGGAGTACATCGAGATATTTTATCTTGTGTGTGTGTGTGTATACGTATATAAATGGTTGATTATAGGCTATTTGACTTGTGTGAAGAATGTTAAAATATCAGGTGTAAGACTGCATTCCTCACAGTAATATGTAATGATAGTAACGCAAAGCGATGCAAAAGTCACAATTACGAAATGGCTGCTCAAGGTGATTTACAATTCACTCTCCAAAGCCTCTGACATCCAAAAACATACTGTACACACACATGACGCCACTGACATATTCCTGTCGTAATGAAGGCAGGGGCTAGATCATCAGAAACGGCATTTCATCATCAGTGTATTGTCTAATCATCGCATGGATTACTTCCCTCCATTTGGTATCAACGTACCGCCAATATCAGTATGACAAGGGCATATTCAAAGAAACTAATTCGATAGTAATAAGGACTATCAGAGGAATTATTTACCGAAAGGGCTCAACCGAGCAAAGGAAGGAAGGAGTACACTTTTTTCAAAAAAGTTATACAGAGAGAGAGAGAGAGAGAGAGAGAGAGAGAGAGAGAGAGAGAGAGAGAGAGAGAAAGTGCATGCCTACTTCACGATAGAAAGACTTATATTACTTTGGTTATGAGAATATAATGTTTCTAACTTAAGTGTATTATGCGATATGCACATTAGTTCCTCAATTGTCGTTACTCTCATTTGACAAACGTTCTTTGATTGTTTAGCGACTTTAGTTCCAGAGGCAGCGTTGCCAACACTTCGTGTTTGCTCTACACCGGGGCATTAGCTGCTACTTGGGGAGTTGCCAGTTCTCTCCTTAACCTAAGCTCACAGCGAAGTGTACCAAAATACATGACGGGAGCTTACCTATGGGCCAATATTTGCAATTAAGGTTTTTAAAAGAATGTAACTGATTTATCAATTTTTCACTCAACTTTTTACAAAAATTCAGATAATGAGTCTAATAGTTATTTTGCAATCTCCATCGTTCACACAACAAAAAAAAAATCTAGAAAATCCAGCGAGAGGTCCATCCGAAGTAAGATTTCTTACCAAACTATTATTATTTGTTGCCAGTGGCGGAACTCACCGTTGATAAAAGTGTATTTATAATCCAAAGGCAAATTTAGTTACCGGAAAAAATATACCTTCCTAGCCAAAGGCAATGACTTTAATCTTCATTCATTAAGCGACGTTTTTGTGAATGCACGTTTTCCTAGCCTCAAAAATCACTTGCCCATTTACTTTTAAAGAAAAGAAATAAAGGTGAAATAATGCTCGTTCTACAAAATTAGGGATTACGAAATGCTTTCTAATAATGACGACGTTCACCAGGAATCACGGCAATTAACAAGGGAAATGAGGTTTAATTTCTTTTCTTTGTAATTCCAGATGATTATCGCTGGAAATATACAGTCAAATAATAATCTAGGATTAGTTATTTCAATTGACAGTGTTCTTTTTAGTTTTCTATAAAAGAAAACTATTGTGCCAGCTTTGTCTGTCCGTCCGCCGTCAGATTTTAAAAACTAAGGATAGAGGGCTGCAAATTGGTATGTTGATCATCCACCCTCCAGCCATCAAACATACCAAATTGCAGCCCTCTAGCCTCAGTAGTTTTTATTTTATTTAAGGTTAAAGTTAACCATAAGCGTGCATCTGGCAACGATATAGGACGGGCCACCAACCGGCCGTGGTTAAAGTTTCATGGGTTGCGGCTCATACAGCATTATACCGAGACCACCGAAAGATAGGTCTATTTTCGGTGGCCTTGATTATACGATGTACAGAAAACTCGATTACGCCGAAGAAACTTTGGCGAATTTTTTACTTGTTTTTATTTTGTTTTGGTTTAAGGCATCTTACAGTTACACACAGCTCCATGTGCCCTGTAAAAATAGTTTAAGTATGAAAATTAGGATATTACTGCCAGTCTCCTCTCCCTCTCTGATCGGAGGCAAAAATACCTGAATGGAAAAGTTACTTAATATACCCGTACTGGACGATAATGATCTGGAGTTTGTGCCAATACTCATTAAAATCAGTTCAGTAAAGTTTCAATTTTTCAGCAGTAAACAGGAAGTGTTAGTTACTTAGTATGTACGTCAATAAAAACTTTTCCCGTTGTTTGGAGGGACATTCCACAATGTTCAAACTAACAAAGGAACATAAATATAAAATGATTTCCTTTTTTGAGGAATAAAAAATAATGTGTTAAGGAAGTAAAGGTATAACAAACTGGCAGAAATTTCCAGCTTACGTATTTACAAATCAAAGGTACATATCTAATTATATATACCTACTCACACGTACACACTCAGGAAGATCTTGTTAAAATGAAAGCATAGTGCGCCTTACGGGGGATGCAAATAAGCCAAAACAAAACTCAAAGCGTGATTTTAACAAGCACAGAAAACTAAGCGCCCTGTAGTTGCCACACCAGTAGTACCAAATGAAGCCAAGAGCACCACAAAAGGCAAGTAAGTTACGTTACCCTTCTGCGTTGCCAGCAGCACCCAGGAAAATGAACACATAAATTAATAATTATCTCTGGTTTCACCACAGTTCCAATGAGCAATCTACGATGTGTTATCATCGCAATGTCCCCATGGCTCGTAAACCAACAAGATACACATTACGGCAGCATTATGGTGGCTATCTTCCATTCTTTAGAATTAACTTCGATTTTTTTATATATACAAAAGCTTGGAATTTTCGTAAGCTTCCCTAGTTGCTCAGATAATGGTTTGTCTACATCCCATGCAATATTTAGGCTTATAAACCGTGCCCATTCATTATGATCTAACGTAGACGTAAAACCTTCTACGTAAAAACAAGGATCCTTTAATACCATCTTTTCTTTACACCGATTTACTGCTCACAGAATGAAGTGTAACGGCCTCTTATCTCAGGCATGTTTAGTCTACTGTATATTTTCCCAAGAGACACCTATGGGGATGGGAGCCACTCTATTAAATTATTATGGCTGTGATGTGTTACGTCACTTCATTATTTCTGGAAACCATTCTTCACTATTTAATTCGTTCCATCGTCAGTTTAATTTCATGTAACGTGCGTTGTTCAGATGAGAGAGAGAGAGAGAGAGAGAGAGAGAGAGAGAGAGAGAGAGAGAGAGGTGGGGGGTTAGATATTTTCTTTTCAAGTTATATATATATTTCATTGGAGGTCGTAACCTTTCGTGAATAAGCAAATTTGCTTTAACTTCGAACCTTACCTGACATCAGTGCATCATAATTCTTAAATAAATGTCGTTTACCTGAACCCTTTACCAAGACTATATCGCTAAAGGTAATTCCTATGACCCAGAATTATGATCGCATCAGTTATCTTATCATTTACCAAAATGTTACTTCCTGACAACTTAAACTACCCACAACAAGCCAGCACGAGCTTACGTCAATATCATAGAAAGTTTTGGAATCTCCAGCAATAATGTTCTCGCAAACAGTAATGGTAAGGGAATAAAGATCCATAAATATTTTGAGGTGTGGGAGAGGAACTTTTCAAAGACTTATGCCAGTATTATACCAGAGATATTTTTTGGCACGTTGTTAAAAAAAATTCTAGGAGACCATATGAAGGAGTGATATAAAATCTTGTGTATTTTAATATCAGTGAATAATGAATATCGTGATTCCTTAAAATAAAAATGTGAACACGCCAATATGTCTCGAAGACAATATTTTGTTCTTGTCACTAACTAGAATACGGATTTATTTTCCAACATTCTGCCACAGAAGATAACAAATACTAAAATTCAAAACTTAGCCCCCGAGATACTCGACGCTCCCAGTGCTGTTACTAAGATTTGGCTATTGACTGAAAGGTATCTAGTAAAGTATTGACAACTGTAGAAGAAACACATATGGACCTCATTGTAACCAACATTTTTCGCAACAAACATCGGAAAGTTTAGCTTTTTCTATCCCTTCCCAGCCGACAAGTCTGCAGATTTCTTCCTTCGAAGCAACAGTTCATTCTGCGAAACAAAGAGTTGGTTGATTGCTTGAGTCTAAGAACAACAAGCGAGACCTTTGTGACGAAGAATTTCTGCAGGAATAGTTTCAAGTCTCTGTTGAGAAATTACATATAGCCTTTTCGGGCGCTTTGTCTGCAGCTAAACATCACGCATAACGCTAAATGATGAATATGCTGTTTATTAAATTTATGGTGAATAAGTAAATACGAACGACCTTGCATTAAGAATATTTAATTCATGGCCTCTTTAGGCTCGCTATCAATACTGTCATGGTTAATAATATTCATAAACATTGTAAAAAATTGCATGAATTCGGAAGTAGGACAAAGGTGCAAAAGCAGACTTTCTGCGTTGTGCCGCTTTGCTCAGGAGAATACAACTGGTATACGAAGGAAACCTCATTGTGCAGTACAATTTTCGAAATGCAAAGACAGCCAAAGGCATTTCGGCCTGTGGGAATTTTATTGCTAAGCCTGAAACAGCCTGAATTCAACTCCATCCCCTGCTCTCTCTCTCTCTCTCTCTCTCTCTCTCTCTCTCTCTCTCTCTCTCTCTCTCTCATGGCTTGATAGAGCACAAATAACAAAGGTCCGCTTAAAGGAACTTCGTTGAAAAAAATGAAAACAAGATGTTTACAGGATTATGTTGATTAAAAATTTTAAAACCGTCATAAAATTCTCTCTCTCTCTCTCTCTCTCTCTTGATCTAAATAACAAAGGTCCTCTAAAGGAACTCGTTGAAAAAATGAAAACAAGATGTACACAGGATTATGTTGATTAAAAATTTTAAAAACCGTCATAAAATTCTCTCTCTCTCTCTCTCTCTCTCTCTCTCTCTCTCTCTCTCTCTCTCTCTCTCTCTCTCTGTACAACTTTGAAATAATACTGAAGCACAATCAAAGGAAAATTACATTTGCTTTTAATTTCAAGAAAAAGAGACAGAATTCGATGGAGAAGCTCTGTTGGAGAGCTAACAGAGTATATGAGTCACGATGTCGTTCAGGGTATATTAGCTTGGCTTAAAAAAGAGGCTGACCGATCGTATTTCTGAACTAAACATCCGTAATATTATATTCCTTGTAAACACAAGGAAATTATCTATCTTGCTAAGAACAAGACTTATAACAGAAAGCTACAAATTATTTGATAGGAGATAAGTTTTAAAATTTAAAAGCGCAACAAAAAATCTTTTAACACGGTCACATAAATGTTTTATGGGATGTATCATATCCTAGAAAAATTTTTTTTATTATTAATGACAGATAACTTACATACTTTCTCAGATATGAAGTGAAATTCTACTACATACAATTGCACATATTTCCCTTTATAGGAGTATTTGAACAAAATCACGAAACAAAACAACCAATTTTCGCCTGGCCCACTATCATTAATATCCACATTCATTTCGGAACTAGTTGGATACATGATAAAATATCTGACAATTGCTCTTGGGGTTTCTTAGTGCATGTGAGTGAAGGGTCACATGCAAATATCAACAAGTGTCCGGGAAATAGATTCTGTTTTACAGCAAGAAAACAAAATGTTTAACATAAACCTATTTTTTTTACAAGGTAAAATGGTTGAATGCGCCAGTATGATAAAGTGTAAAGGTCTGAACGACAACACAATTACAATATTGTTTGCGATTTCAGAATCCGCTTTCCACTGAAAGCCTTGGAATCAGTAAGAAAAGGAATGGGGAAAATCCTCTAACTTTGCGCGATTTCGAACCTGCAGTAAGCTGGTTAGAAGACAAGGGCAGAGCTGACGCTCGGCACCACTGCTGGGAGGTTACATGACCCATATAAAGCTTCCATTCTCTATTAAAACTAGCCCCGGTTACAAAGTACACTTCGGTCAAAACAGTTTCACCATTTACAAAAGCTCCAACTCGAGTTCTCTAAACCAAAAACAGAAAAATCTTCAGCATTGAGGAAATCAATGAGTAAATATCCATCTATATCACAATCAGTTGTTCGCAAACGATGCCTCTTTATTTTGACAGCTAGAAAGTTTGATCTTGTCATGCAGAAAAACAATAAAACCAGACCCTAGATTTACAAAAGCACTGAACGATAGTGCTGTCCACATCAGCCAAGAGAATTAATTTGGACGGGGATAACGCTGTTTTGTCGCCATCATATTCGATAACAGCATCATCGTAGGTCAACTCATTATGATAGCTTCTTGCAAACAGACTCGAAACAAACCCAAAGCAATTGTCGGATGTATCATTCACACGCGGACACACACACACACACACACACATACATACATACATATATATATATATATATATATATATATATATATATATATATATATATATATATATATATATATATATATATATATATATATATATATATATATATATATATATATTTAAAGGACACATATATGCATTTCATAGCTTCAATGCTTTAAGATGTTATCGTGGAAGGTTCGGAGTGAGAGCGCGTGCATAATTTGATTCCTTCAGCTCTTTGCGCGAGAAGCTCAGCAATATTGGAGATCAGGTGATCTCCGAAGCGCTATGTATATTCGTGAGTACATGCGTTACTTTGATCTAGATTATGCCAAAATCTGCCCTAAAAGTGAGTTTGATCGTTCATTAACGTGATAGAACTGCAGCTATACAGTCATAACTTTGAAGTGGTTCCAGGCTTTGAAAATCGGCAGATAAGGTAGAGTCTCAAATCTCTGTTTTTATGGGAGAAAATTGAACTTGTGATTTTTACCATGACTTTCTAATCATTATGAACTTATGAACTGGTGTGGGAAATTTAATACGAATATTCATACCTCTTTTATATTATTATTTTGTTATGTTACGTTTGGCATATCTTGGCTATGCATTTTACACTTTCCATTATTGTGTTTTGTATTTCATGTATTTTTGGGAGTTTTCTATCATATTTAATTCTTTCGACAGATGTCTGTGGACTTGTGGAAATAGCTGGGTGGTTTGATAAAGAGGACATATGCAAGTCATTTGCAATGTCAGTCTCTTTATGTGGTAGACTTTTTTTTTTTTTTTGTTTTTTGACATGACGTTTAGTTGTTGATTTGGGAGTATGTGAGATTTTGTGTATTTCCAGGCTATTAGCCATAATGAGACTTCTTTAGTCAGAAGTGCTTCGCGATTTAGAGTTTAGTTATCTGACTCGATAATTCATTTATTATGCATTTTAATCTTTGCTTTGTTTTATTCATTTCTTGTTGGGTTATTTGAATAATAAACCTATTTTTGTAGGAAAGATTGTGTTTCTTTAAATAGTCCATTTAATTGCTTTGTGAGAATGAGGAGGTCAGTGAGAGAGAGAGAGAGAGAGAGAGAGAGAGAGAGAGAGAGAGAGAGAGAGAGAGAGAGAGAGAGAGAGAGAGGGGGGAAAAGATCAGGGTCGCTAAACCTTCCGAGTCTTTTGAGATCAGGTCGAACCTTTTTACGTCTTTTGCCTGAAGTTAGATTGCTAAGATCATATATATATATACATATATTCCAAAACAAGTGTTGATCTGTTATATATATAACATATATATATATATATATATATATATATATATATATATATATATATATATATATATATATATATATATATATATATATATATATATATATATATATATGTATATATGTGTGTATATATATATATATATATATATATATATATATATGTGTGTGTGTGTGTGTGTGTGTGTGTGTGTGTGTGTGTGAGAACATTAAATGTTGCGCTGAAGAAAACTATAGCTTTTCATTTTCGTAAAAACTTGCAACGTAAGATAGGTAAATGAACAACAGTTGTCACAAAATAAAGATGTATGCACCCCTGTGCACTGAAACTTTTACAACATTAACTGCTTCCTACCCCTACACAAAGGGATCATCAGTATTACGTCAAATTCCTTAAACATGAAGTCCTTCAACCTTATCCTGCAAGCTCTGTCGAGCTTCTTGGATATCAAGCCCTTTCCTTTCAACACCTCTTTCATCTTCCTCTTCTTTTCGTTACCATTCATCAAATGTAACTTTACACCAATCTATCATCAGCCATTCCTCCACATGGCCAAACCAACTGAAAAGAGGTTCACCATCATCAGCATTTTTACCACTTCTGCATATCTCTCCACCCCTAACCCTATTTTCCTCTTCCACTACATGTACTGCATAAACAGGTAGTCTTCCATACAAGAGAGATAGCTGACCAATGTATACATACTTTCCCATCTGGCAACAAGTGCAAATATCACACATATTCACTGTTACACTATTCAACAGCCTATTATCGTCCATTCATTCCACAAGACCAGGCCATGTCCTCAAATTTCGATCTATCATTTCACCAATTCTAACCTTAATACCACTTCTGCACATCTCTACCTCTTCCCCTCCATCAGTTCATAATAGGTTGCATAGTGTGGGTGAACTATTCATCTAGACAGCTTCAACCATTTTTATATTTCATTTGCATTCAATATTCCTACTTAATTTCAGTCAGTTCCTCGTTGGACGACTCGATAGAGTTCTCGGCTAGCACTCTGCTAGGCCCGGGTTCGAATCTCCGGCCAGCCAATGAAGAATCAGAGGAATTTATTTCTGGTGATAGAAATTCATTTCTCGCTATAATGCGGTTCGGATTCCACAATAAGCTGTAGGTCCCGTTACTAGGTAAACAATTGGTTCTTAGCCACGAAAAATAAGTCTAATCCTTCGGGCCAGCCCTAGGAGAGCTGTTAATCAGCTCAGTGGTCTGGTTAAACTAAGGTATGCTTAACTTTTCTGCAAGAAGAGTTGGCCCAAAGTTCCTTCATACATTAGCTTACTTAGACAATGCAGGTGTCTGTATAAATCACTTGCTTCCATTCGTCCACAATACATATCAACATTCATTGTTACACTTTCCTGTGTCTTCTTTTACTATTATAACATTGCTCTGTTTCACCTTTACCTTTAACTTTATCATTTTGCCAAAACTTTTAAACTCTCACTAGTTTCTGGAGTGTCTCTTCACCATTGAAATCAGTAAAATATCATCATTGTTCTTGCAGAAAAGTAATGCACAAAAACAAGGTCCTGCATTTCAAAGTTGTTGTTTATAAATTTACCAGAAATATATAAACAGTTTATCATCAACAGTAATTTTAGTTTACTACATGTTACTAAAAAAATAAGCGATTTCCACTTAGTAATTCATAATCATTAAGAAACTATTTCATACCACGGGTGGTAATAACGCCCGGAAATCCTTATGCAGTAACCCAGTTTATCAAGTACAAAGGAAAGCTGTCAGTTTGGCATATCACGTATTATTACAAACGTGGTTCATTCTCTTTCATCATCTTTTGGATAGGTAGTCTTGATCCCAGGTAAGTTACAGTCAATTAGCCCATAAACATTGTGTGAAACTCTCTCTCTCTCTCTCTCTCTCTCTCTCTCTCTCTCTCTCTCTCTCTCTCTCTCTCAAGTCTGCCAAAGCCAAGCAACATAGAGCAGAAAGAAGAAAGTAAAGAACAATAACGCGACAAATGTAAACGAATGCGTCACAAATATTGTTCGTGTGGAACAAGGCAGAATATTTTCAAGAACGTGCGCTGTTGCACTTAATGGGGGAACATACAAAGGCAATGAATGACTCAGAATAAATATGAGAGAGAGAGAGGAACCCTCGGCTGTTGACGCAACCTCACAACTTGTAATTTCCTTTCGCCTTTACTCCAACAGAAGCCCCAGTTCTTGTTTGTCTCCATGTCTCCCTTTGTAAACGTGTTTTAATCCCTGTTTTTGCATCGATGTGGGTTTGCCTACCGTCATTTTCTTACTGATAAAAATGAGAAAACGAAAAAAACTTTTCTTTTATTCTATAACCTATCTGAGGTTTTTATGATGATGATGATGACAGCCAAGAAAGATAAGTGAAAATTCTTCATAAATGTTTGAGGGAAGCAATCATCATCCCCAAAGCTGCGGACGAACAGAGTTTTATTAAGTAAAAAACATAAATGGTTAAAATCTGGGAAGATCAAATCTTTTCTTTAAATTTATCTGTCTACAAATATGGGCCAATATTCACAATATTTTGGCAAAATAACTATCAAACCTAAACTCACCAAATATACCGATAATTCAATTCAGAGGAAAATAGAATGTAAACCTTTAAACTGCCCTTTGACCTTGGAAAATATCTACGGGTAATATTGGAAGAAAATGTCATCACAAAGAAACATAACTACAATTCTTTAGCAGAATAAAAAAAAAAATAGCAAAATGAATAACCTTAGATCTTGATAAATCATTTTGGGTCCTAAATATCTTGAACAAACAACCTAACAACTTTGTGAGCAGAATCTGAGCAAAGCAGTCGCATTTATGAGGACCGAAGACCTTTAACAATCAAGTTCTGAGATCTTGAGGGAAAATCTAAGTTTGTAACATTTAAATATCCTGTAACCTTGAAAACAAGTCAAGGACAAAAATATTTAGGGAAAATAATTACCGAGGTACAGTATATACATACCATGTTTCATGAAAATGAGAAGACAGGAATAATAATAATAATAAATAATAATAATAATAATAATAATAATAATAATAATAATAATAATAATAATAATAATATCAGAAGCGCTGCCGTACAGCATAGTAGAATGATAACAATGACTGGTGACACAAGGGCGATAACTTCATAACGTTTGCTAAAATAAACATTAATATACAATACATGTAGGCTGTCATGAGGAATACAACGAACGACTAAATAAGGTCAATCTAACATATGACAGACTGAATTTAATTTGTAAATTAAATAGACAACAAAAAAGGAAAATCAAACAACGGGGAAGCTACATTGATTTTCAAAGTAAATATACACAAATTGCAAACTAAATTAAGATTATTCATTAGCTTAGTACGAGTTGCACTGCTATATACGCCAGAATTATGGTATGGAAATTTAACATCTTTATTAGGAAGTGTTTTCAATTTGCCAGCTGCCCTACATATTTTTTTCAGTCAAAAGGGTGTCATCACACATTTCACTCCAAATTCATTTTATATACAAATACTCCAGCAAAATCATTTATGATTTCTTATAAAAAAAGGGGGAAAATATAACGTGCAGAGTCTCTTAAGAAACTGATTGCAAACTTCGTCACGTAACAGGCAGCATTGCAAGTTGCAGGAACTTCGATTTAAGTGAATTAACTTCCTTAAAAGTGATGCAAACCAACTTGGCACAGGAAGAAAAATTCCTTCAGTCAACATCCAGTTGAGAGTGAAGGCAGTTGGCAAAAGGGAAAAATTCACACAGACAAACTCTCTGTTTATATTCCTTTCAGCTAACTGCAATTTGACTTTTCCCTTCATATCTCAAGATTCTGAAGTAATATTGGAGTTAGAGGTCTAGGTTCGAGTATGCAAGGTACGTGCTTTGGCTTTAGGTCTGCCGCCCAGCAGTGGACACAAATGTGTTAGGCTAACAGCTTCGGCTAGTGCGAGGAAAGATTTCGTTGTTAACTTTCTTTTAGCGATACCTCTTCTAATGAGTAAATTATGGTCTGTATGTAATTATCGAGACTTGAAAATGCATCATGTGACGGGAAACGTCTGCAAAATAAACTTGTTACTTGTGAGAGACATGCTTTTGCCTCTTCACTCGGAGATGTTTGTCGGGTCTGTTCCCACCTTGATTCTCATTTGGTAACCATTGCTCCTTTCTATTATGTTTCTTTTTATACTTTTGTGTAACAAGTTTTTCCCATTTTTTAAATCTTAGTCTGTTTTTAATTCTGTTGTCTTTTTAATTTATAGCTTTGAAAAGGGGACACATGGTCCTGAAACGTCAGCATAATAAAGCACATTGAAAGGAAATAAAGGAATTCTCTTTCTCCCCTAACTCGATGCTGTTCATCAGGTTTAAAGCAACCGCCTTCGACTTCGATATATATATATATATATATATATATATATATATATATATATATATATATATATATATATATATATATATATATATATATATATATTTATATCTGTGTGTGTATGCATATATATGTATGGTGTATATATATATATATATATATATATATATATATATATATATATATATATATATATATATATATATATATATATATATATATATATACAC
Source organism: Macrobrachium rosenbergii (assembly GCF_040412425.1). NCBI lineage: Eukaryota > Metazoa > Arthropoda > Malacostraca > Decapoda > Palaemonidae > Macrobrachium > Macrobrachium rosenbergii. The sequence continues at coordinate 94,914,857 of NC_089752.1, forward strand.
ACACACACCCATCCACGTGGCTCTCCCATGTCTGTACACTGAGCACTGCATTAATAAACACATACCCTCACTTGTAAGGTTTATTAAACATTGCAAGAGACCACGTGTCACAAGCATGTACACCAATACATGACACACACATACACACACACACACACATATACATATATATATATATATATATATATATATATATATATATATCATCAGTGTCTAATATATAGTTTTCGAGGTCACTGAGATGAATAGCGACACTCCTGATGCCCTATAAGTCCAAGTTCATCCCTGATAGGAATGGGGGTGAGAAGGGGTGGGAAGGGGGTGATGTAAAAATAACCAAAAACAACAGATATTAGTTTCTAATTCATAGTTTTCAAGGTTGCTAAGATGAATAGTGACACCCCCTATGCCCTTTAAGTGGAAGTTCAGCCCTGATAGAAAGGGAGGGTGAGAAGACGTTGGAAGGGGGTGACATGTAAAAATAACCAAAAACAACAGATACTAGTGTCTAATCCATGGTTTTTGAGGTCGCTGAGATGAATAGTGACACTCCTGATGCCCTTTAAGTCCAATTTCAGACCCGAAAGGAATGGGAGGTGAGAAGGGGTGAAATATAAAATGTCAAAAATGATGGGCAATGTAACTGAAGCAACTATCTTATCAGGGGAGAGAGAGAGAGAGAGAGAGAGAGAGAGAGAGTTTATCAGTTGACATTCAGAGTTTTCCTGGGCAGCGCCGGGTCAGTCAGCTAGTATATATATAAATTATATAAATTATATATATATATATATATATATATATATATATATATATATATATATATATATATGAATTGAAAAGGCCCATAAAACACTATTTAAACGTTGCAACAATATATTTTGGACACTTGCTTCTGTGCCCCTGTTCACTGGTAGAATATTCTACAGGTGAACAGGGGCACAGAAGCAAGTGCCCGAAATATATCGTTGCAACGTTTAAATAGTGTTTTATGGACCTTCTTATATTCATATTACACTGTGGTATTACAGGAAAAGACATTCATATATATATATATATATATATATATATATATATATATATATATATATATATATATATATATATATATATATATATATATATATATACATATATATGTATATGTATATATATATAGTATATATATACATACATACATACAAAGGCATGTCTCTTACTAGTAACAGGTGTGTTTTGCTGACGTTTCACATACCATGTTGCATTTGCAAAGCTGAAAAATTATACTTAGACCGTATGTATGATGTATCTATGTATGTATATATATATATATATATATATATATATATATATATATATATATATATATATATATATATATATATATATATATATATATGAAATTTTTTTATCACACCGTGATTTATATACAATCATGAAGCTACAAATGTCGTTTAATATCAAATTCACGCTACCTCGAGAGTATCTCCGATGGAGAATTATCACCGAAGGGGAATTTATATAAGTGATAAATGAACAGGTACCACTGGACGCGAACCCTTGACATGGACCCATTCAACGACTCAGTGGACGCTACCACCGCGCCATCAAGAGAGGTAAAAATCATTACCGAGTCTGCTGTACTGCACTTTTTCCCCGCCGAGAGGGGGAAATTGTACTTAGCCTCGGCAATGACCCACCTCCGCCATGATAGTTCGTTGGTACGTTTGGAACACGCAGCTCTTATTATGAAATTTTTTATCACACCGTGATTTATATACAATCATGAAGCTACAAATGTCGTTTAATATCAAATTCACGCTACCTCGAGAGTATCTCCGATGGAGAATTATCACCGAAGGGGAATTTATATAAGTGATAAATGAACAGGTACCACTGGGACGCGAACCCTTGACATGGACCCATTCAACGACTCCAGTGGACGCTACCACCGCGCCATCAAGAGAGGTAAAAATCATTACCGAGTCTGCTGTACTGTTTTTTCCCGTCGTGAGCGGGGAAATTGTACTTAGCCTCGGCAATGACCCACCTCCGCCATGATAGTTCGTTGGTACGTTTGGAACACGCAGCTCTTATTATGAAATTTTTTATCACACCGTGATTTATATACAATCATGAAGCTACAAATGTCGTTTAATATCAAATTCACGCTACTCGAGTATCTCCGATGGAGAATTATCACCGAAGGGGAATTTATATAAGTGATAAATGAACAGGTACCACTGGGACGCGAACCCTTGACATGGACCCATTTAACGACTCCGGTGGACGCTACCACCGCGCCATCAAGAGAGGTAAAAATCATTACCGAGTCTGCTGTACTGTTTTTTCCCGTCGTGAGCGGGGAAATTGTACTTAGCCTCGGCAATGACCCACCTCCGCCATGATAGTTCGTTGGTACGTTTGGGAACACGCAGCTCTTATTATGAAATTTTTTATCACACCGTGATTTATATACAATCATGAAGCTACAAATGTCGTTTAATATCAAATTCACGCTACCTCGAGTATCTCCGATGGAGAATTATCACCGAAGGAATTTATATAAGTGATAAATGAACAGGTACCACTGGGACGCGAACCCTTGACATGGACCCATTCAACGACTCCAGTGGCGCTACCACCGCGCCATCAAGAGGTAAAAATCATTACCGAGTCTGCTGTACTGTTTTCCCGTCGTGGCGGGGAAATTGTACTTAGCCTCGGCAATGACCCACCTCCGCCATGATAGTTCGTTGGTACGTTTGGAACACGCAGCTCTTATTATGAAATTTTTTATCACACCGTGATTTATATACAATCATGAAGCTACAAATGTCGTTTAATATCAAATTCGCGCTACCTCGAGTATCTCCGATGGAGAATTATCACGAAGGGAATTTATATAAGTGATAAATGAACAGGTACCACTGGGGCCGAACCCTTGACATGGACCCATTCAACGACTCCAGTGGACGCTACCACCAGCGCCATCAAGAGAGGTAAAAATCATTACCGAGTCTGCTGTACTGTTTTTCCGTCGTGAGCGGGGAAATTGCTAGCCTCGGCAATGACCCACCTCCGCCATGATAGTTCGTTGGTGCGTTTGGAACACGCAGCTCTTATTATGAAATTTTTTATCACACCGTGATTTATATACAATCATGAAGCTACAAATGTCGTTTAATATCAAATTCACGCTACCTCGAGTATCTCCGATGGAGAATTATCACCGAAGGGAATTTATATAAGTGATAAATGAACAGGTACCACTGGGACGCGAACCCTTGACATGGACCCATTCAACGACTCCAGTGGACGCTACCACCGCGCCATCAAGAGAGGTATAAATCATTACCGAGTCTGCTGTACTGTTTTTTCCCGTCGTGAGCTGCGTGTTCCAAACGTACCAACGAACTATCATGGCGGAGGTGGGTCATTGCCGAGGCTAAGTACAATTTCCCCGCTCACGACGGGAAAAAACAGTACAGCAGACTCGGTAATGATTTTTACCTCTCTTGATGGCGCGGTGGTAGCGTCCACTGGAGTCGTTGAATGGGTCCATGTCAAGGGTTCGCGTCCCAGTGGTACCTGTTCATTTATCACTTATATAAATTCCCTTCGGTGATAATTCTCCATCGGAGATACTCGAGGTAGCGTGAATTTGATATTAAACGACATTTGTAGCTTCATGATTGTATATAAATCACGGTGTGATAAAAAATTTCATAATAAGAGCTGCGTGTTCCAAACGTACCAACGAACTATCATGGCGGAGGTGGGTCATTGCCGAGGCTAATACAATTTCCCGCTCACGACGGAAAAACAGTACAGCAGACTCGGTAATGATTTTTACCTCTCTTGATGGCGCGGTGGTAGCGCCCACTGGAGTCGTTGAATGGGTCCATGTCAAGGGTTCGCGTCCCAGTGGTACCTGTTCATTTATCACTTATATAAATTCCCTTCGGTGATAATTCTCCATCGGAGATACTCGAGGTAGCGTGAATTTGATATTAAACGACATTTGTAGCTTCATGATTGTATATAATCACGGTGTGATAAAAAATTTCATAATAAGAGCTGCGTGGTTCCAAACGTACCAACAAACTATCATGGCGGAGGTGGGTCATTGCCGAGGCTAAGTACAATTTCCCCGCTCACGACGGGAAAAAACAGTACAGCAGACTCGGTAATGATTTTTACCTCTCTTGATGGCGCGGTGGTA
>NC_089752.1:94924057-95001557 GCF_040412425.1 Macrobrachium rosenbergii
AGTGATGCTGAAGATCTATCATTGCATGGTAGCAGTCCTCTAGTAGCTGAAGGAGAAATAGAGGTTTCCACATTTTTACGTGATTCTTTTGCTACGAGAGACATTTCTTTTTGAATGGCCCAGCAAGACAAAAGCCTTTAATAGACCAAGCGTATAAAACCAACAGAGAACGCGATGGTTACCCAGAAGTAAGAGAAATATTCATGCGAGTCGCGTAAGTCGTTATTGTGACGTCTGCCGTCATTGCCTCAGCTGTGATATTTAACCATGACCTCGCAGTGCAAACACGGCACGTATGCCAACGAAGCTCTGCTATGTAATTAAACCCTCAGTTATCTGAACACAACCTAAAAATGAGAAGCATTAAGGTGATAAGTTAAGAAAATCATTGTAGTTTACAACCGCTGATCAAATGAATGCTTATTCGCTAGTCAGTAGAAATTAATTAAAAATGAACTTGCCCCCATACGACAAACGTGGTTGGCTGCTCAACGAGTATTTACACGTAAAACAGAAAAACTGTTGATTACTAAAATATATATATATATATATATATATATATATATATATATATATATATATATATATATATATATATATATATATATATATATATAATATATTCATTTTAAGAAATGAGAAAAAAATTATGCAAATTTTAAGTTCATAAAAGCCACTGATAATAACAACGTTTTAAGCTGAAATTCCGAAGAAGATTATTTAATATATCAATCAAGAAGTCTCTTGAACATGAATAGAATTTCCCAATTAACTTCTACAGAAGTAGAATAAAGGAGTCTCTGTAAAGCAATGGACTATTAATGCCAGTTAAAGTGATAACCCCTCCTGAAATGGGGCTTCTTATTAATTTTCAAAATGAATTGAAATTAATTCTATTCGCAATTAACTTGCTATCGGGAATCTTTCCTCCACGGCTGATAGTGTGTTAATCAAGGCCAGTGTTCTCTCTCCTCTCTCTCTCTCTCTCTCTCTCTCTCTCTCTCTCTCTCTCTCTCTCTCTCTCTCTCTCTCTCATATATCCAAGGTTTTTGAGACAGGACAATACAAGTCTATAATTGACTATCGGTCAAGTGACGCTCATTCCTTCAAGATATCTTTTTACTTTTGGTTCAAGCGGTACGGTCGTAAAGTAAGTGCTGCCCAGTACACTGAATTTTCCCCTGTATTTCTAATTTTATGTCTAATGTCTGTTTTTAGTCTGTATATCTGGAATGGCAATACTTTAACTGATGACTGAAAAAGGCCAGCAATGTTGCCCGTTACCTCTACAATGAGCTAAGTAAACATGGGAGCGGGTGAGTACTGTGGGATACGAAGCTGGAGATGAGTGGAGGTTTGGGGAAGATAATCATAGGAAAGACATAAGTGGCAGGATTTTCGCATAAAGGCGAATTTGTCGTGTGACGTTAGAGAAGATTTCTTAAATATATATATATATATATATATATATATATATATATATATATATATATATATATATATATATATATATATATATATATATATATTTATATATATACATTATATAGTATGTATATATATATATATATATATATATATATATATATATATATATATATATATATATACATATACATATACATGTTTATATATATACATATATGCAGTATGTATATATATATATATATATATATATATATATATATATATATATATATATATATATATATATATATATATATATATATATATATATATATATATATATATATATATATAAATTGGTATTTCGATATTATTAAGTAGGATGACTTGTCTGTTATCAGACGCAACGTAAATCCTAATCTCTTTCGTTCCTTATTCCTTATATCACCGTTCGTGTCACAGAAAGACACTTCAAGAGCAGCACATTGCAAAAAGCCAACGGAAAGTGTTCGGAAAAACAGAAGCTCTTCGCATAAACTTAAGGGTGATAAACATATTGGGAAATAATTGGGATGGCTTCTCAAACGCTTTGCATTTTCGTTTTTGATGCTTATGAACAGGACTAATTACAGTCATTAACCTTCATCCTCCTCCGTCAAAAGAAAAACAGGAAGCCCTTAATGTAATTGCAGAACAGAACAGGGACGAAGGAACAACGGAACGACTTCTGCAATTCTCTTGGGAGTCATCATTTCCCAGAGCAAGCAACTGAAATGTCTTCCTTCCTCCGCCTCACGTACGGAAGAAACATTCACCTCTCGCCTAATTACACTCTGGCGTCCTCCTCCAGCAGATAGAAGCTGAATAATGTCAAAGAAAGGTTTTTGAGTTAAAGTTACGTCAGCTTGGAAACGGGCTCCCTCTTCAATAGAATGAAATCGTTCGATCAAAATACAGAAGCGATCTTCGGTTACCCGTAAATACGGTATTACCTTTTCAGTCCTCCCAGTCGCCAGTTATGGAGGAAAATGATAGAGTATTATAGTAGGTTATGTGAATGCAAGAGATTCCTCTCTGTTGTGTGATAAAATGCACAGAGTATATATGTATGTATGTGTATGTGTATGTATATATATATATATATATATATATATATATATATATATATATATATATATATATATATATATACAGTATATGTATGTATATATATATATATATATATATATATATATATATATATATATATATATATATATATATATATATATATATATATATATATATATTGTATACATATGTATATATATACATAGAGAGAGAGAGAGAGAGAGAGAGAGAGAGAGAGAGAGAGATGGCAATGAGCTTAAAATTCACGAAAAAGAGCAATTTGAGAAGCAAACTAAAGAAAATCTGAATTAACAATAGGGGGAGAAGAGTTGTGTCAACAAGAAAGGAAATGCAAATACCAACTCAACCTCCTCTCTCACTCTTAGAATGACGAATTAGAACCCAGGAAAACGCGCACTGTATACAAGTATGTCTTTTGCATCTTTGTGAACATTTGTTATTCCGCTAAACAAAGATGTAACGCATGAAAAAAGAAGAGTTTGAAGTGTAACACGCGGGCACGCATTCCCCTGAACGAATGTTCAGTCATCCGAAATACGAACCTTATTTAAAGGTATCTGTTGCAGTGCGAGTCCCCTCCCTTATTTTTGGATAAAGGGTGGAACTTTTGGTATCCCATGTTATTCGATATTCAATCCAATACATTCAGGCAGAAGACAAAGTTAGAAGGAGTTTTAAGAATCTCTCTCTCTCTCTCTCTCTCTCTCTCTCTCTCTCTCTCTCTCTCTCTCTCTCTCTCTCTCTCTCTCTCTCTCTTTTACAAGGAAAAATGGAAGATACTGATGTAGAATATATTAGGCAGATTTTGCCTGATGCATAAATTGGATCATCTCTGCAAATTAATGTTTCTTATATAAAAGTAGTTTACAGTTTGCTTTATGAAAGCGAACGAAATACATCGTTTTTTCAGCTCTAATAACTCACAGTATAGTGACCTACCAAAAATACATTTCACTGGTTGATTTTCAGAATTTACACAAAAGTATCAAGGAAAGTGAAATAAAAATTGTATGAAAGAAAATACCTAACCATAAAGATTTTGCAAAACAGTATAAACGCAGTTCACTTATTTTCTTTTTGAAATTACCTTTGAATTTCAAATCACTATACCGTCATACACTAATAACACCTATAAAAGAGTGTTCTTCTTTACGTGATTAAAATGTTGTCAACACGAGCGAGTTACTTTACAACAGTCATTTTTATTTGCTATAAGCCCGTCAAACATATCAGACCTTTATATTTAGTAAAAGCATAAATTTCTTTCGTTACTATTCAGCTAATATGTCTCTATTTCTTTGACTGTAAAATTATTTTTAATAAAATATCTCTAGACCTCCACTAGTTATCTAAATGTATTACTTCCAACAACCAGGGTGCATTTTTGTTTCTCTTTCTCCTGTCTGTTTGTTCGTTTGACAGTCTGATACCAGGTTTTTAGAAAAGAATTTTACAGTTAATTTGGACTTCTTCATTGAAAAGTAACTTTCCTTTTTTTGAGAGATATAAATCTAAAGTTTAGGACAACGGACAATTCGCAGCGGTGGCTTGCTCAACCTTGGGTGAAATGATCTGCTTCGAGTCCATTTTCATTGTAAAAGAGAAGAGTCCTTTTAATGGAACAACATGATATGCCACCATTCAAGATTCAGTTTCACCCTCCGGAGAGTTACTGTTTCTATCGAAGAGTTTGTATAATCATGTCTCCTCTCTTATTTTATTACACGCCTTCCTATGCCTCCCAAGTTTATACAGTCTTTCTTATTTTCTTGATTAGTGACTTGAACTGATTAAAATGAACTGAATAAGTTAGTTTTGATCTACGCGGAAAGGTGTTTCAAAATTTCTGCTTAAGATCATCCATTTACTTTTCCACTGATTCCACTTACTGCATTTGTCTGTTGATTTCAGACAACTTTGCTTTTCTAATTTACCTAACTTCAGAGTATGCAATGCTATATCACCTTTCCAGTATAATGAAGAACTTTTGCTACAACTCTGATTATAGACGGACCTAAATGTTCCTCATTTCATGAATTGTCTAAGATATGAGTGAGGATTCCCATGAACCACCACGGACAAGATATTGTCTCTATTTCACTAAGAAAATTAGGGACAAACTAAACATTTGTAAGGGCAATATTGCATTATTCCTCTGGAAAGATACTTAACGTAATTTCATCCATTTTTATGCATTCTGTAAATGTATAAATATGGAATAAACTACTCCAACTGAAAAATATCTTTGTTGCAGGAGATCGTGGGAACCTTGCGTATTCATTATAAACATAAGAGCACTGTTGTAGGAGAGAGTGAGAGTAGCCCTTCAGTTAAGTTACGATGGATTAACTTAGACCCAGTTTAAGGAAAGAGGTATAGGAACAAGAACAGAAGATAATCTCGTATCTTAGGGCCATAGGAATCAAAGGGAGTGGAAGAGAGAATCCTATAACTTGGACAATAATCAAACCAAAATGACTACGAACACGCTGTCATTAGCTACGTTGCCAAACTTCCTCCTGGCTTATAATCCGACTACAGTTTTTCTATATCCCTCAATTCCAGGGGTGACATTGAGTTGGGGGTGACAGCACTCTACTGGACAAGGCCATAAACTTTTGATGGGTTTATTGTTTGTTACAGGATTCACTTTTCCCTCTTGACGTTATGCATACGACCCTGTTGAAGGAATCTATTGATATTCTGATATCTTTGCAAAGCGAATTCTGGAAGCAAATCGTTAAATCATCAGTTGCTGGCATGTCAATGAAACCATCAATATTCCAAAAGCATTCTTCTTCGTTTAAAGTGGCTTTTTTTCATTTTTTATATGGGGTAAGCACGGTGCCTTCTTTTGAAGGACTTTGATTTGGCGTTGGGGTAGACCGTAGCCTCGATCGGCTGCCCTGCCTAACATCGCTTGTACCCCGGTAGCGCATGTGTACATGTATCGTACCAAATCCCCAGCTCCCTTTCTCCCAGCAGCGAGGAGAGCTAAGCGGTTTGGTCGACAGTTCGAGACGTGTGAGGAGTCTGTTATGTTTTCAGTATATTCCCCGCTAATCCCACGGGTTTTCAAAACTGTATAATATAATTTCTCTCGGCAACTCTGATGCCTGCTTCTCTGCTACCTTCATGAAAGTTCCAGCGATCTATCTGAGAGAGACTGACTTTCGCTATCTATTAGACATAATGCGTTTCTCACAATTCCCATCTGCATGAGTAAGCAAAAAATTTTGTTGATTCATTTTTACATAAAATACTAACGCATGTATGATGCTGCTTAAGAGTGGTATTAACAACAGAACTGTATTTATATATCTTCATAAAATCCACATACGGATTTTCAATTAGAAATAAATCCTTCGGGAAGAAGAATCTACAAAAGACCAAGATTGCACTGAGCCGAAGACAGCCTCCGATGAATTTCCGATTCTAAGCGCACCCCATTCCCCACCCACCTTGTTTTATTTCTAAGTAACAGTGAAACTTCATAGGAATCTTTTATCATTCAGGAAGCAGATTATAAGACCTGAAAATAATAAACATGTTTTTCATAAAACAAGTTACCAGGGTATTTCTTCGGGAACAACATTAACAAATCACAACTACAGAGCAATTGCATAATGGAGCACTCCTTGATTACTAGTACAAATGCAGTTAAAAAGAATTTCTTCGCTCTCTTGCTCCCACAGAACAAAACTTTTAGGGCGCGACCTAATTAACAAATAATTTCAAATACTTACGCAGTCTAATTCATTAAATTCTAAAACAAAAATAGTAAACAGCTTAATAATTCGTCCGTCAAGCTTCAGACAAACCAGTAACGTAATAAGTGCTGCCACAGGCACACACAAATCAATAATGAAACCATTTTAGTGGTTTGTACAATCGTTTAAAAATGGTGTCTATTACAGGTACTGAAATACTTTGGATATCATTTAATATTAGTATTAAGTAATAGTGAGTAAAATTGTCATGTGCTCAATTACTGAACAGATGAAGTACAAACCACCTGGCAAAAGATGGTCATGTTTTCTGGCTTTTAATATTCGGGCTGCGAAACAGAATGATAAGTAACGAAGACCTTTGACAATTCTTGTCATGGACTTAATATTTTTCAAGTGGAACCAACCATTATATATCACTACATGAAAGGGAAACATGGGAGTATCTCTTTAATTACATTTGACAAGAACAAAACGAAACCTGAATAAAGAGAAGTAGAACAATGATTCAGGTTTACTAAGATCAATCAGAGGCCACTGAAATGTGAACATATATCTTAAAACGAATAAAGCCTTTCATCTAGAAGAAAAACAAACCATTGGCTATAGATGGCGTTCATCTAGAAGAAAAAAAACCATTGACTATAGATGGCGTATCTTAAAAAAGTAGACTTTAATTTTTCATACTTATTTGGAATAAGGGAAAATTATTGTATTACCGACCACATACATAATACGTATATGAAAATATAACAAAAGTTTATAAATCACATGAAATGATTCAATGAAATAAACAAATAAAACAAAAGCGAAACAGAGTCGCGTTCAACTCCTCTGTCATGAGCGTTTGATCCGGAGTCCTCCCCTCAATGGAAAGAAAGGTAATGCCCTCGTTTCCTTATCTTGACTGCCCTGGCTTCCTTTGTCTCATTAAAATTATCCGCTCATTATTTTATCTGCGCCTCATTTGTTCGTCGTCTCATTTCAACGGGTGTCCTTTTATGTAAATTTCTCTCGGTAAAATCATTATCTTTCCGTATTCACGTCTTTTATTGTGTTTTCCTGTTCTTCCACTCGCCAATATTCGGATATGCAAACTTTCCTTCCGTTGTTTCCGGGGTGACATGTCTGCCATTTTCTGTGTTATTTATGCGTAAGCGTTTCTTCGTTCATCAAGATTTGTTTGACATGAGCATATTTAGTTAAGATTTAAAAGCTTGTACATTAGAGGTCGTGCAGAAATACTCCTCATATACTTACAAACACTCATACATCTCTCTTTTCTCTCTCTCTCTCTCTCCATATGAAAAACACACACACACACACACACACACACACACACACATATATATATATATATATATATATATATATATATATATATATATATATATATATATATATATATATATATATATATATAAATACACACACACACACACTAGCTAACCACCCCGGCGCTGCCCGGGAAAACTTTGAATGACAACCGATAAACTTTCTCTCTCTCTCTCTCTCTCTCTCTCTCTCTCTCTCTCTCTCTCTCTCTCTCCCCTTCCCTAACACCCCCTCTACTCTCTCTCTCACTTCCTCTCCCTCTCACTCTCTCTCTCTCTCAATTTCTCCCTTTCCTGTTAAGGTAGTTGCTTCAGGTACATTGCCCAAAATTTTTGACATTTTATATTTCACCCTTGCTCACCTCCCTTCCAATTCGGGCTGAACTTGGACTTATAGTTCATTGGGAGTGTGACTATCCATCTGAGTGACCTCGAAAACTGTGGATTAGACACTAATATGTCATTTTTTTAATTTTACTTTTCACCCCTTCTCACCCCTCCTTCCTATTGGGTGCTGAAGTTGGACTTAAAGGGAATCGGGAGTGTTACTATTCATCTCAGTGACCTCAAAAACTATGGATTAGAAACTGATATCTGTCATTTTCGGTTATTTTTACATGTCACCACCTTCCCACCCCCACCCCATTTGATGCCAGTGATGTCTTACCCTCCCCCCACATATTCTTTTCCAGATAGTAAGTCATATGTATACTGAAATGAGGTATGATAAACCTGTAGAGTTTATTTAGTTACTAAGTCTACAGGCAGAACCAGCCCCGTTTCAGAGAAGCCCTTCCCACCCCCACCCCCTTTGGTGCCCTTTGGTGTTAATGATGGCTTACCCCCACAGTATTCTTTTCCAGATAGAAGGTCATCTATGTATACCAATTTGGTTGAAATTGCTCAATGCATTGCAGAGTTTTGCAGGAAAACACACATACACATACATACTTCCATTTATATATATATATATATATATATATATATATATATATATGTGTGTGTGTGTGTGTGTGTATATGTGTGTGTGTATTTAACTGTATATATACATATATATGTGTGTGGAGAGCGAGAGAGAGAGAGATGTCTCCGCGTTTGTAAGTATGCGAAGAGTATATTTGCAAGACCTCTAATGAACAAGCTCTTAAATCTTACTTAATTATGCTCATGTCGAACAACGAGAAATTTTTAGTTTGTAAAATTTTCACTCTTAGCTAAAGTTATTATCCACAGTAGCTACAGTATGAATGTCACTGTTGTTTTGTATTTTCTTATAAACCCTGTAAAACGAAACACATGTACTGTATATATATGTGTATGTATGTATGTATATGTATATGTATATGTATATATATATATATATATATATATATATATATATATATATATATATATATATATATATATATATATATATATATATATATATATATATATATATATATATATATATATATATATATATATATATATATATATATATATATATATATATATATATATATATATATATATATATATATATATATATGTATATATCGTTTTCCTTTACAGGGTTTAGAAGAAAAATAAAAGACAACAGTCATTACCACATTCAAGCTTTAACTACTGTGAATAATAATTTTAGCAAAAAAGGGAACAATATTACCAATTATAAATTTCTCGTCGATGACCCCTGTCCCCGTAGCAGCCTGTAGATAACAGGCAATGGTTCACAGTCTAGGATTGTTTGTTAAAATATACAAAGAAAATCAGACTTAATACTACACAGATATGTGAAATTGTGGGGAAAATAATTATCAAAAATTACTTGCTCTTGCTTACTACTTGGAGCTGTAAACAGCATTATCATCGTTGAGAGAGTGTGAAACAAAGTTGCATCAGATTTGGAATACAAGTAAGCGATAAACACTTGAAATTTTTGTGAAAATGAAAATGCAACATCAGCATAAGAACGATAATCTATTTTATACGGTTAATTAAAAGCAGCTGAAAAGCGAGAGTCAAAAGAAAAATGAGACATGGATTATGAAAGATGATATATTTTATACACTTAAAGCAATTGAAAAATCCATTAGGTCGAAAAGAAAAGAGAACGAAGAGCAGTGATGATGAATTATGATTTTTTTAAAGATCACTTTTACTTGCACGAGATCGTCGTAAGCACGGAATCCTGCAGAGAATTCGTAATTCTGCGAATATCTCAAATGTCATTCACCGCCTGTACCCAATTTTTTTTCCATTTTTTTTTTTAGTTTACCACACGCGAGTTTCTCGCATATCAGCAAATATGATAAACAAAACTCACCATGCTGTTTCCCTTTGCGCAAAGGCACAGACAAGCAAAGGGTGGTTTCGTCGCAAAAAGAGGTGCTTTAAAAAAAGGACCAGCAGTTATAACTGGAATACGAACTGAAGAGGACGTTAACAAGAGACGCTTTAGGACATTTCTTAGACTTTTGTAAACCTTCACAAGTACATGAATGCTACAAAATTCCTTGCAGAGTTAACACAGACCGTAAGCACGGTACTAAGGAAGAAGCCTTTTACCACATCATCGTATTTTCAACAGTGGGTGGTCATTACAAAGTAGAAGAATATCTATCATCATATCGTTACCACGTATACGGAAATTATTATAGTCACTGAAGAGATAAATATATTTGCTACGTAGACATTATGTAAGTAACTTTCTTGCGGCTGTTTGCAAATAGTTTCCTTCTTCCGTTTAATTTCTTATTACAGGTACCGTTGCATCTCCTGATTCTGAAAGCCTGTTCAGGCTATCAATTAATTAGTTAGTTGATATCATTATCCTTGCTTGTAATATTTTCAAACCATTACCTTAAATTTTTCACCTTTCCATTTACTTTATAGTTATTCTATACGTATAAAAACTCATTCCCTTTAAATTCTTATTAATTAGAGACATTATTTAGTAATCTAATCAAGCATGACAGCACCACGCATTTACTTACACTGAAAATGATAGAGAGAGAGAGAGAGAGAGAGAGAGAGAGAGAGAGAGAGAGAGAGAGAGAGAGAGAGAGAATGAAAGCCTGCTCATGACAAAAGGCGTGTAATCAGATTAGATAGAGGATTTAGATTTGAATATACAATATATGATCTGTTTTATATGCCACTTTACATTGCTGTTCTATTCTTACTGGACACTACAAGAAACATTTCAGCAAATGTTTGAAATAACCAACAAAAAGAAAAATATCTAACCTTAAAAAATTGCCTTGTGAGCGATGAATATCACTGATTAGTCCGGTAATTATCTTTAAACACAACTTTATGGCATTACAAACTCAGGTATTCTAAATTATATTGTTATATTCTTTGACTGCAATAAGTTAGAGACTGAGAGAGTTATTATTAGATTATTAGAGAGAGAGAGAGAGATTATTAGAGAGAGAGAGGATTGACAAACATCCAGTTCATGTCCAACGTAAGCTGATGAAAACTGACATTTGAGAAATAATTGTAAATGAAATTGCTGAAAAGGATAATTTTTTCTTCTTTTCTCTGCCTACCTCTTTTCATCGCACTGATGTAATACCAGAGATAATTTCCCTACTGGTTTCATGGATTACCTCAATGAAAACTGGACGAAAATGCTCACATTTTCTTGCAAAAATGCTTCCATACAAATCTCAAATTTATATCAGGCACTTCCACTTGAAGAATGCACGGATCATTTTCGACAGGGAAAACATAATCACTGACTGAAACTAAGATATATTCTTCATCTTCATATGCATACATACATACATATATATATATATATATATATATATATATATATATATATATATATATATATATATTATATATTATTATATATTATATATATATTATTATTATTATATTGCTTGTTAAATTATTAGAAACCTGACACTGCAAAGCCTGTATCCGCATGGGAATGAAAATGAAGAATCTCACGATTTTCCGACAGGATTCGAACCCACCCGCCCGCAGACGAAAGCGTGAGGTAACGTTAACCCAACTTGTTACAGCATTCTGATTGTTTAGACTCTCCTGATTATCGTATAGTTTTAATATCAGCCCTCATTAGCTTCACCTTTTCATAAATTGTTGTTATCTCTTTCCCACTGCAATAAGTTATTCATCGAGTAGACAAGTTGTTATTATTATTATTATTATTATTATTATTATCAATATTATTATTATTATTATTATATTAGGAGCCCATCATTTGGCTTGAGTCATGCTGGCCAGCGAGGACGCTGATTGGTTTTAAAATAAAAATAAAAGGCTCCAGGATTAGGCGAAAAGAACAGGAGTTGTCTCATTCTCTCCCTCACTGTTCTCCTGATGCGTTGACGGTGTTCTCAGGAGGAAGGTTTCCTGAGTGACATTTTGAGTAAGTTTCCCCCGAAGAATGGCGAGGGCCTTCTCACGATCTGCTGGCGTTGTGGGGAGTTGCCGAGTTCTTCTCAATGTCAAGTGTCGTTGTTTTCATACCAGCGAAAGAATGTTAACATCTACTATTATTATTGTTATTATTATTATTATTATTACTATTATTATTATTACCCAACAACACGGCCTGCTTAAAAATATAATCGGTACCCTTCTATTATTATTATTATTATTATTATTATTATTATTATTATTATTATTATTATTATTATTGAACGTTAAATATTGACTTTACATTTAGTTTCCTCATTTTTCTACGTCGTTTTCGCTGGCACGCTAGGGGAATAAGAGATCACCAATATTCACTGCTTCAATTTTTCAGGCAAAAACATTCTAAGGATATTTTGCGCTACTTCAAATTGCTGATAAGAAAAAAATGCGTATTGCCAACGCAAGATTTAGGGATTCTGTCTAAAATTAATTCTATATGCCTTTAAATTGTAAGAACAGGTGATATTAATAGAAAAGACAATATATCTCTCTCTCTCTCTCTATCTATATCTAAATTTCTGACTCACGTCAGGAAGAATCAGTCTAAAATGAAAATGAGGACGTTATACCACAAGACCATCATTAAAAATAACATTGAAACATGAAAAAACTGAATAAAGAAATTCATTTTAAGATAAAAATAAAAACTGCTTATTATTGAAAAGAACCGGAGTTTTCTCCCAACTCTTCTCGACTCTCTCTCAATAGACTCATTTCATTCTCTTATCTCTCTCTCTGAATCTCTGAAATCATCAGCTGCAATCACGTGTGGCAGAAAAAATTTTATCGAGCCAGATTACCCAGAGACCGATAATTGTTGCGGGAGGGCGTTAACTCTGGGCCTTACAATGTCCGGCGTCGTTGGAACTTTATAGTTCCAGAACCGAGGCCCAAATTGCAACGGTCTCTACACTCTTGAATACCAGCTGCATCGCCCAACTTCCTCGCTTTGAACCCTCTCGAGTTTAGACAACATTTCCTTCCGTTATACATTTCGTCTGGCTGAATTGTGTGTCGCCTGAGCGCGGACAATAGAAACATTTTGGATGAATATCTTTGCGGGAAAGTCTATGGTTGGGTCGGATTGCAGTCATCAATTAAACTTACACGGAGAAAGTAAATGTAGAGAGACTTGCCACCGTGGGTAAGACGAATTTTAGCGTTTTATATATATATATATATATATATATATATATATATATATATATATATATATATATATATATATATATATATATATATATATATATATATATATATATATATATTATATATATAAATGTTGCTGTATGTGTGTGTGTGTGAAACGCATTGAACAATTTCAACCAAACTTGGTATACATGTGACTTACTATCTGGAAAAGAATACTGTGGGGATAAGACATCACTGGCGCCAAAGGGGGGTGTGGGAAGAGGGTGACATGTAAAAATAACCGAAAACGACAGATGTTAGTGTCTAATCCATAGTTTTCGAGCTTGCTGAGATGAAAAATTACACTCCCGATGCCCTTTAAGTCGAAGTTCAGCCCCTAGGAAGGCAGGCTGAGAAGGGGGTGGAAATGGGATGACTTGTAAAAATAACCAAAAACGACAGATATTAGTGTCTAATCCATAGTTTTGAGCTTGCTGAGATGAATAGTAATACTCCCAATGTCCTTTAAGTCCAAGTTCAGCCCCGATAGCTAAGGGGGTGGGAAGGGGGTGGGAAGGGGTGACAATTAAAAATAACAGAAAGCGACAGATATTAGTGTCTAATCCATAGTTTTCTAGGTCACTGAGATGAACAGTGACTCCAGATGCCCTTTAAGTCCAAGTTCAGCCCTGATAGGAAGTGGGGTTGAGCAGGAGTGGGAAGGTGGTGACATGCAAAAATAACTGAAAACGACAGAGCCAGCTTGGTCAGCTAGTGTGTATGTATGTATGTATGTATGTATGTATGTATGTATGTATGTATGTATATATATATATATATATATATATATATATGTGTGTGTGTGTGTGTGTGTGTGTGTGTGTGTGTGTGTGTATATTCTTATCGGCACTGGGTTTAACCTAGTGACCAAATTCACATGAGATGGCTGACCAGTGCAATGGCATCCAAACCAGCATCCCTCTCTCTCAATAACCCCTCCTTTTACCTACTCTCTGTTCTACCGTATCTCTGTGTTTTTAGGCTTGTGGGTGCAGCCCATAGATATAGATAGAGAGATTGGACAGTCACGTGAATGGCACTTGCAAGTAAGGCGCCATTGCTATGTGTTGATTCTCAGAGATATGGCAGCAAGTGCACAGACCAGCAGCAACAGAGCCACCTCTGGCACCAAATTTTGGGCCATCAACTGTATTACATACAACAACAGGATCTCAAAAGGACAGGGGATCACATTTCACAAGTAATTGACATATTTTCATCCATGAAAATCTTTATAACTGTGTTGAAACAACCTCAAGTAACATGTGTTAGATCAGTCAACTTGCAGTCAACTACATGCCTGCGTTTTGAGCTAATAAAATAATGAATGATGTAATATGCTTTTTATTAAAGCCTATTTGACTTTAAATTCATATAGCCTAATAAATTAGCATGTAGGGTTACTGTCAGTCCATATAACCATAGTTGAGTCTGACAATTTTCCCTACTACTAGTACTGCAAGGTACATAGTATCATGAGGCCTAGTCCTGGGGCTGCTGCAGTTGTAAGTGTTAATGAAGTGTTGTAATGTTATTTACCATTGTTATCAATAAGTTCTCAAACCTCCTGGTATGCAGAGGACTCAGCTGAATTTGATCTGCCAGAACACTTAAAGGTAGTACTCTTCAATTTTGCCACTATCATTTTTACCCTAAAGGATACCTCAAATTGAAACTACATTATAGATTTAAAAGTAAACTTTACAAAAAGCTAGTCTACAAGTCAACTTTACCAACCAACTAGTCTACCAGGGTTGATCATCAAATAACCAAGAGTAGCCTACCATAGCCTAGCCTTAGCTTAGCAAAGGTAGCTTAACTTGGTATAACCTTCAGGAATGCTGATTTTTCTATCTGTCCCTCTCCACTTACTATGAAATACAGCTCAAGTCTTGGCTAGCTTTGAAAGTCTAAGTTATTCTTACAGGGTAGCCTAATTTAGACTGTACAATGCAATTAAGTATGTTGAATTACAGGTTAGTATGACTGTGACATGTTACATAGCTTGCACTTGAAGCTGTATAAATAGCTTCTATGTCATGGTTCAAATGCTTTGATCTGGTTCTGTACAGTACGTACAGTGTACTCTCCCCTAAATCACAGCTGTATGAATACTAATTAATGCAGATTGTAATTACATGTATACTGTAATTAAATAGATAGTTTCTCTTGTAAGATCTGTGAGTAGCCTCATAGGTTCAAATGTATTAAAAAAATGTCTGCAGGTCAGTGTAGGAAGCCTGTTGTTAATAATATGTGACACGTGAGATTCTGGACTGATTTTTGTCAATTTTGTGTTTAAGATTCCCTGACAAGAACAAAGACCAAGACCTTACTTGGGTTAGAAACTGCAGAAGGGTTAAAGACCCAACTAACCCAATGGCTGAACGCCGGCAAGAGGCAATTGTGAAGTGTTCTACGTTCAACATTTTTGTTAGGTCTTTTATTACTTTGTTAATAAATTCACGTCCATTGTCACTGATTAACGATGCACGAAATATTTAATTTTACATGGTGACAGGAAAGACTAGTAACTATTATCACTTTGGTATTTTGATTGCCCTACTCAAACTGTCTTTCCTGCCGTCCAAACTATTAAGATGGATAGTTTGCTAATTCCTCCTCCTTCCACGTGCTTTTACTTGAGCGAAACCGCCGACGAGGAGAAAAGCAGCCTGGCAGAGAGAGCAGAGACCTCATTCACTAAGGAAGGTCCATACTATTTATATTCTTCTGCCATGCGTATGCTAGGCTAAAGACATATCTTGGGATCCCTGGTCTCCGTCACCCTCCTGTGACCATCTGCCAAAATCTATCTGCAACACATTTGTGCAAGGTTCGACAATGGTGAGTACCATGAATAAATAGGGCTTATTCGTAAAGGTTATCGTTGCGAACTCTTAGTGCCTTGTGTTGCCTATTGAAGTTTTCCTGTCTGTCATTTCCAAGCTGAAGATCAGTAATAGTTTTGTGGTCAGTTATGTTTATATATTGTATTCTCTTGTCCTTTCAGGTGACATAGCTCTCGGACTAATACTAGCTTATTCCTAAATTCACATTGTAAATAACTGAGTAAGAGAATCATATACTGTACATTAATGTTGTTTCAAGTGACCATATTCATGAAAGATAGTTTCCCATATTATTACACACAAATTTATATTAGGTTTACAGTTCATTTCAGGATTTGGTTTGGTTTTGATGTATCGGCCCTTTATTTCCTTCCTGTTACAGTTGCTCAATTGTAAGGTAATTTTATTTTGGGTTATTATTCCTGTGGGTATATTCTTCTACAAAAATTATCTTCAACTTCCGACACTAATCTTCATGAAATTTTCTTTACAGACAGCGAGCAAAGCTGAACAAAGGAAACGCCCTACGATCTGCATGAACTGCCTTGTTTATCTGTACCCACATTATTTTAAAGGCTTATTTAACATAATTAATATCATCTATGTAACATATATTTTTCTTTCCAACCTGATTTCAACATTATCTCAGAGTTTTTAGAGGTGTTCAGCTTACATGGGGACAGCCGAACTTCACTATGAATGAACACAAGGCTCTGGTAACTGATATCGCAGATTTATCCACTATCGCATACATGTGTGTATATTGTGTGAACGCATCCACAATCATACACACATACCAAAATTGCCTGTCCCCTAGGAGGAAGGGTCCCACAACATCAATGTGTTCTCTGGAAAATTTGATTGGTTCCACTGGCCACATTCGAGCCTTCGGAATAGTATGTCTATGGTTTTTCATGGTATTACAGATGTGGCACTGGGAGTTGAATTTTACAATGTCTTTTTTCATCCCTACCCAAAAAAAAGATTCTTGTGCCCTCTTGAGGGACCTTTCTATACCTATATGTCCTGCATGGGGACTTACATGCATCATGTGGACAGCTTTCTCTACCAAAGTGGGAGGAAGGACGACACGAGATCAGATATCACCCAGTCTCTTCTCATATTTACAAAATAAGATATCTCCATCAAGGAAGAACATATCTTTGGGCACCATTAGGACATCGGGAAACTCGTTACTCGTATCCCTTACATAAGCCTAACCTGTTCAATCCAGGGTTCGGACTTCTGACCCCTCATCACCTCTTCCACACTCCAACCACACAAATCAATCACACACTCTCTCTCACTCCCAGGACATCTGCTCGCTGATGCCCCTGGAGGATCAGCTCTCTCGTTCTCACAGCTGGTTCGATTCACCCCCTTTTTCTCTCTCCCTAACTCTTGAGTTACTGAGTTATTCCCACTATCTACATCGGGTGCCTCTGAGGCATGCAACTGTTTCTTTCGCTGTTGTTCCTCTCTCTTTGCTGCTCAGGTTGTAACCCCTGGAGAGAACATCAGCTACTTTATTTGTTTTCCCTGCTATATGTTCAATTCCCACAATGTCAAACTCTAACAGCCACTCGACCCACAGAGCCTGGCGAGTGGTTAAATTCCCTTTCTTGAATAAAGCTCTCAATGGGCAATGATCTGTGTTTATTTTGACTTTAAGTCCCAGCAAAAAGTAGGAATGTGTCTCCAGCATCCATAGAATCACCAATGCCTCTCTATCGAAGGTACTGTAATTCTTCTCTGCCCCTTTTAGTGCTTGTAATGCAAAACAAATCAGTTTTTCATCTCCTGCATCGTCCACTTGAGAAATCACTCGCCAGATAGCTATACTGCTCGTGTAGGAAGCTACTAGAAATGATCAATCAAACTTTGGATATATATAATTTATATAATTTATTTTTTGGATAGTGAGTGAAATCTTTAATTCTTGAAAAACTATTTCTTCCTCTGGTCCCCAACGAAAATCCGACTGTTTCCTCAATGAATCTAGTGGTCTTGCTATTTTACCAAAATCTTTTATGAATTTATGATAGTAGCCTGTGAACCCGAGGAAACTGGCTACTTCTTTCGCAGTCTTTGTTTGGGGAAATTCTTTAATTGCTGCTACTTTATCTGCACAAGGTTTAACACTGATAACAAACTGAATTCTATATGGCTTAGATCTTATGGGTGGTTGATCCCAGGTCTCTAAAACAAAAGGGAAATTATTTATTCTGCCTGGAGTCTCGTCGCCAATCGCGATTACATTTTGATAACTTGCTATTATTTCCTTGACAATATTTTGATAAGTAACAGGGGGAGACCCACCAGTTGCTCGCAAGAGTCTATCTAGACATTCTTCACCATAACTTGATGCGTGCTACTCAAGGTCGTGAGTGTATGAGAAGCATCTGCTATTTCACAAGGTTCAAGGTCGCATATTGACCCACTGTCTAATACGATACACTGATCGCTAATGTTAATAACTGGCACATTAACCTTGCCATGTATTACCCCACTCAGACCCGGAATGATAAAATCTTCCCATTTCTGATAGGGTCTGATCATAACTATGGTGCCATTCGGTTAAGTTCCGTGCAGGTGTCACAGTGAGGGATGAGAGTGTCCAGGTTGGTGCTACATCTCCCACCTCTGGGATGGAGGGAACTTCCCTTCCACCACCCTTCGATCTTAGGGAGACTCTTAGGCACCTTGGTCTCTCCCCCTCTGTAGGGATTCATTGTCCTTTTAAACATACTTCAATCCCCTTCCCATCTGTGCCAGCTATTATTATTTCGTTCTTATCCACAAAATTGATTCCTAAAATAACTGAAATTCCTTCTACTTGTAATGCTGGTACTACATAGCAGATATGTGTCACTACTTGCCCATCAATGGTTAACTGCTGCTTCATAGCCCTCTGGGTTACCATCTGATGGCAGCCTGCTGCACTTAAAACTAAATAACCTTTCATAGGCTGCACTAACCCTGTCCTAGGTGTTCTTCTAACAAAGACACACTTGCGCCCATGTCAGTCAGCGCCCTTCCCTGTCACTCTCCCACCCATATTCGCACAATTGGCACTGCAACTTCCTTCGCGGATTGAGGGCAGGCGATAGGCTCTTGCATTACCTTCCCTCCCTGCACCCTCAATGCTCGGGTAGGGGCAGCGACAGTTGGTGGGGGGTTGTCCACTATTTCTCAGGGGTTGGTTGACTCCCCTCACTCCCCAAAAAGGTGTCCCTTGTTCTTCCAGGGCATAGTCGTTGTTTTGGACCTGATGAGCATGGGTGTAGTCAGGGGCCCTCCCAACTCGTCCTCCATGCCACCTTTCCCTTCCTCTCCTTGGTGTAGAAGGAGCGTTGCTCCGCTGGCCATCGTTGTTTTCTGAACCAGCGTTCATGAGATGGTCTGTTGCACTGCATTGAAAACAACGTCACGGCTCAGTGAGAGAGGGGCACTGGGCCCTCATGTGGCCGTCACTTCCACACCCCCAGCAACGGCCAACCGTCTTATTCCGGTTGGTTTCCCCTTACCTCTTCGAGATCCCTGTGTGTGTGACCCTGCCCCCTGGATGGTGGGTGAGGCTGGCTGAGGACTCGCTTGGTCAGGTTGTTTAACCATTGCAACAAACGGTTGGGAGGTGGTCTGCCCCCTCCCCCTTGCTTGTTGCCATTGTTCGTGGTCTAACAGAAGTTGAACCTTCGCCAGCAAGGTTTATAAGGGCATCACATCTACCAATAAGGAATCCCTCTATGGTGGTGGGAAGAATTCGCTTCAGCATTCATCAGCAGAAGGCTTCTTTTCCCTCAACAGTCTGGTCTCTTTCAGGGGTATGGGACTCATAGTCTTCACCGACGCAATTAAAGAATGCTGAAATCGACTCTCCCACCCGCAACTTGGGTTCATAGGCTTCCATTAGTTCCATCTTCTCCTCTCAGTGTAGGGCAAACTGTTGGGTGAGGTGTTGTTTAAAAGTATCCCAGTCTACAGAATAACTAACGACAAAACTTCTGACTTGCTGTGCTGCATTCTCGGTCACTTTTTTTGTTTGCACAATTTTTTCTCTATCTATCCAGCCTACTGTGGCATTTTCAATACACTTTATGAAGTTCTCGATCGAAAGGAAACCTTCACCAGTGCGTGAGTTGTCAAACTCAGGCACTGATCCATATAGCTCAGGCAGTTTTTTATTTTTCAACTGATCGCGCTTGCGGGGACAACGCGACATCGGCCAAAATTGTGGGTGGGTCGATGGGCTTTTTATTTTGTATTTCATTTGTTAATTTGTGCAACTCTTTTAACGTGCATTGGATATTTGTTGACAGCTTTTTCACACTGTCCTCTTCCTTGGACTGTTACTGTTAGCGCTGGTACTGTTAGTACTGGCACTCCTGCTGTCGTGTGCCGATTTCCTTCGAGTTTGCATTTGTTATTTCACCTTCAAAATTATGCTGTTAATTATATGTATATATATATATATATATATATATATATATATATATATATATATATATATATATATATATATAAATATATATATATATATATATATATATATATAATATATATATATATTAAAAGGAAGTTTCATCAAATAAGAATGGTTAAATACGAGAAACAATCATTCAGCTGCTGGACAAAGCATGACCTCCCTGTGCAGAAGAACCCAACACCACGAGGCTCTTCATATGGCTAAAATCGAACCAAGCACTACACTGAATTTGTACATTTGTGCTTCTATTGCATTCATGGAACGAATTTAGCCATTCATAACCAGCTACTGAAACAAAATAAACTGCTCATCAAAGAAACCAGAGGAAAGCAATTTCGTAAAATGCAATAAAATACCTTACAACAGTCTAAGATGTATCGTCAAAAAGAAATAAAACACGTCGGGTCATGAACTATTTATTGAAGTTCACATTAGCGCCATTCAAAATTATAAAGTTTTTTAACAAAAGATATATATATATATATATATATATATATATATATATATATATATATATATATATATATATATATATATATATATATATATATATATATATATATAGAAATCATCAACACACAATCACGTGTGGAACAGAAATAAATTTCTGACTCACGTCAGGATCGAACCCAGGTCTCTCAGGTGGATAACGCCCTTGCTTTCCACCTGAGAGACCTGGGTCTGATCCCGACGTGAGTCAGAAATTTATATATATATATATAATATATATATATATATATATATATATATATATATATATATATATATATATATATACATATATATGCATTATATATATAATCTTTTCTTTTTGTCAGACAAAGATAGATGAGATATATATAGTCTTTACCAAACGCATCCTATGTCGTCATTCCTGGGAAAAATCTTGTAGGCGTCACTCAGAGTGTATCGAGAATTTTAGAGCACATTTAATTGCAGAACCTTACCATCCATCCAAATGGTAAACGTTGCACTGCCCATAAAGATTAGGAACGGAAGCCGTTTCTCAAATGATGTTTGTTTGTGCGAGATCCCTCTTGATTTCTGAGGACGAAA
The DNA here is from genome assembly GCF_040412425.1 of Macrobrachium rosenbergii. NCBI lineage: Eukaryota > Metazoa > Arthropoda > Malacostraca > Decapoda > Palaemonidae > Macrobrachium > Macrobrachium rosenbergii. Next base: position 94,945,683 of record NC_089752.1, read on the forward strand.
ATAATCAAGTGCACTTTGGGAAGAAGTTATCATTCTCTTAAATGGCACCTTTCTTTCTTTAAATGTTTAGCTAAAAAAATTCTCGATTACCTCGTTTTCATACATTTTTCCACATAAATACTCTGATCGAGCCAGTACAAATATTCATAATTATTTCATTTTTATAAATCGGCACTGATGTACAATACTACACTTTCATAAACGATCTTCTCTTTCAATTCTTCTATAACCGTTTTCAGCTTCCCAAAACTTTTCTACGTAATATTCTTTGAAGGGGGAAGACGTCGCAAAAAAAGGGTATCAACACACTGTTTAAAGAACTAAGGTCTTTGTTGGGAGGATACAAGTGTACCCCAGTCCAGTCTATCTGTTTGACAAATGTATTATTATTATTATTATTATTATTATTATTATTATTATTATTATTATTATTATTATTATTATTATTATTATTATCATAAGAAGGAAGTGGACCCACTTTCAAATATGTCTTGTTGGATAGGATCCCTGCATCATTCGATTTAATATACTCGAATGATGTAGCCATCCGGTTTAACATGACATATTGTTATTATCACTAAACAGAATAGCCGTCTGGCTGCCGTTGATTTTTAATTGCAATTTTTTTAATCTCTCGAAAGATTTTCTGTGCAGCAGCAGGTAAACTATGCAACAGCTCTCCAATGTTCATTTATTCCTAAACATTTCAGTAGTACCCTCTACCATTTATCAAAAGGTGAATGAAACCAGGGGTACAATTGTGCCATATTTATACCTGCAAGTTGGCATACAGCCATTTTAAGCGATTTTTTTATTGGAAGTCAAAGCCGGGGGCGGGGGTTTGGGGAGGTGGGAGGTGCTCTTCCAATTGACTGGGAGCAGAATGACTTATCTGGAAGAGTCTGGCCGATGAAGGTGCTGATCGGTTGGCGTCAGGTCCCAGGGGTTATGATTGCAGGGTGCGCTGCCTGAAGTAGCAGGTGGCTGAAAGGTTGTCGCAGGGGTGTGCTTTGCTGTTCGCCTGACGGTGGTAGGGAGAATGGTCTCTTGGTCACTTCCAGCAATGTTTTCCATCGGAGTATGGTGAGGACCTCTTTACATCAGAGGCAGCGATGGTCGTTGTCACCATCCAGAATATTTGTGCTCCTTACCATCTGCTGGCACTAACAGGCACTGCTGTATTCCCTCATGTAATGCTGGTATACCATCCTACCTGTAAGTGAACAGCGATCCTCTTAGAGAGGCAAGTCTAGTCATACCAATGTATGAATGACAGCATCCATTCTCAGAGGACAATATTTGGTAAGCCACTCCTCTCCTCTTCATCTCTTCATGGGATTGTTACTAGCAACAGGGCTATTCCTCATGGGGTACTGGGCAGTCTTCTGATCCTTGAATTAGATCGTAAGGCAGAAGTGGGCAAACTACAACCCTCCTGCCACATCGTGTGAGTGTTTACAAAAAGGTTCCAATGTTTAGGCTGATTGTCATAATTTCCCTGTTTGCCATAATTTCACTGTACACACACTCAGCAAACCATAGACCTATCCAGGGCTCCCAGATGTACCATAATTATCATACAAATGCGATAACTTAACCATCCACACAATAAACGTTACCATACGTGCGATATACAGTAATTTCCGATATTTGTCAAATAATCTTCTGGAAATGCACAATGATTTGAAAATTTTCATACATATGGAAAGATAAATAAATAAATATGTAAATGCGTTCTCTCTCTCTCTCTCTCTCTCTCTCTCTCTCTCTCTCTCTCTCTCTCTCTCTCTCTCACTGAAATCAGTGGTCATGAGTCTTGAAGGCTGGGTACCTCAAAACGATTTGGATCACAAGCTGTGTTTTTGTTAAGTTTGTTTCACGTCGTGAACATGTCTGGACCTATCTAACATTAGCCAATCTTGCCCCACTCGCCAATGTAGTTTAGATTAGAGATGAACACTGAAACCATGAGTGGTAAAAAAAAAAAAAAAAAGTCGATAATGAGTGCCGAAGTTTTTTACGAAGAATGGACAAAATATTTCTTCAGTGAAGTGTTCAAAAGCCATATGTTGGTTTGTAAAGAAAGCATTGCGGTATTCAAGGAGTGTAATATCAACTGCCACTTTCCCACCAGGTACGCTAACTATGCTAGTAACATTTCCAGTGCTGAGAGGGCCGCCACTGCTACAAAGTTAGCAGCTAGTTTACAGGCTCAGCAGAATATTTTTACCCTTTAGGCCACAATTCAGGAGTCATGCACAAAGGCAAACTATGTACTGGCATACAAGTTGGCAAAGGCAAGTAAGCCTTCCTCAGAAGGAGAATTTTTGAAGGAGTGTATGATTTAGACTGCTACAGTTCTATGTCTGGACATCGGAAGCAAATTCAAGAAACTCAGTCTACTTCAGAGAACAGTGACTCACTGTATAGAAACAATTGATGACAACTTGACCGGTGGATTAAACACGAAAGCAGAGTCTTTTGTGTGGTTGTCACTAGCTCTAGACGAGAGCAATGATATAAAGTTGGCAAAGGCAAGTAAGCCATCCTCAGAAGGAGAATTTTTGAAGGAATGTATGATTTAGACTGCTACAGTTCTATGTCTGGACATCGCAAGCAAATTCAAGAAACTCAGTCAGAGAACAGTGACTCACTGTATAGAGAACAGTGACGAAAGCACTGTATAGACGAGAGAAATAATTGATGACAAGAATTTTTGAGGAATGTGGATTAAACACAAGAAAAGCAGAACAGTCTTTTGTGACGGTGGATTAAACACGAAAGCAGTCTTTTGTGTGGTTGTCGCTAGCTCTAAGACGAGAGCATTGATATAAAGGACACTGCTCAAGTGTTAATCTTTATCAGTGGGATTAAAGAACATTTTGAAATCACTGCGTAATTTCTAGCCATGGAGACCATCAAGGGCACAACACAAGGAGTGGACCTGTACAAGAAGGTGTCAGGGGTCATCGAGAGGTTGAGGCTACAGCAGAGTAAACTCATCAATATCACTACAGATGGATCTCCAATTTTAACAGGAAAAACGTTGGATTGCTGAAATTCCCACACTGCATAATCCACCAGGAACCATTGTGCAAGTCTGTTTTGCATTTTAATCATGTAGTGAAGGTGGTTGTAAAACTCGTGAACTTCATTTGAGCAAGGGGGCTTACTCATCGACAATTCTTTAAATTCATTAAAGAAACTGATGAACACTTGGGAGCTGTCCTGCGAACTGCCACAAGTAAAATGACGACAAACTCTGACACTATCGCAAAAATGAGTAACAACTGCACTGTTCTCATTAAAACTGAATGGAGAACTAAATGGTGAGTTTGTTTTCTTTATCTTATTTAAATAACAGGTTACATGCAGAAACAGTTAATGCTATTATGCAGTGTAATGTAGGCCTAATTTCGTCGTGTGCTTGAAGCCCAGCCACCTATCAATTTTCAAAGCCCAATATGGCCCTTGAGCCAAAAAGCTTGCTCACCCCTATCATAAGGTCTACTTATTTGTCTGCATCAGTGGATTTTACATGGCTGCTGATAATGTTCTTCAGGGCTGCCTTGTCTTTTTTATACTTGGTGTTCATGTAGCCCTGTACAGCAGTTTCTCACCCTCAAGGATGGTGTGGTTGTCCTGCTGATACCACCTGTCAATAAAAATTTTTGTCACCCTGATGACCTGATGGTAAGAGTGCCTGAAGGGATGGTATGACAGCACTACATGAGAAAATGTGGCCTTGACTCCCAACGGCAGCAGATCATAAGGAGCACAAAACGTCTTGACAGAGACAATGACCATCGCTGCCTCCAATATAAAGAGGCCCTCGTCGTCTTCTGATGGAAACCATCACTGGGCGTGACCCTGGAGACCCTTCTTCTCCCTACAACCATCAGGAGAAAGGCAAGGCACGCCCCTGTGATAACGCTTCAACTACCTGTTACTTCAGGCAGTGCGTCGTACGATCAGAACTCCTGGGACCTGGCTCCAGCCAATCGGCACCTTCATCAGTCAGCCAGATTCTTCTGGAAGTGTCATTTCACTAGCAGCCAATTAGAGGAGCCCGCCCCCCAAAACAACCCTGGCTTTGACACCCAATAAAAAATCGCCTAAAATTTCTGTAAGCCAACCTAAGGGTATAAATATGGCATATTTATGCCTGTCGGTAGTCTCTTATTTGCAAACAAACCTGGCAATGGATGGAGCACCTGTAGCTCAATCGCTTTAGTATCCTTGGGGAGTTCATTTTCTCTTATAATTATTCATTACATTATTTTAGTACTATTTATTTTACTGTTATTTTGTATGTATATTATTGTGTCTGATCACTATTTTGTATGTAATATATAATTAGTGACATTGTGAGGATTCTAAATAAATGTTATAATACATATTTGCAGAATCCCTCTCTCTTTGGCATATGAATTACATACACCTGACGACCACTCTTACAATGCGTCTATCACTATCCTGCTGTTGGTTCCAACTGATTTCAGTGAACGTGTAGATGCTGCATATTGTAAACTGTGCCTGCTAGTTTTGCTTCATACTGGCTCCCATCAACATGTCTCCCATCAAGGGTTCACTAATTGTACTGCTAATGCCCCATCATAATTAATAGCATATTATCATTCTTAGTTAAATGTCCGTGGTTTCTATCTGTTTTGTACATTGTCTTAATATGTATTTGTCTAAATATATATATGTATAACACCTTGATTTCATTTTTTAATTGACATCCAGTTTTTTAATCTATGTTAATGGCCCATCAAGAGTCAAAGAGGAAATCTTTGCATCAACTCAAAATCTTGACAGTACCCCTGGCTTTATTCAGTTTTTGATAAATGGTGGAGAGTACTACTAAAAAGTCAAGGAATATATGAACTTTGGACAGATGTTATATAATTTACCAGCTGCTACAAAGAAACTCTTTTGAGAGATATAAAAACTGCAGAACAAACTCAGTAGTATCCAGATGGCCTTTCTGTTTAATGAAGTTTGTTTGAGAGAGGGTCTTCTTCCGAGACATTATTATTATTATTATTATTATTATTATTATTATTATTATTATTATTATTATTATTATTATTATTATTATTGCTCACATTCTTTTTATTAGTGCATTATTTGATATGCAAATCAAATGGTTGTGCTTACTCGCTCTTTAGATAAATGCCTTTATTCTTTAATGTCTAAAATTAATAGAAATTTTAATATCAAAAGCACTACCGTCCTTACCCTCTAACAAAAACAACACTCTCTCTCTCTCTCTCTCTCTCACACATACACACACACACGCAAACACACGCACACTCCCCATGAACGCAAGAGACTTTTAAACATTAAACACATAACGGTGGCGAATATCTCATTTATATAGCATATATTCTGGATATCAAATAAAGTATGCCCCACTGGCAAAGTTATAAAAACGGAATTTCGTTCAGCTTTCCATTGCAGAATGAGACTGGTGAAAAGTTACAAAAACTGCAATACAGAACAAAACAGTAAAAGAACATCCTATCCAATTTGGGCATTCAAATTTCAGATCAGGACTACCGGATGCGAACCTCAACCTTGTTTGTCAGACTTTTCACTTCAGAGTTAAGCAAATTCACGGTTTTTAACAGTTTTTTTTCGCAATTGCAGTGCCAGACTCAATTTGTTTATGTTATATTACATTATTACTTTTTTTTTCTAAATACAATAAAACACTTACGAATGCACTTGGCAATGTGATAGAGTAATTTTCTCTAAATTGTCTAGATATCAGAGATGGTGGTAATAGGAAAAATGATTACAAAAGCAGTTTATATAACTAGCGCCAGTCTAACTGAAACTTTATTATACGTTTTTGGAACAGATAGATAGGAAACAAATTTTTCTTCATCCGCACATTCCCGAACAAAGATCACTTTCCTTTAAACACAGTCATACTTGTGAAACCAATTCCCCCAATTCTGTAATGGTTACGTTATTTTAGCATACCTTGATTTAGATTACCAAAAACACAAACTGAAAATATGAAAGAGCAGATTGTCAGATTTAAAAGATACATGGTTGAGTAAGTGTGCAACAAACGAGCTGCTTTCGGCAACCCCGTGATATATATATATTAATGGAAGATAGATTAATGTTTAGTGTGTGTGTGTATATATATATATATATATATATGTATATATATATAATATATATATATATATATATATATATATATATATATATATATATATATATACACACATATATATACATATATATATACATATATATACAGATATATATACATATATATATATATATATATATATATATATATATATATATATATATATATATATATATATATATATATATATATATATATATATATATATATATATATATATATATATATATATATATATATATATATATATATATATATATATATTGTGAGAATTGTTTTAAATATTTTGTTCATGGCTTTTTATAAATATAATTTTAATTAGCTATAGTAACATCACTAAAAGTTTTCTTGGAACTTTCTTTAATCCCTGGCCAAGGTTTTGTATTTGGTTATTTGTATCGTGTTTATTCACCAGATCTCTCTTCTTTTCATGTCTTGTTGAGTGGTCTACCGTCTTCAGTGCTAAACTTGTTGAGCTAGCCATTAAGTGATTATGCTTTTGCTCTCTTTTCTTGGCCCGCGGTTTATGCATTGGGTGTCAGGGTGTGTTTGGGCAGCGCCAGAGAGTATCGGCTCCCCAACAGAGGAGGTCATTCAATATTTTTTCCTTACGGCTTTTTCTACTGGAAGTCCTGTGCTCCCGCCCCTGCAGCCTTCATCATTACTGAGAGGTCCCAATGGACTGATTTTGCCTCACGCTGTTTAGCACCCCTGGTGCTTTTGAGCTGCTGCTTCCCATTGCTGCTGGCTTTAGCCATGTGTTTGACCTCCTCGAGTCATCAGGAGGCCTTCCAGTGGTGGAGAACGGTAAGCAAACTGTTTGTTCTTCTTTGCATATTCATAACCACCTTCGTGCCCCTGTTGATTCCTTTGGTGTATGGACGCCTTTAGTGATCCTTCAGTGGTCCTCCAGTGATCCTTAAGTGGATCAGCCATTTATATAAATATCTGCGTTACTTCTTCAGTTTTGTCTTATCGTCGGTTCAGGAAATTATGTACCTGTAAGGTGTATCATATTAAACAGTGATTATTTGTAAAAAAAAAAAAATTAGTTTTAAGGTTTATTTCTCCCTGTGTCTCCATCTGTTGTATGCTCGGGTAAGTGTGTGGTTTTTACATCTTACACCTTTCTTTCCCCTCGACTCTGGGTATAAAAGTTAGGTAGGCGCTTGATGGTTTAAGTGTTTATTTTTGTAAAGTTTGTATGAGTATTTTTCTAGTTCCTCAAGGCAGCTTTTCGGGGACTTTTTGTGTTGTGTAAAGTTTTTTGTAAATTAAAAATTATTTGTTAAATTTACAGCAGTGGTTTTCATCCCTCTTTGAGAGTTGATTTTACTTTGTGAATTTTGTGTCGCGACTGGTTCTTGCCTGGTATTTGGTACTGAGCTAGTCTGGAAGAAGGATCCTTATGGGAAAATGGGGTTTTTCAAACTCTATAAACTTTTTTGTTTTTCAATCGATTTTTCTCATTGAAAAACCATTTGAAAGATAATTTTCTCTTCTAAAAACTAATTACTGGGATTTTTTTTTTTTTAATTTAGTTTTTTTTATTATATATTTTTTACGTAGTATTTTTTTTTTTTAATCGATAATTTCAATAGGTAAAAATCAAATTTAAAAATTCTGTGCTATGAATATTTAGACATTTTAATGCTCTATTATTTGGTTTTTTGAACGACTAAAATCGGTCGATAAACAAAAAGTATAATTAATTTTTTCCGAAAATCTTAAGTTTTGAGAAAATGAGCTTCAAAGTTTTCATATACTACATTTACTTCTGAAAATTCTGAAGTAAACCAAGAGACTTGAAATTTGGAGGATATATAGAAACCATATTTATAAACATATACTGTAATTTTTATTAAGATTGTTTGAATAGAATTCAGTATACATAAGTTTGAAAAATTATAATTTCAGATAAACACTGTGAACAGACAATGCATGTGGGCGATTATAGTCTACATTTGTCTTTTTTCTCACTGACCACATTTCACGCTTTTAGCTTACTTGATTATCATCTCTATTACCTTATGCTACTATGAATATGATAATGACGCAAAATCATTACAAATATCTACGAAAAGACGAAGAAATTAACGGAACTTACTTTTTGGCTTATCTTTGGTTTTTTAGAAAACTCCTATCATTCAAAGAAAACGTCGAGTTCATTTAGGAAAACAGATCTCTAAATTAGGGAGAGACTATATAAAAAATTTTCAGGTACTCAGGACAGAAAAAAGTTCCCTACCGGATTAGAGTTGCTTGCGCGACCCCCCGTGCTAGAGGAGGCATAGATAAGTGTAGATTGAAGCCTTTTTAGCCATGATTTATACATATTTCATCAAAAAAACTGTTTGAAACTTAAAGTAGAGTGGTTTTCCTACACAAAACCGTTATAAACCAAAAATGGGTTTCCGGACCCCATGGGTCGCCGGACGCTCCCCTTAAATAATAATAAAAAAAAATTTGTTTTGGGCTCTACAGAAAAAATCTGGAGTTCGTTACAGATTTTCTGGCCACCATCACAGGATCCAGTTTAACGACATAATTTTCAACTATCCTTTCTTATATCCCTCTGAACTAAAATTCTTACCCCTTTGAGGGTTGGGATCTGTTCAAAGCAACTCCTGCCCACTTGCTTCTTCCTACATCGTATGCCCTCTTACTTTAACAAAGATAAATATTTTGTATTCGATTAAAGCAAGGGACAGAGGTTGAACAGGTAAATTTATAATATTTATATATATATATATATATATATATATATATATATATATATATATATATATATATATATATATATATATATATATATATATATATATATATATAATCATATATATGTATATATATATATATATATATATATATATATATATATATATATATATATATATATATATATATATATATATATACATATATATATATATATATATATATATATATATAATCAATAATCATATATATGTGTATATATATTATATATGTAATCCTTAAAAAAGCAAATGGGCGTTACTCACAAAACAAAGCCACTACAACACCTTCTAAAAACATAACAAAAATCTCACACGAATGCGCAACAACTTCTCGCTGCTGGGAAGAAAGGGCGTTGAGTCGGGTATGATACATGAAACATACGCTACTGGGGTCTAAGCGATGTCAGGCAGGGCAGCCGATCGAGACCACAGGTCTACCCTCAATTTTAAATCAAAAGTCCTTCTTAAAAGGCATCGTGCTTACCCCATACAAAAATGGGAAAAAGCACGTTAAAAAAGAAGAGAAGAAGTATGTATGTATGTGTGTATGTAAGTATATATATATATATATATATATATATATATATATATATATATATTTCAATATATATTTTAGTTACTCTCCAAGACCAAACTAACATAGCTGAGAAAGTTACTAGAACCACTTGCCCCTTCATAAACTTTCTCCTTCATTCCCCAAAATGGTTAAGCCTAACCCCTCTCTCTGTTCAAAATGACTGCCTAAGGCCTTGTTCCAGATGACCTTTGAAGATCCCTTCCTCGATGGCGCCAGACAACGGGCAAGGGAGGGGCCAAAAAAGAGAAAGTCGGTGCCCTGCCCTATCCTAAAACCCTCCACGAGGGTTGACTGATGCCATGCAGCCTATATATAGAAAAGGTGGCAAAGATTAACCTTCGCACCACCTATGTTGGGCAGGATGCGTAATCCCTGAAGGTTATTTATAGACGATGCAACGGAAATTGAGAGAGAGAGAAGCACTCCGAACACCACCAAGGACAGATGTCCTTAACCTTGCCTGTCCCTTGAACCTTCCACATGATTGGCCCCTGAGGATCAAACCAGTATACTTTTGCAATGGCATTTTAATTCCCTCTTCCATTGCCAGTGCCCAATCGAATGAGGACACCATCATTTTGACAAAGGTAATGTACTGAAATAAGGTTTCTTAGTCAGTCACGATTCCTGTTATTTCTCTGCCTGATTTTTCATTTATTTTCCATTGTGCGATCACCTTCAGTAATTTGTGTTGGAGCATTCAGTGTTAACGTAATTAGGCATTTCGTGTTGAACTGAGTTATTTGGCACTATCTGTGCATTTCCCTCAGTCCCCATTGAGCGTCTTATTATTCTTGCAAGTAACCGTCTTGCATATTTTTGCAGATAGACCTAGAATGTAAAATCACTCGGCTCTATCCATGTGCAGTCCCCCTTCTACCGGCCCCCCTGCGATGTTTCCTGTTATGAAGACATCATCGGCGTAGAATACATTCATTTAGCAGGCCCTTATTATTACCTGCCCAGTAATTTGTCATCCTTCTGATCTCTGTTTGTTATGTAAATATAATTAGTTAAGAGAACCCTTGAGTTTACATAATTTTCCCTTACATGAAGAAGGTCCTAAGCCCCACATTTTCCCTTGTTTCATTACTAATTGCCCTAATATTGAGTCAGATGTGTAATAAATACAAGGAACTCCCTGTGTTCATCCATTGCCACCCAGAATCAAGTATTCCTCGGACATTCGTAGCAATATATATATATATATATATATATATATATATATATATATATATATATATATATATATATATATATATATATATATATATATATATATATATATATATATATACAGTATATATATACACACATACACACACACATATATATATATATATATATATATATATATATATATATATATATATATATATATATATATATATATATATATATATATATATATATATATATATATATATATATACATATATGTGTATATATATATATACATATATATATATATATATATATATATATATATATATATATGTTATTTGTATATATATATATATATATATATATATATATATGATTATTATACTTTTGTACGTATTCATTTATATGTGTGTATTATATATTTATACAGAGTGTGAGAAGTATATATATATATATGACGAACATATATAGGCTCCATATCCCTATTCAGGACACTCCTACCTCGACATAGGGATATAATATATACTGTTCTTGTAGTATATATATTTGTGATGTATATATCAATAAATAAAGTCGAAACCGGTATACACCTGCTTCTTATTTTTCATATATATATATATATATATATATGTGTGTGTGTGTGTGTGTGTGTGTGTGTACTTATCAAGAACTCCCCTGACAATACTAAAGGGTGTGTATGTAAAATTCCACGTTAGTCTTGTGACAACTTTTATATTGGGCAAACCGGGAAAGCACTGGAAAAAAGAATTGAACAGCATAAGAAATGTGTGAGATATGCACAGGGGAACGGTGGTATTTTTGTACATGTTAGTGAGAAAAATCATGCTATCAACTGGGAAGGGGCAAAAAGGATTGTATATTCTAATAATGCATTGGAAAGAAATATCATTGAATCTAGCTTTATAAAAGAAAGTTACACCATAATATGAATATCAGTCAAGGGATGTATAAACTTGATCCTTTAATATCAAAAGAAATTTGTAAATTGTTTAAATTGTGAAGTAGGCAGTAGAGATGTATGAAAATAGGATTATCATATTTGTAAACATAGTACGGGGCAGTAGTGCTAAGGAGTTTCCAAACTCCGCCTCCCTGACACCTGTCAGGTGTGGATCTGAGGTCGCCTATGGTCGGTATGTTTATCAGTATTGTCCCCTGAGAGCATATTGTGATTTTTAGCCAAAAGAGTTTTGAAGGCCACTCCTACCTTGACACCGGCCTGTGGCTGGGTATGTATTCTCTAACGGTTGTGTATGTTCATCAGTACTGTTCCTTTAGTGTATATATATATACTGTATATATATATATATATATATATATATATATATATATATACTTGTGACTTCTAATACTATGCATCAGTCCTTCGTCAATGGCTTGGAAATAAAGTCGAAACTGGTTAGGACCTACACCCCGTCTCTTATTTTTCCCCTGTGGTAATGTGTGATATATATATATATATATATATTAGAAAATCCATATAGGTGAATATACCGGGACTTTAAATATATAGTTTATACATTTTAAATAATAGAATATATATATTTGTTAAATATATATAACATGGATTTTATAAATCCATGTCCGAAGGCATTGAATATATAATATAGGACTTTGAATATAAATATATATATATATATATATATATTATATATATTTAAATAATATATATATGACTAAGCACATCACCGTGATTCATATACAATCAGAAAACGTCCTTTAATATCCAATTCACTCTACCTCGGAAGTAATTTGTTCATAAAGTAATTTTAGTTGATTAAGTCTCGTCCCGTGGGATCAAACCAGCGACGGACGGAGAATCAGGAACATGGATTTTATAAATATTGGTCAGTGTGTCAAGTCCTGATTCTCCGTCGTCGTTCGATTACGGACGGTAGATTTATTATCAACTAAAAATTGGTAATATATATATGAAAATATATTATATATATATATTACGTATATATATATATATATATATATATATATATATATATATATATATATATATATATATATATATATATATATACACACACACACATATAGTATATATGTAGTGATAACTAGGAGTTCTGAATATTCTAAGTGTTAATGAGCATAGCAAAAGAGAGAGGGAGTGAGAAACCTCCCATTGTTGGACATTGATAGTTAGAGAGAGAGGGAGAGAGAGATTAGAAGAAACGAACAGAAAGAGAGAAAGAGGATAACAAAACATCTGTTTTTTTGCTAAATCGAGATGACAAGGCCAAACTGGAAAGCATAAAGGATTTGTAAACCAGCACCAGAAAAGCAAAACCTGTGTTGTGATTACAAAAGCCAAACTCGTGTACGTGTTATGACTGTGTCGTGGCGATGAAGTCATTATGACTGCACTTAATCGAGCTGGAAATCACAGGGAATTCGTAACAAAATGCATGGTGGCTTTAACTGGATAAACAGCCGCCAGAATCCATAACTTCCGGCAACGTGCAAGCACCTCCTTTGATGGCGGTGCAATTTTCAAAAATCCACCCAAAAAGGGACGTCTTCAGATTAGCCTGAACCAATTAGGGACCTACAAAGCCGGGACAGAAATCCTTATCAAGTCCAGTTCTGAGGGGGAGCAGAAGAGAAGGTAGCAGAGAAGCAGAGAGAAGACAGGGGTTGTAAGCCTCACCAATTGTGGGTTAATATAAGAAGAAAGGCTCACATTTGACACTCACTGTAATCTTGCATTGCAATTCATTTTGTAAACCTACTGTAACTTTATTATTGTGTTAATGAAGTAAAGAAAACTACGTTCCATCTTCAAGCCTCCTGGGACTAAAACACACTGCTATATAACAAAGCCAGAACGATAAGCATCTACAAAGAAAAGTAATCTTAACTTGGCAACAAATAGCAGACATAAATAAACAGAAAAAATAATAAGGACATTATATAAATGGTGCCAGCTGAAGCACAATCCAAAAAGAGGACATAATAAAGTGAAGTGGAAGACAGTGTGAAAGACGTATACCAGAATTTCATAACAAGCATCCAGTAAAACCCACAACTTTTAAAAAAACAAGTGAACGACTGAACGTTTAAAACAACGAGTGAACGTCTACAGCGATCGGTACCCTGAACATCTACAGTGAAGACAGTGACCATCTACAGCCAAAGTAGTAAACGTCTACAGCGGACCGTACCCTGAACGTCTACAAGCGAATGCAGTGTCTACAGCGACCAGTATCCTGAGCGTCTACAAGCGAACGCAACAAGGCATTTGTGTTGGTCGCGAAAGTGGTAAAAAGGCAGCAGTTAAACAGAACCACAACAGATTACGACTGGAAGACGGCAACAGAAAATACATAAGTTGGATAATTGATTCTCTCAAAAATTCTCTCTTAGTGAATGTATTTTTAAATAATCTCTCTCAAAAGGTATAAGTCTTTTTACAAACTACAAGCGAAGCGGAGCGACGCGACGGGAAGCGTTGATGAGCAAAGCGATACGAAACGATTAGGTGTTTACATATAAGCGAAACGGAGCGGAGCGATTAGGTGCATTTGGGTATCTGGGAAGATGCTTAAAATAAAAATTGCGAATGGACTAAATTACCTTTCTAAACATACGGATTCAAAACATTATTATATTGTGCCTGCACAATACCCAATCTTGAACATATATCTCTTTTAATGGGAGGTTATATAAGCGGAAAACATCAATATTTTGATGTTTTCTTAAAAAAAAATAGTGTACAACATCAAGTTATTATATTTTGTTATTATTAACAAACTATTCTTCTTGTTAAAAAATACCTGATGAGTATGTCGATAGAGGGAATGTGACGATACAAGAGGCTCTTACCGTAGTTTGGCACTTAAATGCAAGAACTGACACTTTATCGGTCAGCAGCTGATATTTTCTTTAAATTCTTAGTAGAGAATACAACTACTATAATTCCATTTAAATCACTATATGCACTAGGCTAGCTTCTTTCAAATTTCTCAATAAAAACTCACCTTTGAACGCATCTTCTTGGCCATATTGACAGCAACTTGCAGCACTCAATCAGTCAAGAAACAGACTGAATTGTTTCTTTACATCTCAAGCGCGGCGTCGTTTTTGATACAGGTTCGATACACGTTTCGAAATGGTAATATATACCAACTCTCAAAATATGGCACATCTCATTCGTATTTCACAAATATATGACATAACTTTATGTTTTAAATATACAGATTTTCCCGTTTGCTTTTTACCAATGGTTTACTTGCTTAAAACAATTAAACATTTGATTAGAACTGTATTTAACAAGTTCTATTAAATATATATTGATCTTTTATATACGTTCACTATAAATATTCAACAGAAAACGTTAACGGGGAACTTTCCTAATTTGATTGTCGCTAGCGATAAAAAATATCGTCCATTTATTGAGCGAATCGCTTCGCTTCGTTTCGCTCCGTTTTGCTCGTGTGTGAAGACCAAAGCGTTTCTGCATAGGAATATCTAAAAACATTAATATCGCTCATCGTCGCGTCGCTTCGATTCGCTTGTAGTGTGTAAGAAGCCTAAGACTTTTATGATTATCTCTCTCAAAAGGTATATAATATTTATAATTCTCTCTCAAATTTTTTTTTTCTTGTTGATTTTTTTTTAGGTTTGACAGATAGGAATTTTTAATAACATAACGTAATTTTTATGATGTATTATTGAATACTGTTGTATACTGGGTATAGATTTTCGTATGATTTTAGAATACCATTGTAATGCAGGGTTTGTTTGACGCATTGAGGAATGCAATTATAAATAGACCTCCATTTACGACAAACAACAGATAGACAAAGTCGAATTCCAGTGCCAAGTTCACGAATATCATTAACTCAAGGAAGTACTAACGCAAGTAGCAATAACAATAACACTAATCCTATTAACACATTTCAATTTCGAACAATGGCACAAGCAGCAATCATTGTGCAAGCCACACGATTCTGTGGAAGAGTTGAAAGTTCCAATCCTGACAAAAATAGGTTAGAATCATACTCTGTGAACCAGTGGTTAGCGGACGCAGACAGTTGTATTTCTACAAATAGAATAACAGATGAAAGAGCAAAGATTAACGAAGCCTTGCCTTTGGTTAGTTCAGAGAGGGGTGATGCACACAGAACTTTGAATTCAGTTAGATTCAGCAACATAACCACATATACTGAATTTAAAAGAATCTATTTATCAATCTGGGAACCAGTGAGTCAAAGTGATACCATATAAAATATTAATAAATTCCTTCACCAAAATTACGACGGGGAATCAATAGCAAATCTTCACACTGATATCGAAGAAGTAACAAACAAGGTGATAAAAACTTAAGAAAAACAAACATTACCATAGGAGATAAGGATGCTTTTGATGATGGAGAAACTGATTTAGTCAGTGTGAGAAGTGTTAAATTATTTGTCATTTGGAACAATGTATAACGCACTTGGAGAAAAAGAAAAGAAAGCGTTCAAGAAAGTTAAGATTGACCTTAAAATCGATAGCCTTACAGCTTTAATAGCAATGAGACAAGAAATACAGAAGAAAGAAATAGATTTTTCTAAGGAATTTGTAAGGGTAACAGAAACACTAAATGAAAGGAAAGGCAGAAATACCAATAAGTCATATAAAAGAAATAATATGTACAATGATAATTCCAGACAAGTAGGGAATAGACAAACTTCCTTTCAAAGGAACTATGCACAAAATACTGGAAGAAAGTGGAATCCATACCAGAAAGGAAGACTGAATCAGCCGAGGAATGGACCATTCCACGGTCCACCCATGAGATATCATAATGGTCAATATCTAACCACAAATAATTCAAAACCAGAGAATCATGCAGCTCAAGGAGCTAGACCAAAAATAACATGTGAAAACTGCGGGTATACAAATCATTCCACTAATGAATGAAGAAAGCCTAAAATCTGTGCAGTTTGAAAAAAGATCGGGCATTTAACTAAGTACTGTTGGTTCAATAATAGGGAAGCCAATAAAGACACTGTAGAGATAAGTAACAGTCGCCCGAAAATAAATCAGCTAACCAGTAACAATTAACCCCTCTACAGAGAAAAGAAAGCGAATCATTTCAAGGAGATGAAAGAGAAAAGGAGAAACAGTTACAATGGGAAATGAAGGTTCATCTGCATATTCCTATTTACATAGAAAAAAAAGTAACATTTTCCATGAAAGAGGAAGGAATAAATAGAAGGGATCTGCTTATAGTTAAAATTCCAATAAATGGAAAGACCTGTACAGTACTCATTGATCCAGGTAGTACTGTGAGTATGATAAAATAACTTGACCCAGATATTTAGGCATTGCAGAAACTCAGATTCAGAGTCAAAGTAGGATCATAAAAGGAGTAGCAGGGAAACAAATTAAAAGTCTAGGGAATGTGAACTTAGAAATAAAGATTCTGTCACATAAATTTATTGAAAGTTTTCTAGTTTTAGAAGACAGATTTTTTTCCGCACAAGTATTGTTCTCATTTAAGTTAATGAGGAGATGTGGAATGATATTAGATTGTAGTGAAGGAAAGATTAGCCTGAAACAGGATAATCAGAAGATCGTATGTTTTACGCTTGACGAAGAAAGGTTTCACCCAAATCTGATCAATTTGTCAGAGACAGTTTCGACAAGCGAGACGAACATACAGGAAAGACAGATAAGTAACCAGAACAAGCAAGATAAAATGGAAACAAATAGAAAAAGGAATTCCCACAATCACAGAATACAGAATTGCTGAGACGTGCACATCTCAACAACACACCTATAGATGATATATACTCCAGTATCAGTAATTACTCAGATATGAATAATGGTGACCACAAAAACACTGAATCTGACGAAAATCAAGGTGCCTATACCTATAATTGCAGCAATGTATTAATAAGTTGTGAAAGTGAAGGGAAATATTAAATGAAGTATTGCTCTTAGATATAATAGATAAATCAGATATATATAGTATAATAAAAGTAACAGAAGAAACCACTGGAGATGCAGAACTTTGCTATTTTTCAGACACAAAAGAAGAAGAAATATGTTGTGTTAGTACAGCTGATGATAATACAGTACAATTTGTACTCAACAGAACAGTAGCTATGTATCCAAAATGCTTAACAAAAATATATTTGAGATCAAAAGAGGATGTAAAGGGTAAGGATGTTCTATTATTGAATGAAGAATTGCCAGATTTTGTCAGAGTGGATAATTCACTTGTACACATGAACAGTAATAGCTGCAAAGTTTAAGTCCAAAACTATTCAGATAACAGACTAATACTATACACAGGCATTGTCTTTTGCCTAGGAATCCCTACTAACAGTCCTTTACTAACAATAGCAAACGTAAACGGAAAGAAAGAATAATAAGGACATAATGTATATATATATATATATATATATATATATATATATATATATATATATATATATATATATATATATATATATATATATATATATATATATATATATATATATATATATATATATATATATATATATATATATATATATATATATATATATACAAGTATGTTCAATAAGTAATGAGAAAATGTCAGGCGAGACACTAAATATGATTTGATCAAAATACTACTTCATGGTGAAGTAGTATTTTGACAAACTGGCAACTTTCTATATTTGTAGGTCTGAGTGCAGCGGTGAACGTGGTGGAACCAGTCTGATCCAGTTTGCCGATCTGTGAACATTTGTCAAAATGCAGGGAAATATGGAGCAAAGTTACGCCATCAAATTTTGTGTTAAACTTAAGAAAACCAAACAAGAACCTTATGGAATGTTAAAGGAGGCCTATGGGGATGAACAGATGAGCCAAGCAAGTTTCTATCGGTGGTTTAACAGATTTTCTGAGGGAAATGAACAGGTTGAGGATGAACCCAGATCTGGAGCACCGAAAAGTGCACGCAAGGAGGAAAACATTGAGGAAGTGCAAAGGTTAGTGATGCAAGACCGTCGAATATCTATGAGGATGCTATCTGAAGCTGTTGGTATTAGAATTGGCACAGTAGAGACAGTTCTGACCGAAGATCTGAAGCTCCACAAAGTCTGTGCCAAGTTTGTGCCAAAGATCCTCTCCGAAGACCAGAGGCAGTTTCGTGTGGAATGTTGTACTGACATTCTCAAAATGATACAGTCTGACTCAGGTTTCCTGAATAAAGTAGTGACTTGCGACGAGAGTTGGGTGTTCACCTACGACCCTGAGAGCAAACATCAGAGTGCTCAGTGGAAGCACGTGACTTCCCCCAGACCCAAAAAGGCAAAGCTGAGCAGGTCGCAAGAGAAGGCCATGGTTATTCCTTTCTTTGACTCCCAGGGGCTCATTCACATTGAATGGGTTCCCCGGGGTCAAGCCGTCAATAAGGAATATTACCTTACTGTTCTGAAAAGGTTCAGGGAGAAGATGAGGAAGAAGAGGCCTCAGCAGTGGAGGAGTGGTCAGTGGTGGTTCCACCAGGACAATGCCCCATGCCACAAGTCAACGCTGGTGACCACCTGGATGGCCGACAGGGGAATGAAAGTGGTACAACACCCACCCTACATCCCTGACCTAGCCCCTTGCGACTTCTTCCTGTTCCCACACATGAAAGACAACCTCAGGGGAACCAGATTCCAGTCAACAGAGGGGCTGAAAGAGGCATCGGAAAGTTACCTAAAGGGACTACTGAAAAAGGACTTTGAGGAGGTCTTCCAGGATTGGGAGAGATGCATGCAGAAGTGTGTAGCTACGAGAGGCAATTATTTTGAAGGAGACAAAGTTGTGTAAGCTTATGAAAATAAATAGTGTCTCTCCTGACATTTTCTCATTACTTATTGAACATACCTTGTATATACATATTTATATCTATATCTATATTTATCTATATATATATATATACATATATATATATATATATATATATATATATATATATATATATATATATATATAATTATCAATATTGCTGTTTGACCTCCTTCCTTGCCTCTTAGTAGAATAGTAAATTAATTTTCTGTTAACGATAGGAAGACAACGTAGATTTCTTGAATGAGAAAGAGGAATGCAGAAAGAACTTGGAGTTGTTTTCAAGCTAAGATCACCAACTGAACGAAGGGTGGGTATTTTAACTCATAAGCGTCATAAAGGGGGATAGGTTTTGCTATGCCAGGCCTTAGATATACTGTTCTTATAACCCACTTTTTTTTTTTACCTATGTACTGGTGAGTCAAACACACCCGCGACCAAGTTGGGCGCCAACAAGCAGCCTCCTCCCAATAACCAGAACTTCTCTCCATCCACTTCTATTCATTCTTCTCCAACAACGGTCACCATAGGTAACCCAGCCCCCCGCAAAGGGCACTTGTCGATTCTGTGGTGCTTCTAGCCACTATAGTGCTAGATATCCAGCCTGCCCAAATCATGTCCCATCCACCAAGTTCGTCAACTTGATAAGCACCACGACCTCCGCGGCTGGGCAGCAGAAGACACCTCACCCCGAGATGCTGGACACTCAGTCCATCTCTGTGGCACCCCTTGGTGGATCTAGCCTGCCTGTGGTAGACACTGCAGCAGACATTAGCTAGACTGACAGGACCCAAGTGCCAGCCAGTGCCACTGCTGATGAGCAAATTTTTTTGGGAGATGAAATGGGAAGAGGACCTCACCAAAACCATCCTTGCTGCCGAGCTCTAGGTCACGACACCTTGGGGCATGCTACCTCACCGCCTTGGCGTAGTGACTGGAACCAGGCCCGGAGTGGAATTCCTGTTGGGTCAGGGCCTCCTCTGGGGAAGTCCTTCCCCAACACCACTCCATAGCCCCACTGCCCCCACAATGGAGACATCAACTGAGACATCAACAAGGAGCACAACCACTCTGACTGGTATGTCATCAAAAGAAGAACCACCTTCTGCCCACCGAAGTGGTTGATGGAAGGGGCACACTCCGTGCAACTCCAGGCCTAGTCCTCCCTCTTCACAAAAAGACAGCCACTAGCGAAGTCCTCCCTTTGCACTAAAGGACACTGATAGAAGGCAGTACCGCTGTCGAGTGTGCAAGGTGACAGGCCTCTCCACTAATTGGGAGGGCTGCCCTAATAGGCAACGCCCAGCAGACGCCACAAACCAAGCATCTCCAAGAGTCTCTGACCTCCAGCTGAGACTTCTCAGCCCAACTCAAGCCATCTGCAAGGTATTGCACTTCTGGACCCCTCATCAGGCATGCCTGACCACCAATCTCTCCCAGCGCCACTTACGAGCCATGAGCAGTGCCACACTCCTTTCATCTCGGATGTTGTGCCACTACAAGAATTGGACTCTGTGCTTGATCCTACCATGGTGACAGATCCAGATCATGACACGGATTCTCCTACAGGAGACCCAGGAACCTTCACCTAACTGATCCTTAAAACTTGTGAGCCTCCGGCGCCAGATGCTTCTTCTTCCTTACCACATCCATCCCCAGAGGATGAATATATGGTGGATCTTACTGCCACACTTTCTCTGGGAGACCAGGAACTGGCCTCCCCTGATGCAGAGGTTGAGACCACTCTTGCTCCGGTTGTCACAGCAGCAGGAGTAGGGAGCTCTCCAGTAGTCTCTAAGGTTACCCGCGATTTTGTACCCAACAGCCCTTCTAGCCTTTTCCCAGAGTCAGTGCCCTCATCACCTCCTAGGACTGTCATAGACAGGCCTGGGAGGAACCCAAAGAAGAAGAAGGGGCGGAAGAGAGCCATGTAGTTGCAAGAGCCACCAGCTCACCCTGGCACTTGTGCCTCCTTGGCACAGTGCCTTTTCATCACAGAGTGATTCTGGCTCCTGTCCAGAGGAGGTCTCTGCCTTGGGAACACTGTAGTAACAGCCTACACCAGATTCAGTAAGTAGTAGTAGTAACCTTGTAACTTTAGGTCTTGTAATGAGTAGCAGTAACTGAGTAAGTATAATTTATTAATCCAGTAATTGTAACTATTGTGTGTAGAGCCTGTGAGCTCATGACACATATGGCATACTACCTCAATTGAGGAAAATATCCCATATAAAACTGAGGAGGACTGGGTACCCCTCTCATTCAAGTATAAAAAACTCATTTAAAGAACTTCAGGTTACTCCTTTCTTTACTATGACTGTACATTCTAGTGTAAGAAATTGTATACTTGTAAGAATATTGTAATTTAGCAAGTTCATTGTTATTTAAGTTGGTGCTACGGCAGTTTTCTAATAGGCTATGTCATAAAAGATATAATTGAATGTACCATTTGTCTAGGAATAAATTTCACTATCATCAGAGGTAGATCGTAAATACTCGTAGACACCATTGAGTAATGTTAGGAGTCCCTTAGTAAGTAAGATTATGAATGCTCATATCCCATTCTACTAGTTAGGTAGATCCTTGGCTAGCCGCACTGCAAGAGCAAAACCCTTTCAGGGAAAAAGAGTAAAGTAATCGATACCAACAGCTTACTCAGAACAGGCCTTCATGCCCAAAAGGGAGTGAATGCCTTCTTAAGGGGCGGGGGTGGGGGACTATTATAAATATTGCTGTTCGACCCCCTTTCCGTGTCTCTTAATAGAATAGTGAATTAATTTTGTATAAAAGCTAGGAAGATAATGTAGATTTCTCGCATGAGAAAGAGGAATGCGGGAAGAGGCTGGAGTTGTTTTCACACTAAGATCGTCAACCAACCAAAGGGTGGGAATTTTAACTCATAAGTGTCATAAAGGGGGATAGGTTTTGCTAAGCCAGACCTTAGATATACTGTTCTTAAAACCCACTTTTCTTTGACTTATGTTCTGATGAGTCTTTGTCATTTTTCCAGACACTTTTGAAGAAAAGTGACCAAAGTCAACCCCACATCGGGAGACCCTCAGCTCAGCTATGATAGCGAACAGAAGTGTTCAGTGCTGCTTCCAAGCACTCTTTGTTCCCCTCACCCCCCGCCCCTTTGTCTCCATCACGTTGGATGACTATCATTCCTAACGGACCAAGGAATCTTAATGCAACTGATCACTGCATTATTTAACACAGCAGTAAGTCAGATTTTGACAATTATTCCCAGTTTTCTTTCCCTTCAACTGAATCTCTCGTTTTTCTTGTTCAAATTTTCATCTCTTAAGCAGTCCCTAACTAAGAACCCCTAGTAAAGCATAACCCATTTATGAAGTCACATGTTAATTGCATTCATTGTTGTCTGTTGAAATAGCATAACTTATCCTCCATGGTATTAAAAGTACTGTTCCTGATGTAAGATTCATCCCTTATAATTAATTAATTGCTAGTGAGAGCTTCTTTAGTGACAGACCATTATCTGGATACTTATTTTCCAGACGTGTGTATATACCTTGAGCCTGGAAATTTTCTCTTACTTGGAGAATAATCTGCATCATCAGTGCCAAGAAGCCACAGTTCAACGTTCACTGAATTCAGCTGCCTTATAACTGCGATTGAAGAGGCTTATTAAATCTGTTGTGATCATTACATTTAGCACTGAGGTATCTGTCCTGATTAGGACTAATATTTTGAATTGCTGTTAGCTTCTGTAAATAATCCATTTCCTTTCATTTTACTTTTGTTGAAACTAGTTTTTCAGTAAGTTTACTTAATTAATCCATGTGGTTGTATAATAAACTTATGTTTTGTCATACTAGTTTTCAGCTGGCGACCTGATCCATTTCATTATATGTCCTTTACAGCTTTATTTGGCCTTAACTGGCAGAGTTACGTGGGTCTTAGGTAGAGCCAGGTAATACAACTCCAATTAATCAATTGTTAAAGTAAATAACCGATCGACCAACGTAATACTATATATACAGTATGTGTATATATATATATATATATATATATATATATATATATATATATATATATATATATATATATTATATTACATCCCTTCCAACACCTTGCATGCAAAACCAACAAGTATTAGAAAGAGAAAACATACCTTACCACATTATCATCAAATATCAGACACAAATTACTGCAGACAGTAGAGTGACAATCATTTTCAGAAACCCAGAATCAAATCCGATTTTATTATCTTTTCTTTATGCTATAATCCAAAGGAATTGAATTTATGATTGCGGACGAGTCAGTCATTTATTTAAGTGGCTCTCCTCCTATCATCAACAAATTGTCTTTAAATGCTATCTGTTAACTTAGATAGACAGATGATTAGATTTAAATATCTTACACCTCAGAGATTTATTGGCTCTAACGTTTTGAGCCTTGTCTTGCTCATATAATTAGGAGTGGAGAAACTTTCTGAATATTTATCACTTCAGTATGGAGTAACTTGTTATGATCCTTACCCATCATCCCATGATATATTCGTAACTGAAACGATAACTTTTAGTCTCCTACGTTTTCTGAGTTATACAGTAACAAACCTTTAACGGAAATGCGTGCTTCTGGCTTTGCTTAAAAATGCAAGGAAACAGAGTACAAACTTCCTAATGTCTTCTCGCAGTGACTATGTTTTGGAGCATTTTCTTTTTATTAAATAAAAATATATGATGAACCCCATATTTAATGCATCATAATGAACCTCACATTTAATGTATCATACAATGACAGTGTTTAAAAACCAAATAAGAAACTCTTCCCCTCCCTACAAAATAAAACACGATACAGAAATAGAAACTAATGATATCAAGCGAACGAGGAGTAACATCACAATAATTCTTTCAAAAACATTTCCTTCTACGGCGAAAAAGAGAGAGAAAACCTGAAGGAGTGTCAAGAGAGATGGCCAAGGCTGTTTTCTCACTACAGCCAACACGGAAACGATGTCTTGCTACCAGATGTACTCAGGCAAGAAACAGAAGCCAGAAAGAGAGAGAGAGAGAGAGAGAGAGAGAGAGAGAGAGAGAGAGAGAGCAATTTTTAGGTGGTCCAAGAGCGTTATCGAAACTCGCCTCTACGGCCTTGAGAGTAGAAGGCAAAAGTTGTAGTCACTGAGGATATCGGTGGTAAACGATAATTCAGGGAAACTACAAACAGGCAGATAAAGAGATCATAAAAGCGTTGAGGAGAGAAGAGAGACACGTTGGGAAGGGGTCATTTCAATGTGATGTTATTTTTACCCAAAAGTGTTACGAGAACTCGTTTTTTGTTTACATATTATCAAGGTAATTTGAATTCTGTCAAAGTATAAACAAATAAAAGCTGTATGTCTGGAATCGGAGAAATAAAAAGGACAGAACACTGCAAAAGAGTAGCTCAGTTAAATACAAAATTCCAAATTCAAAATGACGATGCTTCAATCTATACCGTTCATCAAAACCAACCAATAACCAAGTGAAATAATAATAATAATAATAATAATAATAATAATAATAATAATAATAATAATAATAATAATAATAATAATAATAATAAAATAATAATAATAATAACAGGGAAAGCGTTGGGTGCCGCTAGTCCCTTCTATCCATCTTTAATCCAAATATTTTTCCTATTTCTAAACTGTCGATACTTGAGAGATGTTATTTCTTTTCTATATCATCGTGAAAGAAAACTCTAAAGATTTCGGAATATCAAAATCAAATAAAGTTCGTTATATACTATTTTACGTCGCATTGGTTTAAAAAAAGCAATCATTTTTTCACATTAGATAATAAAAATTTCACATAAATATTTCGAAAACAGAACACATCGTCTATAATACATTTGTTTAGGAGTGTGTTGCAAATATTCCGTTACAAATGAAAAAATCCCAATCTGAGCATTATAAATATAATATATATATACATATATATATATATATATATATATATATATATATATATATATATATATATATATATATATATATGTGTGTGTGTGTGTATGTGTGTGTACGTGTTTTACTTATACATATTTTATATATATATATATATATATATATATATATATATATATATATATATATATATATATATATATATATATATAGTATATAAATTTGTATCATATTCTCATGGCCTTATCTATCTTCTGTCCACTCAATACAACCTTCTTCCAAAGGTCCTGGCATGGCAAGTATATCGACATTTTGTTTGCAATCACAAATGTTACTTAGAGTCCTCAGTGATATGCCAAGCAACTGGTTGTTATACATTTCATAACCTCCCTTCTGTCGTCATTCTCTTGCAGAAGAGTCTAGCTGTTATTCCAATCCATTCTTTAAGAGATATTCTCTCATTAAAGCAACCAAGCGCACTGGCCTCCATCCCTTTACACTTCAGCTCTTATAGTGTGACATCATTCAATAAACTAATTTTTCCTTTCCATTCCCCGCCATTTATACCAGCCCCTAATTTGCTCTTATATCGACCCTTCCTTCTTGTACTACTTTTATTCAGACAGGTCATAATTTTCGCTTCGTATATTAAGTGATTGCAGTCTATTCTATCAGTCGTTTATTCTAACGTCCTTTTCTTGGTTAATCTATTTGTATCTAGTTTACACTGCCGAAACTTTTCGTTTTTCAGTTCTGTTTTTAACTCAAGACGTTTCACTTATTTCCGTTTTTGTCCGTCATTTTTTCTTAAACTTTATATTGCTGATTTTTTTTTTTTTTTCAAAATAATGCTACATCTACCCCCTTTATCAGTAATTCCATCAATTCTCATTTTGCCAATATCACCGACGTTTTCAGTTCCACTCTCATTAGTCAGATATTTCTCACAAAAAAAAAACAAATAATCAGTACTTTTATCTTTCACCTTTTGAATGATCTCTTTATCAGGTTTCAATATTTTTGCATTTATTCATATATTAATTGTTTATTTGCAAACTTATGCAACAAAATTCATGGAACCGTTCCGAGGGCACCTCACTGCATGGAATTACCTACTATTTTCACCTCTGCATTAACCATTCGTCACTTTTTACTCTTCTTACCATTAGGCCAATTAATGTACTTTTCCATCAGCTCTACCATAAAACAATTTACCAATGGCTTCCTCGACATTTTTATTATCCTTTCCTACTTTAAAAACTGTTGTTTTCAAAACGTGTTGTCAGCAATTAGGCCTGAAATAAAAGAAAAAGAAACCTCCCGTGAAGTTTTTTCACTGAAAGTCAATCCCAATATTTCAATATCCTTAAATACTGATCTTATTCAACACAATTACCTCAGCTTCCTCACTACAAGCCTAAAAACAGAAACTCAATACAAAACCCTACCCCATGACAGACCTACAAACAGACGAAACAAATTAAATATTTGTGTTTACGTTACCTTTTCCTTCAGTGCTTTATGGTTTAATTCTCAATTTTCACCTGACACTCCAGCTTATCTTCTGGGCACTGATTAACCTACAACAATAAATGTCCTATAATTTCTTATCAGAATTTACATGAATTTTGATCATAATTTGTGATAATAATTAATATAATTGTTTATCACCTCGATGAAATCTACATTGACAGCCTAAATCGATAATTTCTTTCTGTAGTAAGCGAAGCAGAGTCCGCGCATGCGTAGTAGTGGCCAAACTCGACGCTTTCAGCCAGCAGGAACCACCACCAAACTCACTCTCTCTCTCTCTCTCTCTCTCTCTCTCTCTCTCTCTCTCTCTCTCAAGGCATCACTCAAACAATTTGGAGCGAAGTCTATCTCTATCTATGAGGTTTATTACTAAATTACCAACTAGAGAGAACAACAATTTACAGTGCAAAAAAAGTGGAAGACAGGGTCTGCATAACGAACGAAAAAACATTATTCGGCAACTTTTAATACATATAGTACAGAAGCTGAGTGATATATCACTATACCTCAAATGATTCCATAATTATAATACCTGCTTCTTTGCAAGATTAGACGCCCATAAAAGGAATATATATCGAAAAATTTTACATTTTTTACATACGCTACATCAGGCAACCGCTTCACCACGTGAAAAGCGACATTCACACGTCATATGCCCCGCCGGTTCATGCATATATAAGGTTGAAGACGTTAAATGATATAATAAGTAAATAAACACATTCCCTCTTTGCGCATAGTGTTAAAATGGTCCTACACACGATCCTACGTCATTTATTACATGATACATAATCACCGACATCGTGTAGGCAGAACAACACGCTGTTGTCTGTGCTGTTTAACTTTTGTGAGAAGAATCTGTTTCCTCGGGAAACGTGCAGGTCTTATATAGGAAAATCATTCTTCCACCATCTAGCATTCAAGGTTAAAACCACCAAGACCTGTTCACAAGAATTATCTAAAATTGCCCATTACATGCATGGCATGAGAATTACCTCCTCTAGGCTCTCTCTCTCTCTCTCTCTCTCTCTCTCTCTCTCTCTCTCTCTCTCTCTCTCTCTCTCTCTCTGCTTAGGTCAACAAATGCGAATTTCCTAATTAATCCGTTCGTTCCTTCTCCGTTTTAACTTTCGGGATTCATTACAGGTGCTTCGTGACGTTACTGTGACGTATTTCGTTATACAGTCAGCTTAATGGGAAATTTTTTGCAACTTTGTAAACCAATTACTGTTAAAAGGTAGATTAAACTAAAAAGCGACTTATAAAAAATGTGTTATCTTTTTGCGATGGAAAAGCCTTAAAGGAAGTCATAGTAAAGTAGTAAGGCCCTGTAACAGAAAACTAAACTAAATAGAGAATTCAGAAATGTAGAGATGATATTATACTAGCAAATATTTCAGAAATACCAAAGGAACATCATTAGCAACCGAAATCCTAAAGACAAATTCAAAACCACACGTTAAAAAGACATAAAAAGTTTATATATATAAAAACGAGGGTTAGCAAGTATGTATGCTGTGTGTTAAATATTTCTAAGCTAATGAAGACAGTATGACTTGCAGGCTAAATGGAAATTGGAGCCATGATATACAAGAATAAAAGCAAGATGAATGTACATTACTTTCTTTGGGGTAATGTGGTGTATGAGGTTGGCGATTTTCTTTGTGCTGGTGAGGTTTCTGTACATATGCTAATGTACCATGCTCATTAAAACTGTACATACGCAGACTTTTTTTTATAAATATATACATTTAGTTTTCCTGAGCAGCGACGGGTTGGTCAGCTAGTGTATGTATGTATATATATATATATATATATATATATATATATATATATATATATATATGTGTGTGTGTGTGTGTGTGTGTGTGTGTGTGTGTGTGTGTATGTGTGTGTGTGTGTTCCAGTATAACTCTGAAATTCATTGAGCAATTTCAGCCAAACTTGGTATACATATGATTTACTATCTGGTAAAGAATACTGTGGGGGTAAGACATCACTAGTACCAAAGGGCACCAATGGAGGTGGGGTGGGAAAGGCTTCCCTGAAACGGGGCTGGTTCTGCCTGTAGACTTTGTAACTGGATGAATTCTACGGGTTTATCATACCTCATTTCGGTATAAATATGACTTACTATCTGGAAGATAATACTGTGGGTGTAAAACATCACTGGCACCAAAGGGGGTGGGGGTGGGAAGAGGGTGACTTGTGAAAATAACCAAAAACGACAGAAATTAGTGTCTAATCCATAGTTTTCGAGGTCGCTGAGATGAATAGTGACCCTCCCGATGCCTTTTAAGTCCAATTTCAGCCCCGATAGGAGGGGGGATGAGAAGGGGTGAAAAATAAAATCTCAAAAATGACAGATATTAATTCTAATCCATAGTTTTTGAGGTTGCTGAGATGAATATTGACACTCCCGATGACTTTCAGGTCCAAGTTCAGCCCCGATAGCAATGGGGGGTGAGAAGTGGTGAAATATACAATGTCAAAAAGAGAGAGAGAGAGAGAGAGAGAGAGAGAGAGAGAGAGAGAGAGAGAGAGAGAGAGAGATTATCGGTTGTCATTTAGAATTTCCCCGGGTAGCGTCGGGTTGGTCAGCTAGAGTGTGTGTGTGTGTGTATATTTATATATATATATATATATATATATATATATATATATATATATATATATATATATATATATATATATATATATATATATATATATATATATATATATATATATATATATATATATATATATATATATATATGTGTGTGTGTGTGTGTGTGTGTGTGTGTGTGTGTGCATGTATATATATATATACATATATATTCAGTCCTGACATTCACCCCTCACTTCGTTTCAGTAAGCATAGAAATATCCGGCTTTCTTTATCACTGAAAGTATCTACAGTGATAAGTTCCATTTTGTGTGTACTGCAGCGATTACTATTCAAATACCTTTTAGGCAGCAAAATCTTTTCAACAATTAGAGTAAAAAGTCCAGGAAGCTGACAAGCAAATTGCAGATGATGATGTTCCAACGACAAGAGGCAAAAAGCAATGAACGATAATTAGCATTACCTATTATGCATAGCATTATAATTACCCTTGAAAAATGAGGGGTTGACAAACTCCTCAAAGTACTCAACGCTCTATATATCTGCCAAAACACCAAATAAAATAGGAAACCGAATCGATGTATACGAGTATTCATAAGTTATCAATTATGGGACATTAATATTTAATTGTGCTTCAAGAATGTATGCTAACATCTAAAAATAATGATGTGAAAATGTTCTAACTAGGCGCAAAATAATGCTATGGTAACATTAATACCGTCAAATTCTTCATGCTACAACCTACGAAACAATGAATGGATGCCCATGAGCTATTTCGGCAGTAATGTATCAAAAGATTCGGGAAAATCAAACCGAATCCTGACAAAAGACTTCCCTGGCAGAAACGGAAGCCTTGAAAATACGAGCACACCTTCAGGTTTGGAAACCTCGGTGGGAAAACTGATGGATGAGAAAACTTTCACACAGCCAAGGAATATTTGCGGATGCCTGAATTTTTCTTATTTCTTTGACTCTTCCGTCAAACGTGATGTGTCTAAACTTCATTCGGGCGGTGACAGTCGACGAATAATGATTCAAGATTCGCGTACGAATCCTTGTCACTTTACGTTGTGAAGGTAGTCCGATGTTTCCTTTCGTCCAGATATATATATGATCCCCCAGGGCGAAAGCAAAAATCCAGGCTTTCTTCCAGAGGAAAAGCCGAAAAATTCTCGATTCATAAATATTTTTCATTAGTTCAGAGACACTATGGAAGATGACTGAGGTTCATCGAATAGATTTAGCGATGCAATTCAGCACTATGGAGTAAGAGAGGAAACGCCATAGCAATTTACGAACTGGGTTAAAATTTATTTATGAAAGTCTTAAAGATAATATATCTAGCACCTCGCAATATACGAGAATATCTAGCACCGACCAATATATACGAGAATAAACATGACGCAGAGGAAATGCTGGCCACTTTTTCACGAAAATGTTGACCTTGGAGGAAGGAAGCAATCGTTGCCCAGTTAACACAAAGAACTTGACGATATTGCCATCCTTGTCAATTAGGACTTGACAGAATTGCCAATGATGTGTAGGAGTAAAAATAATCCGGTCTCTGAATTTTTATTACTCAGAGTAAAACAGACGTTGAATATCAGAAAAGAATTGGAAGATATATACTCCGTGCTAGAGAGCTAGTATGTGATTGACAATTATCAAATGCAAATAAGTTAAAATACAAATATGACTTTTCCATTTTCACAGGTTTTCCTGACCTTTTCGAGTCTGAAGGACACAGGAATAAATGATTTCATTCATCCTGAGTGAATACATCTTTAGAGAAACATTATTGTTAATAAGAAAAGGTGAAAAATTCAACACGAGTATCTTCGGTTGGTCTTCATCCAGTGTATATCAGAAATTCAATTCTGAAGGAACTATTACCATAAAAAAATGAGAGCGGATGGGGAATGACAATATTTCGTTGGATCTTTCTTATTTCTTATTTTCGACCAAACTAATAACAATTACCGAGAGCCTGTATTAATATGAACATAAAAAAATATGTCTGAAGCTCTCTATATCTCGACCGTTAACAAAAGGACAGACAATGAGACCGAAATCTTCTATTGTACGTGCGTATTGTGATACAAAACAATCATATTATTGGATGAAACATCGGCAGCAATGTGAGAGGTGCCTCCCGAAAAATAAAGACACGGTCCATCCAATGTTATTGACAGTTAACAAATAAAATATTTTTTTTATATCAGTGGAAAATGACAGGGAAATATTCATGAAAACCAGTTCATAAACATTATCTTGGATATACCTTGTGATAAGTCGAGTAGACTGAATCCGCAGAATAACACAGAGATTATGAAATTATATCTGGATTTATTTGGTTCACTGTCATACATTACAGTTAAATTAATTCATATATATATATATATATATATATATATTGTCACGAAGTGATCAAGCACCTGGTTATTACACAAATAATAAGACCAAAAAGTTACCTCACTTCGACCAGATACTTGAAACCTCATAACAAAAATATTAAGACTGAATACTCTAAAGGTACAGTGATCCTATAAAACTTACTTATCACTTGAGAAAATCAATCTAACTTTATCAAGTTATGGGTGAGGTAATAACTAATAAGCTATAAACAGACTGGTGGAAAATGGGCATCACTTCAACAAACACTATAACAGTTTCCCTGGTTCTATTTCACCTAGATAAGTCTCAGGTGAAAAAACAGGTATATCACTTACCTTGTACACATTCATTAATTTCTCTAATTACTAGTGGTCAAAATGAAACGCTGTGCTTTTAAAACTTTAAGCAGACAAATTTATTTCTAAGTTCAAAACTTATATGCAGAGTTCACAATCTCAAAAAAATTTACTATCATCTGACAACAATGTAAGATTTAAGTATTTCTTAATCAAGTTTAATTCACAAAACTTTAATTTATTAAGAAAGCAATTTGGTTAAGTAAGATTCAAACCATTAACTCTCACTCAAGTTTTAAACATATACCTGATTAACTAAACTCAACACAAGTGTTCACTTAAACATCAATAAATGGAAGTCAACACAGGTACTCACTGAAATCTCAATAATAAGCATGCGCTAATAAAATGCTAAGTAATCACCAGCACAAGACTTTGGAAAACGCTAATCATAAAATTAGAGTAATATGATAACACAGACGTATAAGAATGAAATATGCAAAAATGGAAATATACCAACAGCAATTTCACTAAGACAAAAATATGTTTAAAGATTATATCAATCTTTCAAAAGATTACCTTCACTTACAAAAAAAGCTAAACTCACGTCTTTCTAAGACTTTCTCAAAGACAACACTGCCAAGTCACAATGATATACACAATGATATATAATTAGCAGTAAGACACATTAGAATTCACTTAAGATGTAGACATAAATCTGAACAACTAAAACATTGATAATAGAGAGCAACACAAGTATTCACTTTTGAAGAGAGTACACTCACCTCTTAGTAAAATAATAACTCTCTTTTACTTAACACATCACTTTATCTCTTAACATAATAAAAACCAGTAAACATCACATTACCTTTTACAAGTGTTACACCATTATACACTTTCCACAATGCTTGCACAATATAAATACCTTAGATCACTCTTACAAAATGTATACACTTCTTGGGTGAATTTAACAAAACTTCTACAAACAGGAGAGCAACCAGTGTAACACTCTTGTACATGAATGAATGGAATTTGAGAGAGAGAGAGAGAGAGAGAGAGAGAGAGAGAGAGAGAGAGAGAGAGAGAGACAGCCTATTACCAGCAACCCCTTTGGCTAACTAACTGTTTCTCATTCAGCACTCCTCTTTTATCTTCAAACCCTCCCAGAATACTCAAAGAATGCACACAAAGAATTCTAAGGCTCAGAAGGAAATATGCCAGAGCCCTTATCAATGATTGACACCATCCACTCGCTCAAACCACCTGAGCAAACAGAAAGAAGTGATTTTGGACCAAATTCTTGGTTGGCTGTCAGCATGTCAACTTCAACTACCTCTGTTCGTCATTCTTTCTACTCAAGATCATGGAAAATAATAAAGATAGACACAGCTAATAACCATGGAACAGACACACACATGATAACCATATAACAAGCAATTTGCCGATAGCTGTCAACTTGTCAACGATAACTAAAGAGGCCCTTGCCTTTCTCCAAACACTTGTGTAAATACAGGAAGCGGGTAAGCGATGATGGTTCAAAAATATCTCCCTTTCTCTACAGCACGCTAAGAATTCGAGTTCATAACACCCAGTATATATTTTAATACACTGTACAATATATCAAACAAACGGAAAAAACATATCAAGACATTTTAAGATCACATGATACACAATTTATCTGTAAGAAAAAGTCATTTTAAAATCATATCTCACAACAAATGACAAATCTGCAAGCAAAACATCAAAAATTTCATAGACACACATCACACTTGTAGAACAGTTATAACACATTATAATATTATATATACATATATACTATATATATATATATATATATATATATATATATATATATATATATATATATATATATATAGAGAGATAGAGAGAGAGAGAGAGAGAGAGAGAGAGAGAGAGATATAGATATATAATATGTATATATATATATATATATATATATATATATATATATATATATATATATATATATATATATATATATATATATATATAATTTATACATGTATGAAAGAGTTGCCGTGTAGTACAGTTCTCAATCACGTTTGTCAAGTCTGTGGACCGCTGGTAATCTACCACCATTTAACAGGAAACAAAAAAATTTACCTTATTTTCACTTCAGTCGAGAAACGATCAGATACTATTATAATCAGCAATACAAAATAGAGTTCCAAACAAACTGTATACACGTCTAACATATAATGACTTTATTAACAAAACTCCATTTGCTTCGATTTTTTTTTTTTTTTTTACATATTTCTCCCCAGAGTCAATATAGATAGGGTCTGTTCACGAGGTGGAGCTTAAACCTAGCCCCTACCCTTGTGAAACGTCATCGTAGTAACATATGGCCAGACTGCCGCCTGACTCCATTTCATTGTCATGAGCTACACCATCCAGCCTCCATGCACACTATTTATGAATGATGTCGAGTTATTGCTCTGTCTTCGGTTGCTACAGTGTCAGAAGAAACACAAAATGTAAAGGAATAAGATATTTCAACTCTGAATAGGCATGCAAAATCATTTAAATGTGAGTACAGTGTTTTGGTAAAAGTTATATCATTGTTAAGATCAAAAAGTGACACTTTAAAAGACGTTGAAAAAATCGCTGTCCTATCATTGGACGAAATGAGTATAGCAAGTGAATGGACCTATGATGAAGGGAGTGATACTCTGTACAAACCATACAATAATGCCCATGTAACAATGCTAAAAGGTCTTATTGGTAGGTGGAGACAGCCTATATTTTATGATTTGATAAATTTACACAATACGTTGCTAAATATAATAGCTGAAATTGAAAATGCAGGTCATATTATTGTTGCTATTGTTCATGACTTAAGACCTACTAATATGAGAATCTGGAAGCAGTTTGGTATAGACCCAATTAACTCAAAAACCCATGTGCAGATAGAGAAATATTCGTTTTTGCAGATGCACCTCATATCCTTAAGTTATTAAGAAACCATTTAATTGACTCAGGATTTGTTTTAGCCACTGGCAGGTATGTATCAGCACTGTATATTCGAGAAATAATATGGAAAACTAAAGATGAACTTAAAAGTTCATAAAATCTCTGAAATAAATCTTAATGTGTCAATGTCAAAGACAGCGCGTGTCTAGCAGCTAGACTTTTATCAAAATCTTGCCCTGCTTCAGTTAGTTATTGAGATGAGAATGGTATGTTAGAAGGTGATGACTGGGTACATACCTCAGATTTCATTTTAATCGTTACTGACTGGTTCGATGTCATAATCTTGTATGGAAAACATGGAGATGTCGAGCCACGTAATGCATTTTGAGTTTAAATTGATGCACAAACTGGAATACTTGAAAGAATGAATGAAATGATGAAAACAATGAAAGTGAAAAAACAATAAGTCTTTACCCATTCCAAAAAGGGATAACATTATCCTGCGAAGCATTAAAAGGGCTGTTTGAGATGTTGCAAAGACTGCTCAGGATAGAATGCATAATAACAAGATGACTCAATCAGGACTGTATTGAACATTTTATTGGTTGCATCAAACAAATGGCAGTGAGTCATGATCAACAAATATCTGCTTGACAAGAATGTCTCTGTGATGAGTGAAAAGATTAATTCTAGTAGGACTGCAGAGAATACGGAATGTGTTTCAAGTGGTAGTATTTCAGGTAGGTCTAATCCATGTACATCATGTGATAGTTTCCCTCACAATTCGTGCGTTGCATCAAGCGCAACAGGACTATCAAATGACTCTAATCTTGCACTCGAATTATGTTTAACGTCTATGCTATTCAGTGATACTGAATATCATGATAAAGATGATGATGATGATGCAACAGCGGTATGTGATGATATGTGCCCTAATTTTGATAATCCAATGTCAGATGTAGGTGATAAGATTGAAGAAGAATCTTTAAGATACATTGGGGGATATATAGCAAGAAAATTCATCACCAAATACCCATATCTAGGAACAAAAGATGGCACAACTACTGATAGCAACACATGGATTAAGAGCGCCAGCCGAGGGAATTTGCACTTTCCATCTGAACACTTCTATTCCCAACTACCTAGTATGAGTAAATAGTTTATCCTCGCCTGATGAAATTGTGCATTCCTTTGCTAAAATTAGCATTTTATTTAAAATCCGTCATTTAAATAAAAAATTTGTCATAGAAAAAAATAGAGCGTAGCACTAAGCGGATGTTAAATAAGAAAATAAAAAAAAAATCTCTTAAAAAGAATTTGTTTCATTATGTCATACAAAAACTGTTCAAGTGAAGACTATCCTGGGTTGTTTGTTATTTGTTTGATAATTTTAAAGGAATATATGTTATATATTTTTTTCCTATGTGTCAAATAAATGCAAATACCTTTTTGCACTGTTTCTCGAAAATGTTATATCGTTTGATGCATGTATAAGTATTGCCTTTACGTATACAGTATGTGTCATGCGTAAACTTATGTGTTCGGATGTATATTCATGTGATATCGAGTGTTAATGAGAAACTTGCTTGAAATGTGTTCTCTGTATCATATTCTTCATCATTTATTCCTTTGATTCCTTACATGCTATACGATATAATTCTCATACTTTTAATACTGTTTTCTTTCTTGTGGTCAAGTCGTGCAAATGCAACTGCCTTTTTTTACACTCCTATGCCCACATTTTCTATGTATTTATTGCAGGCTATAACAATTAGTATTCATAATAAGGTTTGGAAAACATAATTAACCTATCATTCTAACCTTTATCATAAATAAAAAAGGTTGTTTTTTTTAATGAGATAGGAAAACAGCGACAGAATCAAATAATTTCTTAACAATTATTTCTAATCTTGATTATATTACTGACTGAGAGAGAGAGAGAGAGAGAGATTATAAGTGACACCAAGTTGTCACGTTATAAAAATGGATTAGAAGAGAATACACCAAACCAGTAAGTATACAGGTAAGCAAATGAATAAGTAAAGAATAAACATACAAAGAAGAAAGCAGTAGTAGCTATGTGAAAATAAAACAAGGCTTAGTGACTAAATGAGAGAATGGGTATTAGAAAATCATCATGCAATGGATTGAATGTATAAAAACTAAAGGTTTCTTAGTTAATTCAATAGATAAGCCCGGAAGCGTTACGCTTGTGACGTCACAGTATTAGCTCTGCCCCCACCGCCTGGGTTGAACAGACTATATTACTGTATATTACTCTGGTTCGCCCCTTAAGGAAAAGTATTTTCAGAATGCTCCATCTCAAAATATATCCATTCTTTTCCCCTGCATCACCTCAAGACGAAACCAATAAAACCAAGACTCAGACTTTCCTACAACAATAGCTTCTTAGTCAAACATCTTTTCACACTCAAATCGTAGACCCCGTCATATTGTGTTTCTCTTGCTGCCCCCACGGCTTCTCACCCATAAAGGCTTCGAAATAACACGTATGAGAATTCATCTAACTTACATTGGCAGTTTAAATATGATAGTGAAGTATTCTTTCGCTACAGTAAGGTGTTTCATTGTTCCACCATCTCATATTCATACAGACTTGCCAATATCATCCCAATATCATCTTTAGAGGCTTGACGTGAATCGTTAGGCAGTTAAATAAATAAATACTGTATATATATGTATCATATGCATTATATTTATTATATATATATATATATGTATGTGTGTGTGTATGTATACACAGACACACACACACACACACACACACACACACATATATATATATATATATATAAATATATATATATATATATATATATATATATATATATATATATATCTATATATATATATATATATATATATATATATATATATATATATATATATATATATATATATATATATATATACATTGTAGCCAAATTTGTATAGAAGACGGTTTAGCTGCCAATTGGATGAACACCATTCATATTTGAACTACAATATATTATCATAGTTGACACGGCAAGATAAATTCCAGCTTACATGGAAGTTTCGCATTGAAAATAAAACAAAATGCGCTCACTACTGCAAAAGTGGATGATCGCTGTACGGACGATACTGAAAAATGCTCTTACTTTCCTTTGTTTTCCAAATCGGTTTTCAAAACAGTTTGTTTTTTTCTTTTTATCAAATACACACCAACGATCATTTAATATTTCTAAATGTTAGTTTATTTATACAGCTGAAAGAAACCAACTCCAGTATAAAATTGCAAGCACAGCCAGCTACCAGAATTTTAACTTTTTAAATATCAATAGGTTGGCAGCCTCAACTGAATGTATATGACATAAATATGACTTACCGTCTATATGCCGGAATAATGTCATCAGCAATGTTACGCTCTTGGTAAATCATATCAACAAGGCGACGAGACGTCAAAATGTAAAAGTCTTCTTCTTCAACCCAAGACATTTCAGAGGCCTCTCTGAAACCTTCCTTATGTTTCTTGAGTAATCCCATTAAAATTCTATAGTTATAGCATTTTTTTACAGTTTCAATTCGTTATTTGTTGCATTTTTTTTTCTTACATTTTTTTATCATTATTTTCATTCGTATTCCTGGTAACCAACATTTTCAGCGCGGGACCAGTGAATTGAAATGTAATTCAATAGACGGTGAAATATGTTGCGGGGCAGATTCAAGGCACCCTCCCCTCCCCCCTCCAAGGGGCTGAAAAAATCACTTTGGCAGCATGGCCAAATGCGTATTTTAAACGAAATGATAATAGGGAGATACGTCACTAGATAACACGGTAACAACTACACCCGAATAAAAGTTTATAAACTTTTTTTATAAATGTGTATATTATTTCCTGATAATATTTAGTTTACCGTCACATGATTTCATGAATCTTTATTGTCAGCTGAAGTTACAAAAATCTCCAAAATATGAAGGAAAACGAGTTTGCAACATTTTTGTCTGAATTATTCTTATTGATTTTTTTTTCTGTGGCCTGAACACGCAGAGGAGACCGATTTGATTAATATTTCATATGGTGCTCTTTACATATTCTTTTCTTCGTTTCGCAGTGAGAGATCCATCTGGTTGTACAAATATAAAACAACTGAGCTTCCACAAAAACTACACCGAGAAACCAAACTTCTTTTCCTTTCCAAATCTTTTCTTCATTTTTTTGACAGGCACTCCAAATGTTCCTGTGCGCAGAAAAATAAAGAGTGCTCTTTGAAATAAAAATTACCTTCATGGAGACTAACTATATTCAGCAAATTATAAGGTCAAGTCTTGGCAACATCTTTACTTTTGAAATGAAACTGATTGTATCATCTGCCCATTAGCATTTCCTCAAAAGTGTTTAAGAAGAGAAATGTTTAAAGGAATTTTTGTGAAGTGTTAACACCAAAAAAATGACATTGTTTGTCAGTAAAAAAAATATGGATACATTTTCACTCACCTCTATAATCTGCTTCTAATACTAACAGAAGAAGACTATAAGATTCTTGGGTTTAAACATAAACCGCGAGGTACCAGCATAGATGTGTTTTGGTGAATGATGACCCTCGTTCGAGTTACATCAACAATGACGCCATTGATGTAACAATCCTCACGGTATGTTTTGGTGAATGAAGACCTTGCACGAGTTGCGTCAACAATGACATCACAGATCTGAAAATCCTTGGAGTATGTTTGGTGAATGAAGACCCTCACACGAGTTACATCAACAATGATAACATAGATCTGAAAATCCTCACAGTATGTTTTGGTGAATGAAGATCCTCGCAGGAGTTACATCAACAATGGCATCATAGACCTGAAAAGCCTCACAATATTTTCAGTGTGGCGATCACCACCTTGCACCATTGTTCTGCTGTATATGAGTGACTTTCTTGCTTCAAGTGGGCTTGTCTGCTGCTGATGCATCAATGTCACTGGATGCACACACCTGACCCCCTTTGTGCCTACGGGTGTGTTCTCGTGCTCTCAGGTGTACGGAGACCATCGTCATCGCCCACATCCTGAGCTCTCGTCCGTTATTATGGCGACGCCTCCAGAATCTTCCGGCGAACAGCCGTTGACTCGAGATCTTCTGAGGGCCGTCAGGAGGCCTTTTGGTCACGAAGAAGAGAGCATCTGATTTTATGCCTTTTTTGTATCCAAAAATAGACTCATTCCCTTATGGTTGAGCATTAGCGTTTTGTTATGACCAATGCGTCGAAGTGCTAACGAAACTATCACTCTTTTGATAAACTGATTCAATGCGGAGATTAGTGCGTTGTTTTTGTCCGGTGTGGGGAACGCATCTACATGATGGTAGATATTATTACTATAAATATTGTGTTAAGTTAGGTTAAGTATTTCCCTCTTTCTTTCATCTCCCACTTATTACAGACTTAGTGCGGAAGTTGTTGTTTTTCCCTTCTAATTAGCACCTTCCCTTTAACTATCGTTTACGTGAAGGCTAACTGTGGGTTTGAATGGGAGTTGTAGGTGAATGTGTTTATGCCCTCAGCCAATAATTCGAGGGCGTGTGCAAATAATTCATTGTAATAAATCTAGGCATTTACGTTAAAGGTTTCAATTACCCCCTCAATAAAGTGTATTTTACTGCATATATTGCTGGTAAATCTTACTCTTTAGCTTACAAGCTATCGTAGTAAAGGTAATTTTTTGGAAGGCACAGAAAGTGCCTGGAAATGCTATTAAGACTTTAAAGTGAAAAGCAAACTTTATAATAAATTATCTTATCAGGACAACATATTTTCTAACACACACACATTATATATATATATATATATATATATATATATATATATATATATATATATATATATATATATATATATATATATATGCACATATGTATATACATACACACACATACATGTATACTGTGTGTATATATATATTTTAGAGAAACAATCAGTGCTCTTATAACAGTGCAACAAGTGAAACAAAAAAGAAAACGGCTGACTGGCTGATATTGGATCTGT
Source organism: Macrobrachium rosenbergii (assembly GCF_040412425.1). Lineage (NCBI taxonomy): Eukaryota > Metazoa > Arthropoda > Malacostraca > Decapoda > Palaemonidae > Macrobrachium > Macrobrachium rosenbergii. The sequence continues at coordinate 94,986,877 of NC_089752.1, forward strand.
CCTTCACAGAACTGACAGACGCAGTTTAGTTCCTTGTTTTCAAAGAAAAAAGTGGTGTAGGAACTTCGTAATGCGCAAAGTTAGTCGCTGAATGAAGGAAGTCTCGCCGAATCCTGCAGGCTGCAGCACCGTAGGATTTTAGCCACAAACATCTTCCTTGGAACAATTTCTGAATACTGCGACTTTCGTCTCTAGGAGTTTACTCGGGTCAGTTTCACCTGGCAAAGGAAATTTCAAGCAATACTAAGTCACATCACCTTTTTCACTGAGAGTTAATTCTAACACAGTCCCACTTTATAGAGGTTATCTTATACCTAATCGTTCTGCTTCAGTAGGATTACCTTCTACTTGATATTCAAACTTGACTGATATTTTCTTATACATATTAAATTCTACTTCATAAAGATTATGTTCTATCTAAAAAATATGCTTTATAAAGATTATCTTATCCGTTTTACTTTATAAAGGTTACCTCATACTTAAAGAAATCAAGCAGCACACTACATTAACGTATAACATTTACCGACTACATTAAACACCATTTCCTCATTATATCATCACATTATAAAAAGAAACCTGAAACAAGTCATCGCATAAATTACTTTAGATCTATATGTCCAACGAACAACTTTAACCTCCTGCTCTCATGTTTAATTCTTTTCGCACTGAAAAAATTCAATTACAAATTTTTTCACGTCATTTATGATTTATACTTTACTCTGATACACATTAGTTGTAAATCGTATACTATTTTCTTTCTTTTTCTACTAACCCCTATATCTCTTCTAATTATGGACTAGATTTTCCTCGATCAATAATTTTATAAATACTGCCCTTTCGCTCTAAGATCTTTCATTTCTCTACAACGCAATACTGAATGCAAGATTATCTGAACAGTCACCTCTAACTTATTTTTCGAAAATCTCCAGATCCTCTTACTTATGCTAAAAGATGACCTAACTCTTCATTTCAAGTATTGATTCTGCCAATGTTCCATTAAACTGAACACAGTTTGTCTTACTCTCCTGTGACTTAGCATCAGAAGACATGGAGACCAATTACCTCTTCACTTTTTTGCTTTTCACAGTCTGGTAAAATCTGCAGTTTCCTCCTTGCTTCTCTCATCCATCAGTGTTAGGCTTCGTGTCTTTCTTCCTAAATTTTTATTCTCCTTGATGACTGACTTTCACAAGGGAATTATACTTCCGTTCCTGCAGCCCTAATGTAAAAACTGATAAATACACTGCTCATGCTGATCTGTCCAAAATCTTTGTCAAATGTAATGCTGATATCGAAACCGAATGAGGATGTACAAATTGCATAAATAATACTCTCCGCATTGCGTTTCAATTTCTAGCAGTAATGACTATTCCACCATTTGACATCCTTCGCGGTACAGATAGGAAATCGTATCAAAGCTTCGCTGGCCTCCCTCCACTAGGTGAAACGCTCTGTTCATTAATTATACCATGGTACATGATTTAATCGACAGCTGAGTTAATAGACAGAACGATTGGAGAGAGAGAGAGAGAGAGAGAGAGAGAGAGAGAGAGAGAGAGAGAGATTCCACATAACCTGAGTAAGATTTTGGTGCTGGTAACTGTAAAATTGCAATACCTTCGGAAACTAACTGTTGAAGATCATTAAGGTACTGAAGTTGTGTATATCATATGTGCTTCGGACATCAGTTAAGACAATTGTTTATAAATAAATATGATTCACAGACCAGTGAATGAACAGAGGAAAGGTAGACAACCGAAAGCTAAGCCGATGAAACAACGCTCAATGAAAGAGGACAGTTTTAGTTCCAAAAAAATAGAGCATAAAATTCGGAGGACACAGTATTTTGATAATCCCTGCTATTCCATCATCAGTGACGTCAGGCAAAGAAAATTATTCGACAATTGAAGATTTAATTATTATAAGTAAAACCACAGTTCTTTGACTCGCACTTCCCTTATTGTTGAGAAAAACTATCACATTTCAAAAGAAACCGGAGATCGTAGAAGGGCTAGGCAACGTAATGAGAGAGAGAGAGAGAGAGAGAGAGAGAGAGAGAGAGAGAGAGAGAGAGAGAGAGAGAGAGAGAGAGAGAGAGAGAGAGAGAGAGAGAGAGAGAGAGAGAGAGAGAGGGGGCTTAGGCAAGTAATGTGAGAGAGAGAGAGAGAGAGAGAGAGAGAGAGAAATATCATCAAAGGACACAAGTGCCCTGAGATACGCCAACCTACTAACATCCCAAGTAAGGAAAGAAGGGGGGAAAAAATGAAACAGCATTGCCACTAACGGCTCGAAAAATATAAAAAGCAACCTCGCGGTTATTCACACACAAAGTTAACGAAGCGTACATTTCTAAATAAAAGCTAACATGCCGTCAAACTCTCTCTCTCTCTCTCTCTCTCTCTCTCTCTCTCTCTCTCTCTCTCTCAGACAACTTTACACAAGAATTTTTCTATTTTTAACAGGCTATTCATATATTCACTATGATACAGTTTTCCACCTAGACATGAAAGATCACACTGCAACTCATAATCATTTCGATAATGTTGAGCAAGAACGAAGCAGCAGGTGGCTGGTTTTAACTCTTCCCTTTTTCTATTCTACAAAAGTCCTTTTTCATTACATAGGTATGATTCAATTCTACCTACTCTGTTTTTATCTGCCCAACCAACTCCATTGCTTTCTAGCTAAAGAAAAAACATACGAATCTTAAACCTCATAAGGGAAAGTTCATCGTGCTCATGGATATTTCTGGCAAAACAACTTAAGTCTTCTAAGGCAGCCGTGTCAGTGAGTGGAAATCCCTTTCCTAATAACGGTCAGGTTATAGCATTCGGGGAATAGAGAAAAGGACAGAAAATTCCTCATTCAGCCACCAAGTGAATAGTATGAGAAACTAATCAAGTTTATACCTTCAAAAATAGTATTTGTGTGATTAGAATGTTTGGAGAGAGAGAGAGAGAGAGAGAGAGAGAGAGAGAGAGAGAGAGAGAGAGAGAGAGAGAGAGAGAGAGAATGGTGGAATCTAGTCCCTTCCAAAGGTAATCGAGAATTTTACTACTTTTCTTTCATCAGCGATAAACATCGCCTAGTGTTATAATAGGCCGGTCAATTGAGGTTTAAAAAGGGACCAACCCGAAAATAAATACTATAAATCTGGAAATAGTTTTAAAGTATTCTTTAATACTTATATTTTATCAGAAAGAAACCCCACCAGCTAAGTCCTTGAGCATTTTTCACAATGTGCTCCTAAAGTCACCTCCGTCATTTGAGATACAGTATGAATGTAACCTGTTAAAATTCTAATTATAAAGGATAATGGAATTCATTAATAGGTGGGTATGCCTTTGTTACACCAACAAAACTATGGAAAAGCATTACATAAAATTATTGTCAATAGTTTTCCATCTCAGGGTTAATAAACGGGAGATATATATTTTAGTACTTCATTACTTTGGAACACGTATTTTGTTGTTAAGAATTTACCAAGCATGGTTTTCACTTATGCTAGTTCTGAAGTAGGCATTTTCCTATTGAGCTCACAAACAAAAGACACAAGAATGCATGATAAATAAAAAGATAAATAATCTGTAAGTCTTCAGTTATAAAACAAAAAAGAATATGTTAAATGTCAAAAATGTTTTCAACATCATCATCCTCCTCATTAAACACTTGGCCAGTTTCTTCTTCACAGTTACTGACTTCGTTTTTGTCACAGCTGTTGTTACAACCAAATCCTCTACAATCGCCACAGGCAGAAACACATTGCATTCCATTTAGCTTGCACGAGCATTGATTCTTCCACTATCAAATGGAGTGAAAATATCAAGCTGTTCGAGAATCTTTTGAAGATCACAGAAATCTCTCTGAATTCTAGTTTTCCCTAATTCTTCATGCTGCTCACTAGTTTTGTGACAGTGATCAGTTAGTAATGCCATTGCATTGTGAACTGTAGCATCGGAATGCACTGAATGACTCCACAGCATACACACAGCTGGAGTCATTCCCCTGTCTCTGGTTAGACCACCTCTGCTTTTTAAAGATCGCATTAGCACTTGCTCTATGACCAAGTCTGGCCACAAACCAGCCCAATGTTTGTCAGTCCTGTGGATAACATGATAACCCTCGACAGCAAGTTTCTGATGCAGCCATGGATGTGTAATTGGCAAGTCGAGCATCTGTTGGAGGTACAAGCGAGCTGACTTTGCATAATTCAGATGACCAGTGGCAGCAAATAAATTGAGCATCTTTTGTAAAGATACCAAGCTCAAGTTCCAGTCACCTGTACGGGCTGCCAGAATATGTTGCCTCATTAGTTTGACATACTGCATGTATTGCAACCATAATCTTGCTGTTCATGATTTTTGTGACAGATGAGTGATCAACCTTTCATTATAGGTTTCTAGCTTATCAAAGACAGTGTTGTCAAAAGTTGCTTCTCTTAAGTCTGTCAGTTGATTGCATGTTGTTTTATTTTCTTCCACATCTTCTTTGCTTAACTTGTTGATTCCATCTTCGTGCACATAATTATCATCACCATCTGGCATTAACATTTGCTGTAACTTTGTGAGAGCACTTTCAACTAAAATGTGTGCACGCACTGCTCTTGATATGGATTTACCTTGAAGAATTTGTCTAATGGTATTTTCCCCATAGACTGTTTGCAGCACACTTTCAATGAAAGAGCTATCCATCAAGGAGCCAATGCTGCCAGCAAAAGACATCAATGTGTGGAAACCTCCTAAATGTATCACAATATTCAAGGACTTCTCTATTGCAATTTCAGTTGCCTTAAGCCACAATGGCTGATCAATTGTTATAGATGGTGTTGTAACATTGAGTGTTTTACACTGATCAATCACAAAAAGCAGAGTAGAGTAGATGCATGTGTAGTTTGCTGGATTCAAGTTAATAATGGGCACCAATGTTATTGTTGCCTTTTCTTGATTCCCTTCTTGAATCAGGTTTTGCATATAACCAGACCAGTTAGGTCTAGGGTTATCTTTTGTTGAATTTAAACTTGCAGCATGCCACAAAATTTCTGTATTCAGTGTTTCAGGTAAAACATAAGGGTATAAAAGTTCTATCGAAGGTTTGAATAAAATGCTGTCAAATTTTCTGCTCTGTGGGAAATCATAGGCAGTAATATGGACATCTGTTGCCTTGAGTATTAATTCCTTTACCCTCAGTAACTTATCAGGCTTTTCAATTCGTATCTCCTTGGTTACACTCTGACTACTCCCGACAGTTGAAGAAATGATGCCCATGCCATGAAAGCTTCCTCGGCCATCTAAAGTAGCAATATTGTGGTCAACGCTGTCTGCGATGAATTGTGTGAAGCTGTTTTCTGTTGATGTTTGCTTGATGATATCATTCAACGATTGTGAGGTAAGAGAATCTTGCTTGAAACGAGTGACTTCACAATAGGAAACAGAAAATCCTAACTTGAACAATTCATCATTGAGCCACTTTGATCCATAAATGTGATCTACCTCAACACCCAGGGTAAATAAGATAGGTGGCATTATCATAGGAGAAGCTAACATGACAATACATTGTCCTATACATTCTTGCTTAAGTGTGGACTTGGTAAAGCTAGCCATAAAAATCCTAAGGCTATCAGGAATCCATGGACTTGTTGTTTCTTCTGTAGTTGGATATGATGATGAGTCATACTGTTTTTCCAGAATTTCTGCTCTGATTAAGTTTGCAGCAGCTTCAATGATCCTTCTACTTTCCTCTTGTATGTCATCTTTTCTCTCTCGGAATTTTTTATTTACAATGAAGCTGGCCATATCAAGGAAATATATCAGTGTTTCTCTTCCAGATTGTTCAGAAAAGGATATGTGGCCACCATAATGGTCTTTCAATAGTTTTTTTAGATACCTAGAATCATATGCTTCATCACTGTCTGAAAATTCTATAACCATTTCTCTGAACTCTGGTATTGAGTGGATGGAAGTTTCAGCTTCTAACCATTCATAAGCTTTGTTAAAACTATTCTTCATTCCTTCATTACTTCGCCGACCTCTTAAACATTTTTGCTCATCAGGTAAGAGATTTTGAATCGTTTCAAATCGAATCCGACAATTTCTATGATATCGAGCTTCTGCAGCAATAAAATCAATGCAATAAGTGCTCTGGCCTGCACTTCTAAAGCCCATTCATCATGCTCGTCAGTTTCAAGTCTAAATTTGCAAGCTTCCAAGATTTTCTCGCGAAGTTGAATTGTCGAAACAAGGTGCCAATCCCGTCTCGATGGATTCTTTTTAGCTATCTTGCAGGTTGAATTCATAAAAAACAATTAATTTTCCAGTCAAACAAACTTATTGATCTCCTTGTCTTTCTTCTTTGAGTCTTTTCTGATTCTGTTGAAATTCTACGTTTATTGTTGAACCATTTCCTACAGTGTTCGTGAACCAAAACATCAAGCCCTTCATTTTTACTGGTGAGCAGTTGCTGGTAGATTGTCTCTTCATTTCTCTGTTGGCTATATTCAATAAGACTAAGTAGTCCTTTTTCTTTTACTTGAACAATAGGAACAAATGACTTTTTACAAATTATGCATGACATCATAACTGGAAAAAAAGGTATCTATAACATTTGTATGGAAAATATCGAAAAAAAAAAAATCAGTATGATGCTCTAAACAAAAGTTGGTTTACTGAATTTATATTGGTCAGTCATATTTTAGGCAAACAACTCCATCTCGCAATTCTGGGATATATATATATATATATATATATATATATATATATATATATATATATATATATATATATATATATATATATATATATATGCTGAATAACACCCAAAGCTTCAAGATGGAAATTGCTGTCCTCTTATGAGACATTTTAAAATTCGACATTGTCATTCCCTGGTTTAATATATGATTACCCAAGGCCTTTGCAGTTTCAATAAGATATCATTATATAGGGGTAATATAAGATTAACTCTATCCTATCACATAACGCAAAAAGACCATCTAATCTTTAAAAAAAAAAGTAAGATATTTATGTTATATCTTTTAGGCCCCTACAAGAAAAATAGACCTATAAATTGCAAAATCTGGTGGAATTTTTAATCTACTGGTCTAAAAAAGTCCTTTAATTGAAAATGAACTTAGTTATATCTAAAAAATAAGCAATGCTGAAGTTACCATTCAATCAAAATCTGTGCATTTCGAGCAGCTTTTTACGTATAAAGATGTCAACTTCAGGATCAAATTTTGTAAAACGCTCGAGGAGTTGGCCGGTGGGTTTTTTTTCTGGAAATATGTACATATGAAAGAACACTTTAAAACTGATTCCAGCTTCATAGTAATTAGTTTCGGGTTCGACCCTCTATTGACCGGCCTATAAGGTAATAACAGTTTTATTATATTATTATTATTATTATTATTATTATTATTATTATTATTATTATTATTATTATTATTATTTTTATTTAGACGTCGAACCCTATTCATATGAACGAACATAGGATTTAGGCCAAAGGCCAAGCGCTGGAACCTCTGAGGTCACTCAGCACTTAAACGGAAATTGACAGTAAAGGGACTGAAATGTGTAACAGGAGGAAAACCTCGCAGGTGCACTATGAATCAAGTGTTAGGAGAGGGTTTCAAGTAACATGGAAGAAAGAGAATACGAACGGAGGTCGAGTAAAATGAATGAAAGGAGTTGCAGCTAGGGGGCCAAGGAGCGCTGCAAAGAACCTTAAGTAATGCCTGCAGTGCATATTCATATGGAACAAGCCCACAGGGGCCACTGACTTGTAATTCAAGCTTCCAGAAAATATGATGTTGTTCATTAGAAAGGAGTAACAGGAGGTAAAGTTAAATATAGAATGAATAGATCACTTATTGAAAAAGGAAAAATAACAAATAAAGAAATAAAATGTAAATAAATGACTAAAATGCAAGGAGAGTTTTATTAGGGTAGTAATGCATTGCATCTTTGCTTGGATTTTCGAAGTTCCAATTGCACGACATCCTCAAGGGGACGGTTCCACAGTTCAACGGTGTGAGAGGAATACAGGACCACTGGAACTGGGAAGTTCCACAGCAAGGCATATTTACTGCATACTGATGGTACTCTTCAGCAAATTTCATTGCTCTCGGCATGAAAAGGGGATCAGAGATCAATAGCAAATGAGAAAGATTTCGGTTAAAATACAACTTATGATAAATTGACGGAGAGAACTACTATTAGGAAACAAACCTACCACCATGAACTACTCTATCTAAAAGAGATAAATCTCTGGCAGAGGCAGACAACAACAATGAAGAACAGTATTCTTGTAATGGAAGAACAACTGACCTAAAACAGGTTGCACAGATTTTATCACTGTTATAAATATATGAGGCCTTACGAGCAATAACTAACTTTCGTTCGTGCGGCATTTGCAGAAACTTTCATCAGATGTTTCTCAAAAGTAAGACATGAGTGTTTCACCCTTCTTGTAGTCGAACTCGTATATGACATGTATCACTGAGATGGATGAAACTTGCTAAGCCATGTCGTGAACTATTACGGCATGTAGTCACTAGAGGATTTCTAGGGGACCGATTGGTCACTCAAAGTACCAGGAAAACACATGAGTTTTATGACATAATTGCAGTTATCGGGTTTGTAATTTATCTGTTATACTTTATCCTCCCTCCTTCTGTAATAACCTTTTTTTCTGTGCTCCTTAAAACTTGATAGTGAAAAAAAAAAAATCGAATCGTTCCTTTCGTTAAATGTCAGATAACGCTCCTATGGGACCTTTCTGTCTTACCAACTAATATTCTCACTCTGCGGATGCAGAACAATGATCATCAATTATGCAAATGTTTAAAAATTAACCCTTCTCTGTTAAGGCCATCAGTAAGTTCAGGCTGATGAAGACACCTGCTCCTTGTCATCATGAAGTACTAAACTGGATGTTAAACTAATCATGCAATCGAAAATTATTTTTAAAATGAATGCAACGCAATAAGAGAATACTGAGTTTTTCCTTTTGTGACACTGAAAATGACCTGGTGATCAAAATTAAAGGAATATTGCATTTCCACAGACATTTTTCCTTTTTTGAAAAAAAAACGCCGATGAATGAGCAACGATGTTCTATTTTCAGTAATTCAAGCACGTTAAATATATTTGAAATACGGCATTAAAAACAACCTTTTTGCCCTGTTGTTTCTATTCATCAGTAATAATATATATATATATATATATATATATATATATATATATATATATATATATATATATATATATATATATATATATATATATATATATACATATACAAGTACATATACATATATATATGTAAACTATAAGTGCGTGTATATATATATATATATATATATATAATTATATATATATATATATATATATATATATATATATATATATATATATATATATATATATATATATATATATAAGAAAATTGGTGCCCGCCCTGATTAAATTTTTCTGGATTCGCTTATGCCTATAGGGGAAAGAAACCTCCCTCAGTTTTCAATAGAGAATCTATTCTTTGACAATGTCTCTTTAACCAAGCGGAACTCATTTAGAATTCTATGTGATTACGGATGACTGCAAAATCACTCTTGAGAAAAATATCCGGTCAATTTCAGTTGCTTTTTCCCAAATCTTCCATGATTTCATTGTTTTCGTGTTTTTACTCTGCCATGTTCAGAATTTTGTTCGCCTGCTTTGTCTTCGGCAACTATCTCGCACCTTAAATCGTTAACCTACCGCCCGCTAGTTCACCCAGCTCTATATGGGTGCGGGCGTCTCCTTGCATGCTTTGTTTCTTTATTTAAGTCTTCTGGTGGAAACCCATATGGACAGAGTCAACAGACTATAAACCCAAAGAGGGCTCTTAAGGGGAATCAGCCTGCAAGAGACAAGCTAAAGGGAAAGGTGATAAATAATTAAATATTAGGGAATATAAAATAAAACTAGTATATATGAATTCAGGAGACATCAACGGAGAGCAGGAATGAACCCCTCGCTTGAACATTTGGAAATCAGAAGACTTTACAACTGCATTAGGCAAACTATTCTACATTTTAGTTATAGCCAAAATAAAACTCTCTGCAAGTTGGAGTCAAGATAAGTCTGTTAACAACCTCACCCTAAGGCTTGCTTAGTAACAGGAGGGTTTTATCATTCTGGGGCCACCCCCTCCAATGTGAAAAAAGTGAATGGTAAAAAAAATTGATCTAACTTTTTTTTTCCATGCTGCACTCGCCCGTTACCATTACTTCACCTTCAGCTAGCATCCTCTTTCGCCTGGGGTGACTGGTGGGCTACAAGCTGTAAGTGAACCACTGACATTACCATTGATTTAAATATATGAAATTCGTTGTCAAGGGCATTATTAATACTTCTTCTCCTTATATTTAGATTTATGAAGCTTCATAAATATCATACATACGAAAAGGAGGCGAAACCTTTCACAATATATACAGGGTGTTTCGAAATTAAAGCCCCCCCCCTCTACAGCATAAACTAAAATTGATATGGACAAAAACAAAAGTAATTCAGAGCAGGTATTTATTTAAGTTTCTCTCTGAGTATTTAATATTTTGTGTGGCCTCCATCTGCCTGTACCACAGCCTGCATTCTTGAGGGGTATGATTTCAGCAAATCGCAAAAAAGCTGAGACTCAAACTCCATTTCCCTGAGCACTTTGGACACCTCTATTCGCAGGTCGTCGAGGATTGGTATACCATCATAATTCACTGTGCGTGCTTCAACACGATCCTTTAAGACACTACCAATGTTTTCACACACATTAAGGTCAGGGGAGCTACCTGGAAATTCACTTGACGAGAAGAAATTGATACCACTGTTTCGAAGCAGCTCCTGTGTCTGAAGAGCCTTGAAACATGGCACCTTACCATGCAAAAATGTGACTTCTTCAACAGATAACACATTTTCAGGATCTTTGAGGAAAGGAAATACTCCACCAGTAAACACAGTTTCTCTGAAGTATTCGCCATTCCATGACTGTCCTTTTTCTTTGATGATCCACATTAACCGTTTGGCTGTGAATCAGAGAAAAATTCCCAAACATTCAGGAAATTTCACAACTTGGCGATATCGCACGTCATCGCTGATGTCATCCAACTTTGCAGCCCAAACGATGTTATATTTATGATTTGGCTTCCTGACTGTGTAAATGAAGAATTCATCTGATGCAGCAACATGAAGAAAGTCAGCTTCATCCCAATCTTTAAGATAAAAACCACAAAACCATGCACGGTCTTCTCTCTATTGCTGAGTGACGTTGGGCTTGCTGATAACATGAAATGGCTCCATACTAGATTTTTTCAACTCACGATTTACAGCACTATAACTTCTCTTCTTTCCCCTTTTTGTTTCTAGTTCAAGTGCCAATTTAGTAAAGACTTTCTTGGTCTACCCGCTGCCTCAGCTATGATGTCTTTTGACTCCTGAGAAAGGACTTCAGGCCTTCCAAGATTCTCACTCTTCTCAATGACAGTCATATGGATTTTTGTTCCAGTTTCTTTTAACAAAGGATTCATCTCTTTTAATGCATTTAGCTATCCAGGAACGTGAAATGAAGGATGCGCCAGCATCCCTGTCCTCCCTGAAGGTCATAGCCCAGATTCGGTCAATCCATCTGATTTCCTCCGAGTCGTTAGCCACGGCTGTATCTAACTCCGTCACTCAGTCTGAAAATGTAAGAAATGTAAAATGAAAAATAGGGTAATAGAAACTTCAAATAATTTACTTGGAGATAGGCTATAGCAGAAAACTTCATAACTCTCCATTTATTCTGTGGAAGGGGCGGGGTCTTTAATTTCGAAACACCCGGTATTGTGATTCTGTTCCGAATCTAATTACTAACGTTAATAATTCCATACAGCATGAAAATTTAAAACAAAATAATCTCTATAAAATACAAGTCTGTGTCATATTTGAGCATTCAGTCAGCATTAAATATCTGGTGAATTATAAAGCAAGTTTCCATTGCCAACGAAATATAAGAGAGATAAATATTAAAATTCCATTTATTTGCACCTAATAAACGACCCCCCACCCCTCTCTCTCTCTCTCTCTCTCTCTCTCTCTCTCTCTCTCTCTCTCTCTCTCTCTCTCTCTCTCTCAGTGGTACTGAAGCCTAATGAGATAATTTGTCTTGAACTCTCAGGGCCAGACGAAAAAGTGTGACTTTACATTAGAAAGAAAGAAATCAGTTTTAAGCAGAGAATATTAAGAACGCAAAAGAAAGAAAGAGAATCACCACCTCTCTCGCTCTCTCGCTCTCTCTCTTCTTCTTCTTCTTCTTCTTCTTCTTCTTCTTCTTCTTCTTCTTCTTCTTTACACTATGGCCCAGATCTTCATTTATCCCACTCATCCATTTTTCGTTCTGACATCTGCCTGATGAACTACTGAACGCCTGGTCTTGGAAAACTTGAGGAGTAAAACTTGGCCGTCGTTTTTATGGCCAAGGTTAAAATTCTATTAATTTTATTTTTTTGGTTTAGTGTGGCTGACATAAGAAGAAGAAGAAGAAGAAGAAGAAGAGGAGGAGGAGGAGGAGGAGGAGGAGGAGGAGGAGGACTGGCAGAGATTTTCTCGTCTTCTATGAAAATATCTCCTTAAAGAAGAATCTAATTAATTTCCCAGGGCAACCACAGGCTATTTTCGCAAATGAGAAAACATTTATACGGGATAACGTACGTATATCCCGTGTGTGTGTGTATATAAATATATCTATCTATCTATCTATCTATCTATATATATATATATATATATATATATATATATATATATATATATAGATAGATAGATAGATAGATAGATAGATAGATAGATAGATAGATAGATAGATAGATAGACAGACAGATATATAATAATATATATGTATGTATGTATGTATGTATGTATGTATGTATATATATGTATGTGAATATATATATATATATATATATATATATATATATATATATATATATATATATATATATATATGAATATATATATATATATATATATATATATTATGGTTTTACCTGAGAGGGAGCTTGAATTCTGAGCAGAGAAATTATCTTTATACTTTTCTAAGAGGATGCTTCACTTACCATGGGAAACCTATTTAATCTGACTACTACTTTGGGATCAGGCTACCACAACATGTGTATTCTGTGTGAACACCCTATGTGTATTCTCAGCCTATGAAACTTAAAACCCAGTGTCTTGTAAAGGCAGGGCAGTCTGGTGGTAGCAAGGGCCATTAGAGGAAGACTCTCTCTCTCTCTCTCTCTCTCTCTCTCTCTCTCTCTCTCTCTCTCTCTCTCTCTCTCTCTCTCTCGTTATATATAACGGGAATAACAAGAAAATATTCATTGAAAAGCTCTGTTAAACTCACCCCAGGAGTGTGTTAATTTTGTAAAAGATATTCAGGAATATTTTGTACAAGTGTTGAAGAGGAGATATATATTGGTGTAATGTTTACTAAAGGTAATGTGGTGAATATTGAGTTTTGTTAATATTCTTGGCAAAAGAGAATTGTTATGTTTGATAAGTCATAGAAAGAAGTGAGTCTGACTTTTCTTTTTATAAGAAAAGTTATATAAAAGATTGATGTAGTTTTTTAACACATTATTGGTGATTGCGGTGTTTTCATTTTTGTGTATCGCATTTTTATATGTCTGTGCTATCATATTATTGTGATTTTATTGTTGCCGTGTTTTGCTGGTAATTTCTTAGCATTTTGTTAGTGCCTGCCTATTATAGAGATTTTTGGTGAATGTTATGTGGATTTCAATCAGTAATATTTTGGTGACTGTTTGTAATTGTTGAAACAGGTAAAAGCTTGGCACTTAAGTGATAGTTAATAGTTTGATTCTTACATAATCAGATTGTTTTCTTGATAAAGCAAAATTCTGTGAATTAAACTTGATTAAGAGATACTTAAATCTTACACTGTTGTCAATTAACGGTAAATCTTTTGAGATTGTAAACTTTACATATAGCTTTTGAACTTAGAAATAAACCTGTTTGTTTAAAGTTTTTAAAACATAGCGATTCATTTTGAATACCAGTACTTACAGACATTAATGAGTGTGTATAAGGTAAGTGATATTCCTGTTTGCTCACCTAAGACTTATCTAGGTAAAATAGAACCAGAGAGACAGCTACAATGCTGATTGAAGTGAAACTCATATTCCATTAGTCTGGATATAACTTAATAATTACCTCATCCATAACTTGATAAAGTTACATTGATTTTCTCCAGTGATAAGTAAGTTTATGGGATCATTGTACCTTTAGTGATTCAGTCGAAGCTTTGTTATGAGGTTTCAAGTATCTGGTCGATGTGAGGTAACTTTTGGTATTATCATTTGCACAACAGATTTGTTGGCCTATTTTTGTAATAACCAGGTGCTTGATCACTTGTAACAATATATATATATATATATATATATATATATATATATATATATATATATATATATATATATATATATATATATATATATATATATATATATATATATATATATATATATATATATATATTCAATAAGCTACAAACGTTCTTTAATATCCAATTTGCTCTACTTCGGAAATAATATATTTTCATACATGTTACCGAAGGGGAATTTTTAGTTGATAATAAGTTCGTCGTCCCGTGGGCTCAAACCAACG
>NC_089752.1:95006557-95046557 GCF_040412425.1 Macrobrachium rosenbergii
ATATTAGGCCTATCTTTGCTCCCAATACATTGGTCACATAAACGGATAGACTTTTATTTTACGTTACTATAGCTTAGGACTTGTTAGAATCTTGGGTAGTCCTCAGGGTGTCGGAAGGTCAAGCATCAACTAAGGATCATTCACGGTCCACAAACAAGGGTCACTGACATTTTCGTTCAGTGACCCTTGTTGGTGAACAGAAGCTTGTGTTTAATGACTGGTTCTTTGTAGTTGCTCTCAATCTATTTGCTTTATACAGCCTATACACAGAACAGCTTTCATGAGAATTATTTGTTTCATTGACCTTTGCAAATAAGAAATTAAAATGGTGAAAAAAGCAACTCTTTTGCCTCATGCGTTCCACGCTCTTCGTTTTATACGCTTAATACTCTAATAACTTGGATTAAGTGGGATTGAGTTAAACTTCTGGCTGAGAGAGTTATTTTGCAATCGGGTAAATATTGGAGTCACACTTTGTCGATCCTATAATTAGTAAAACGGATTTGCAGATTAATAATTAAAAAAAACTGCCCAAGACACCAAATGATTATCCCTACCTGACTTTGTTTTTCCTGTCTCTATTAGTGACCTTACTTTACACAGCAGAGGGAATTGAAAATGTAGACTACAAAATGCATTGCTGGGAGAATATGTTACAAAGGAAAGATGTGATGTCCGTCCCATAAAAAACTTAGTCCTCGAAGATTAAGACGGTATGAAAATGTCATGAGAATAGGAGACACCGCGTAACTACGATTAATCGCTGGAGAACATCAGAAAAATTGCACTGAAGATGAGACACTTTTTACCCAGAGACTGAAAAAGAACTGACATTCCGGAGATTCAGATGGTTTGGTCATGTGTTAAGAAGATGAGAAGAGTTATCCAAAGTAATAGCATACATGCAAGTCGCACGACGACGACCAGTAGATCATTCCTCAAAAAAGACTAAGGGGTTGGGGGACTCCATTTCAACTGTAACTCTGGAGGCAAGACCTGATGTAAACATGATGGTGATGGTGACAGTGATGAATAAAATAAACATACCCTTAAGCAAGGAAACAAATGTCTAAGATTGTGGAAGGTCATGGGTGGGTCCGATGAATTTTGCCTTTCGTCGATACAAGAAAATCATTTTTAACAATTAGGAAATAAGAGAGCTGAGTAATTTCTCATGGTATTTTGAGTAACCAGTTTGCAACTGGCATTCCTCCCCAACAGTGATAGTCAAGTACTCACCAAATAATTATCATATTCTTAATACCTGAAAGAATACTTAAGAACCAGAATGTTCATGTGGATATGATACAAAAAGGGTTTCAAAAGCTTTAAAAATATACCAAGATTATATTATCACACACTCAACACGTTTTAATTATCTTCTTTAATTACGAAGCGTAAATTATAATTTTTCTTTAGCGAAAGTAGACATATTGAATGGACTAATTGTAAATTCAGAAAATTTTCTGTTGTCGAAATTATGAGGACCTAGAATACAGATATTTAAATTCATGCAGACATAATTTCGTAACGTTGGTGTTAAACATTAAGTCTTTTGCTTTAACAGTTTCTCAAGGTCAGTAGCAAAGTTTCCGTTGATGGTGTCGTCTGTGAAATTAGACTCATTCCTTGAATTGTGTCCAGTCAACTTTTTTTTTTTTTTTAAATCTTAATAGGCACATAATAATTTGACAACAATATAACCCTGTAAATTTTAATTTTACTCTTTTTCGTTATACTCATAGTTTAAAGCATTTTATCAAAAATAAAACAGAAGAATGTAAGAAAACGGAAAGTACAATGTAACCAATTTCATCCTACGTCAAACCAGCTTATTTTTCACAGGCTATGTTAACCGAGAAAAAATTAATACATAATAAAACAGTATATTAACTGTTTTCTAGCAGAGGTCATTAAAAAATCCATGATAAGCTTAGCAATGAGAATAAATCACAGGAGAAGTGAATACTCAGAAAAAAAACGTGAAACATCTCATCACGAGACATTTGCATACGAGATGACGAGGAAAGAGATTGGGTTACGGAAGAAGGCCTGACCCGCAAAATAAGAGAGAAAAAAAAAGACAGGAAAAACACGACCATAAATATTCACTAGAAAGAATTCTTCCCTGTATGAGAGAAACACCGAATGACGTATGTATCAGTGGGCTTTTCGATGAGAGCAAAAAATCTTTTTAAAATGTTTTTAAAAAATCGGGGAAATCAGAAGAGAGATTTTTTAAAGCAAAACCTCAATAAACAAATATTCCTGTAACCAAAAGTTTAAACAAAAATGGGTAAAGAAGTTGTCGCAGTAAATAAATAACTGGTCTGAAATATCAAATCGAAAACGACTAAAAGTATATATATATTCTATTTCTTATTCTAGTCAAGAATACAAATAGATTTCAAAAATATCTGATTATGCCTTAGTTTAAGATTCATTGTACATTTTTTTTATTTATAACTTTTTATTAAGTTTAGCTACAAAATGGTTTGGAATTGTATCAGCTCTGCCTTGATGAGTCGCACGCAAGACCCGAAAAATATTAAAAATACGTTTAGCCTAATGTAATGGATTTTGGTTTTTATGCTTCTTGTCTACACAATTCACTGCTCATTCAGATTTCATAACGTTCAATGGGAATCACCTCGGGAAATAATAGAAAACAGAGGAGTACGAGCAAAATCTATTTATTTCAGAGTATATGGAAAGAACTGACATTAAACCAGTGGGAAGTTGACCGGTTTCGCTTGAGTCAATAAAATTACTTCCAATTTTCACAAAGAAGTATTGCACACGAGGTGAAATTACTTGTTGTTATACTCGGTTGTGAAGTGGGTTACCACTGAGTTCTGTCTTCTGAACAGAATGAGTTCACGTGCAAACTGAGAAAGGGAATTTATTCATTCATTTCTTTCCTGAGGTGAAAAAGTCCTTAGGAAACTGCATATTGTTTCTTTTTCCGCACCCCTTTTTCTCTTCCATTTACCTTCAAAACACGCACACACACTGAGGTGGTAGTAAGCAATAGTGCCTTTCACCAATGCCCTAGGAAGTGCCAATACATTGTACCTCATTGTAGGGGGACGACTAATGGAGCCTGTGGTCTCTTTGTGTAAGGAAAATGTCATAAATGGCTGAAGATCCTCTATCCTGAGACCAGCGGCAAGAACGTTTATCAGGTTAGTGATAAAGCGGTGGCAGTAAGAAGTATGATCTATATATATATATATATATATATATATATATATATATATATATATATATATATATATATATATATATATATTTTTTTTTTTTTTTTTTTTTATGACTGTCCTAAGAAGTGCCAATAGTTTGGGTTACAACTAAAAGTCACCACAGATCAAAAAAGATCCAAGTAGAGTTATGGACCCATTAGCAGGAGGAAACGCACCCTACTGTAAATGGCACATGCACCTCTCCACACGAAATAATTTGCATCAGAGTCTTGACATCTGTGAAAGGCCGGAAAAAATAACGTCTCACTACTCACAGAGAGAGAGAGAGAGAGAGAGAGAGAGAGAGAGAATCGGACTGACAATCTTCCATAAACAGTAAAATTCGCATTATACAAACTTCCATGAACTAAACAAGAGAATACGAATAAAAAAAATAATAATAATAACTGCGGTCTTTCAAGCGCAGCAAAAGTTCATCTCCTGTATATCACTGTTATAGCTATGGGCACTCACTCGCAAAATAATAGAGGTTCGCGACTAAAATTCTGAAAGGATGCATAATAAAGTTTTACTTAAGAGCCAAGAGTTTGCGGATGAGGAGATTTGTCCATGAAATGAGGCTTGGGAGGATATAAAACGAAGGCATGAGAGTATACGATGTTGGGAAACAAAACAAAAGTCAGTCAGAGACAGACAGACAAACAAACAAACACACAAACAGACAGGCAGACTATACATGCACACAAATTTTAGAGACAAATTTCGTATACATTTCTCTCTTAAATTGACTGTTCTCTTTATTAACGAAAATCTGTTGTGTAGTTTGCAATTACTATTTTATATCACCTAAAAGAGACTTTATCTACTGCATAAATTTTATAAGTCAACATTAAAATAAAATAGTAGCTGTTTTGTATCGCAACAAATGTGTTCTGCACCTACGAGATGGGAAATCAGAAAATATACGTGGTGAAATGGCAGACAAAAGTAAGTTTGCCATATAGTAACATAATTCAAGATTTATTTGGGTTAGTTAGAGTAGCCTAAATGCAGGGTCATATGTAATATGTAGTCATTAACTACCATGAAATTACCATCACGATAAATGATGCTTGAGATTACCAGTATAGCTTTGTTTTCACCAGTAAATATGGTTCATTTTTCATAAGACGCTTCCATCTTGGCAGCCTCTTTGTGAGCTACTGAGTTTTACTGAAAGCTGTACACATTTCATACCAGAAATTTTAGTCCTGCATCGTATTATTCCCAATGCTTCACACTATTATTCTAATTTAATTGTTTACTAAGTTTCCGTTTGCTACGTTATTCGCAAAGTCTGAAATGCTTTCCCCTCCTGTCTTTTCAAAGTTTTTAATTTCATTGAGATTTTCTTACTTTTGAGAAACATCTAATGAAAGTGTCAGCATATGCCGCACGGAAGTTAGGTATTATGCGTAAGGCCTCATATATTTATAACAATGATAAAATCAATGCAACCTGTTTTAGGTCATTTGTCCTTCCTTTATTAGTATACTGTTCTCCGGTGTGGATGTCTGCTGCTGCCAGAGATTTGTCGCTTTTAGGCAAAGTGGTCCGTGGTGGATGGTTTCTGTTTCCTAACATTAACAGTTATGACTTTGACCACCGACAGATGGTCTCTTATTTGCCAGTTTTTCATAAGTTGTATCTTTACAGAGATCTTTCACATTCACAATTGATCCCTGATCCTCTCTTCCTCATGAGAGCTCCAATACGCAGTAAATGTGCCACGCCGTCGAACATCTCAGGTCAAGAGGTCCTTTATTCCTTACACTGCTGGACCGAGAAACAGTCTTCCTAAGATGTTGTGCAATTGGAACCTCATATGTTCAAGCGGGGATTCAATGCCTTACTACCCTAAAGCAATCTTCCTTGAACTTTATAATTTACTAACATTATTATATATTTACTTATTAATTTGTTAATTTTTTGGTTATTAATAATTTATCTATTCTTTCTGTATTTCCTGTTACCTTGGGTTATTTTTTTCAAATAAACATCATATTCTTTGGAAGCTTGAACTTCAAGTCTATGGCCATTGTGGGCTTATTCTATATGAATAAGGTTCTTCTGAATAATATATATATATATATATATATATATATATATATATATATATATATATATATATATATATATATATAAATATATATGTATATATATATATATAATTATAAATGTATTGCTGTATGATCTCTTGACAATGTAGATTTCTCGCATGAGAAAGAGTAAGACGGGAAGAAGCAGATGTTTTCAAGCTAAGACAGTCAGCCGACCGATGGGTAGGGATTTTAACTCGGTGTCATAAAGCGGGATAGGTTTTGCTAGGCCAGACCTTAGCTATACTGTTCCTAAAACCTACTTTTCTTTGACCTATGTACCGGTGAGCCTTTGTCATTTTCCAGACGAGGCCCGTGCCCAAGCCCAAAGTAGGCTTTTGGGGGAAGAGTGTGAAGACAAGCGACCGAAGTTAACCCCACATTGTGAGACTCTCAACCCAGATAGATCACGAACGGACTCTCTGAGCACTCTTTGTTTCTCTCCCTTTGTCTCCATCACGTGGGGCAATTGTTATTCCAAATGCACCAAGGAATCTTAATGCAAATGATCATTGCGTTATTTTAACCCAGCGGTAAGTCGGATTGTGACAATTGCTCCCAGTTTTCTTTCCCTTCAACCGAATCTCTCATTTTCCTTGTTCAAATTTTCATCTCTTAAGCAGTCCCTAACTAAGAACCCGTAGTAAAGCATATCCCATTTATGAAGTCATATATAAAGTGAATTCATGGTTGTCTAGTGAAATCACGTAACTTACCCTTCATGGTGTTAAAAGTACTATTCTTGATATAAAATTCATCCCTTGTGATTAATTAATGACGAGTGAGACTCGCCTCTTTAGTGCAAGATTGTTATCTGGACACTTATTTTCCAGACGTGTGTATACCTTGAGCCTGGACATTCCCTCTTGCTTGGAGAATAAACCGCGTCATCAGTGCCAAGAAGCCACAATTCAACATGCACTGAATTCAGCTGCTTCATAAAAGCTTTTGAAGAGGATTATTAAATCTGCTGCGATCATTACATTTAGCACTGAGGTATCTGTCCTGATTAGGACTAATATTCTAAGCCGCTGTTAGCTCATGTAAATAATCCATTTCCTTTTATTTGACTTTTGTTGAAACTAGTTTTCCGGTAAGTTTGATTAATTAATCCACGTGGTTGTGTAATAAACTTATATTTTGTAATATTAGTTTTCAGCTGGCGACCTTATCCAGTTGATTATCTGTCCTTTAGAGCTTTGTTTGGCCTTTACTGGCAGAATTACGTGGGTCTTAGGTAAAGCAAGGAAATACTACTCCAATTAATCAATCATTAAAGTAAATAACAGACCGACCCACGTAATAATGTGTGTGTGTGTCCTGCAAACCATATGCAAAATGTAGAGTGATGTTTCTTTCATTTTCTATTCCAGGCAAAAATACCAGGTCTACCATACTAGGTTCCATGATCAAAATATTAATGCAATTGAATCCGTAAATGAAAATGTGGCATTTTCATAGTAAAATGTTTAAATTTTAATATGAAAAAAGGTACACGGTTTGCTTGGTATCCGTGAAAACGTTAAAAGCTTTTTTTCTTTCTCTGAATGAAACTAAAGTTGATTTTGTGAAACGGAGTGCGCACCATATCAGTCTGAGGACTACTAACGACATTTCACCACGTTCAGCAGCTTATTTATCTGAATTCGTTCTTTAATTTTAGCCTTTCGGATATGCCTACAGTGTATTGATTTTCCAATAGACGTCAATGACAGCGAACTCTCCTCAAATATTTGTTTTTGAACTTCTGTCACAAGGATATTCCGCACCGAAAATTTGTATTTATAATGTTTCTGTACGACTGGATTTGCTTTGTCCTTTTTTATTACTCTTCACTTTCACTACTAGACTGCACGTAAGAGCAACATTTTACAACTGCGAAATGCTCTGAACATGTGATTTTTCTCATTAAAAGTCTAGCAATTACCATGAATTCCTGCGTAAATATTGACAACTTCGATAAGAATAAATAAATTACTAGCAAAAAAATGCAATTCATTCTTGTTTCATGCAATGGTTATAAATGTTCATCTTGGTATCTAGAATTAAAAGAAAATCTTATGTAAGAGCAAAAATAAACGTTAGCAATCAATAAAAAAAACTAATGCGCATTCTCCGGTGTTCTCAGAAACATAAAAGAATTTGTTGTTTATTATGTTTGATTACCTTCGTCCTCATAAGGTAATAATATTTGTCAACAGTGGATATACTCTTGGTTTTTAAACTTACTGAGTTCGTTCCACAGCAGAGAGAAATCTTTTTAGAACATATTTGGAAATGGTTAATCCTTTCCTGTTTCCAGAAGAATCTGAATATTGGCTTTTTTTATCCGTTCTTTTTCAGTTTCCAAATGTTTTAATTCCTTCAAAATCACATTTCATTTGATGTGGAGCTTTTCCTGTTTTAAAACTCATGCATTATTTGTTATTGGATGTCTTTAGATGTTTTTTGTTTTCATACTTCCGCCATAGCCCTCATATGATATAACAAAGATCGTAATTTGTCACGATTCTAAGGTTGATACGGTATTACACAGAGTGTATTGTGATTTTACGGAGAAAACAGATGCACGAGAAAACGCTGTCCACAAAATTAAAAGCCGATTCTCTAAAGAATATAATGACTACTATAATTCTATTATTATTTACGACTGTTTTTATTCTGTAATTCAAAGAATTAAGGAAAATTTCACAGTGTTTTATTACTTCTTTTTAGAATAAAAATGGGTGTCAAACAACAAATAAAAATCACGACCAAATCATCGTAAATGGCTTATCATTTCAGAACAATAAACCATTAACATAACTTTAGTAAGTAAAAAAAAAAAACTCTTTTGTGATACGCATTGCATAAACTGAGGCACTGATAAAATGCAGGGACCTAAGGCTTGGGAAGACGTATACTGAATACGTCATTAACAGACATTTGCATAAGAGATGAAGTGGGATGAGACTGGGTTAAGGAGGATGTGGAGATGCAAATAAAAAAAACAAGTAAAACAAATGCACCGAAGTTTCTTCAGGGCAATCGAGTTTTCTGTACAGCGTGAAATGCTGTATGAAACTCTCAGCCACAGCCCATGAAACTCTCAGCCGCGTCCCATGAAGCTTTCAGCCACGGTCCGGTGGTGGCCTGTGTTGTTGGCACCTATACCGGAGCCACATGCACGATCATGGCTAACTTTAACCTTAAATAAAATAAAAACTACTGAGGCTAGAGGGCTGCAATTTGATATGTTTGATGATTGGAGGTGGATGATCAACATGACAATCTGCAGCCATTTAGCCTCAGTAGTTTATGTTTGATGATTGAGGTGGGTGATCAACATGGCAATTTGCAGCCCCTTAGCCTCAGTAGTTTTTAAGATATGAGGGTGGACAGAAAAAGTGCGGACGGACAGACAAATAGCCATCTAAGCGATGCATGAAATATTCACTTCAATGGAATTTCCATTATCTGAGGGAATGTAAATGAAAAGTTTGTTTACTAAAGACTAAGGTTATAAATATACTAGATAACTTAAATACAAAAGTATCCTTCTAATCTGGTTGCATGTCTTATGCAGGAATACAGTTGTTTGTAACAAAGCTTGAAAATAATTACGTATTTGTGATTTTTAGATTTTGCGGGACACATTCACCTGGTTCACCAATATTGCATTCCTACAGTAGATTCTTTTTGTATTTATATACTAATCTACATTTTTATTTATTTATTAATTTCTTAATTTATGTGCTTTTTTTCTAATCACTGATATCCTCTTTCTGTATTTCCTATTACCTTCTGTTACTTCCTTCCGAATGAAGACCAAATTCTTTGAAAGCCTGAATTTCAAGTCAATGGCCTCTGCTGGCTTGTTCCATATGAATAGGGTTCATCTTTTGAATAATAACAATAATAATATAATATAATAATAATAATATTTGTACTACCTCTCTTTAACATTTTCATCTAAGTCAGACTGTTCTTTTACATTTACCTTATAAGGGGCAAACGAATACCTCATCTAAAAATTACATATTTTTTAAATCTTTCCTTTAATAAAAACCTCATTTTTTTCCAAGTAGTCTTTTTCCGTTTTCAAAAGAATTTCCTTTCTTCTGTCTACAGTTAATAATGCTTGAAAACTCTTAATTGAATTCACCAGGTGGAGTCCATTAAGCGTTATTAAGTCTCTCTCTCTCTCTCTCTCTCTCTCTCTCTCTCTCTCTCTCTCTCTCTCTCTCTCTCTCTCTCTCTCTCAGGTGATCAACTCTTAAATGCCCTTCTTGAAGGCCATTCAAAAAAGTTACACATGGTAATGCTTACCTTTCGAAATGAAAATTATATGTATGTTTGATGAATAGTAAAAAGAACTGAATAGAGAGAGAGAGAGAGAGAGAGAGAGAGAGAGAGAGAGAGAGAGAGAGAGATGGTGGAGGCTTCAAGGATATTATTGTTGGTGGGAAGAGCATGGCAGTTTCATTCCAAACACAAGGCCTCTTGATCCGCAAAATGTCTTGAAGCGCTTCATTCCTAGGCAAAGGGTTCAATGCATTTCGCTTTATCCTTTTATCTTTTCTTTCGCATCTTTTTTTCTTTGGCATCTTACAATGGTTGGGGAATACTGAACAGAGAAATCCACCCTTTCAAGTCGGTATTGAATTTTTTCTGGACTTTAGCATCTCAATATATAAAGACTTTTCCTTCCAACATATTTCAACAGGAAACAAATCTCGTTGGGAACAATGGATGACGACCTAGGCTGTAGCCCCTCTCATTAAAGCTCTAATAAGAGAACGTAGGAAGAAAGACGCCATTTTACATGTAATTCAGGCTTTCATGATTTAAAAATTTTATGTACTGATTCCTGTAAAGATTTAAAATACTTATTTCTGATTACTTAAGCACCTAAATTTACTGATTATCTAATACATTTATTACATAAAAATATTAAGTACTGATTACCGTAGTGAATTAAAAATATTAATTATTGATAACCGAAATACTTGAAAAATATTAAATACTGGTTACTCTAATCATTTAAAAATATCAATTATTTATTCCAGTAATGATTTAAAAATATTAAGAATGAAGTACTTTAATGATTTCAAAATTCATGGTACTGATTATAATACATTAGTAATTAAAAAATATTAATTAATGATTAATGTGAAGATTTCAAAACATTAACCATTGATCAATGTAATGATTAACAGGACTGATTCCTGTAATGATTTAAAAATGGAAGGCACTGATTAATGTCCAAATTTTTCCAAACCAGTTCGCCCACAGTGTAGGCGGTTGCTTCTCTCTTTTCTAGCGAATCTTGGAAATCTCTGAAATACTGGTTCCATTTGCTGTAGACAGTCTCCAATAGGCGTTGTGGTATACTCAGTACAGTGGTTAAGAACTCCAGAATGGATTAGTTGCCGTCGGTAATGCCTTTTTATTTGACTAACCATTTTTTTACACTGGAAAGGGGATGATGAGCAGGCACTAAAACAATCAAGCACAAGAAAAGAAAGTATAAAGATTGAAGCAAGATGACATACTGGACCTCTGTCCTAATGACATACTGGACCTATTTCTTTATAACATACTAGGCCTCTTTCCTAATGACATACTAGACCTCTTTCCTTTTGACATAGTGGACCTTTTTCCTTGTGACATACTGGACCACTTTCCTTTTGACATACCGGATCTCTTTCCTTTTGACATACTGGACCTCTTTCCTCTTAACATACCGGACCTCTTTCCTAATGAAATACTGGACCTCTTTCCTAATGACATACTGGACCTTTCCAAATGACATACTGGACTTCCTTCCTAATGACATACTGGACGTAATGAAATACTGGACCTCTTTCCTAATGGCTAGTGGACCTCTTTCCTTTTGACAAACTGGACCTCTTTCCTAATGATATACTGGATCTCTTTCCTAATGACATACTGGATCTCTTCCCTAATGACAAACTGGATCTCTCCCTAGCGACATACTGGACCTCTTTCCTTTTAACATACTGGACCTCTTTTAAAATGACATACTAGACCTCTTTCCTAGTGACATACTAGGCCTCTTCCCCAATGACATACTGGACCTCTTCCCTAATGACATACTGGACCTCTTTCCTAATGACATACTGGACCTCTTTCCTAAAGACATACCTGATCTCTTTCCTAATGACATACTAGACCTTTTCCTAAAGACATACTAGACCTCTTTCCTAATGATATACTGGACCTCATTCCTAATGACATATTGGACCTCTTTCCTAATGACTTACTGGACTTCTTTCCTAATGACAAACTGGACCTCGTTCATAATGACATACTGGATCTGTTTCCTAATGACAAAGGGGGTCTCTTCCTAACAACATATTGGACCTATTCCTAATGACATACTGGACCTCTTTCCTTTTAACATACTGGACCTCTTTTAAAATGACATACTGGACCTCTTTCCTTGTGACATACTAGACCTCTTCCCTCATGACACACTGGACCTCTTCCCTAATGACATACTGGACCTCTTTCCTAATGACATACTGGACCTCTTTCCTAATGACATACCTGATCTCTTTCCTAATGACATACTAGACCTCTTTCCTAAAGACATACTAGACCTCTTTCCTAATGACATACTAAACCTCTTTCCTAATGACATACCGGATCTCTTTCCTAATGACATAATAGATTTCTTTCCTAATGACATACTGGACCTCTTTCCTAATGACATACTGGACCTCTTTCCTAATGACATACTAGACCTCTTTCCTAAAGACATACTAAACCTCTTTCCTAATGATATACTGGACCTTTTCCCTAATGACATTCTGGACCTCTATTCTAAAGACATATTGGACCTCTTTCCTAATGACATACTGGACTTCTTTCCTAATGACAAACTGGATCTCTTCCTAACAACATTTTGGACCTCTTCCTAATGACATACTGGACCTCTTTCCTAATGACATACTGGACCTCTTTCCTAATGACATACTGGACCTCTTTCCTAATGACATACTAGACCTCTTTCCTAATGACATACTAGACCTCTTTCTAATGAATGACATACTGGATCTCTTCCTAATGACATAATAGATTTTTTCCTAATGACATACTGGACCTCTTTCCTAATGACTAATGACTTACTGGATCTCTTTCCTAATGACATAATTTCTTTGACATGGACCTCGTTAGACATACTGGATCCCTTTCCTAATGACATACTGAAATTGGACCTCTTTCCTTTTGACAATGACCTCTTTTCATATACTGGATCTCTTTCCTAATGACATACTGGATCTCTTTCCTAATGACATACTAGACCTCTTTCCTAATAGCATACTGGACCTCTTTCCTAATGACATACTAGATCTCTTTCTTAATGACATACAAGACCTCTTTCCCAATGATATACTGGATCTCTTTCCTAATGACATACTTGACCACTTTCCTAATGACATACTGGACCTCTTTCCTAATGACATACTGGATCCCTTTCCTAATGACATACTGGACCTCTTCCTAATGACATATTGGACCTCTTTCCTTTTGACACACTGAACCTCTTTTCGAATGACATACTGGATCTCTTTCCTAATGACATACTGGATCTCTTTCCTAATGACATACTAGACCTCTTTCCTAGTGACATACTGGATCTCTTTCCTAATGACATGCTGTATCTCTTTCCTAATGACATACTAGATCTCTTTCCTAATGACATACAAGACCTCTTTCTAATGACTTGGATCTCTTCCTAATGACATACTGGACCTCTTTCCTAATGACATACTGGATCTCTTTCCTAATGACATACTAGACCTCTTTCCTAATGACATACTGGATCTCTTTCCTAATGACATACTGGACCTCTTTCCTAATGACATACTAGACCTCTTTCCTAATGACATACTGGATCTCTTTCCTAATCTCTTTCCTAATGACATATACTGGATCTCTTCCTAATGACATACTGGACCTCTTTCCTAATGACATACTGGATCTCTTTCCTAATGACATACTGGATCTCTTTCCTAATGGCATACTGGACCTCTTTCCTAATGACATACTGGATCTCTTTCCTAATGACATACAAGACCTCTTTCCTAATGACATACTGGATCTCTTTCCTAATAACATACTAGACCTCTTTCCTAATGACATACTGGATCTCTTTCCTAATGACATACTAGACCTCTTTCCTAATGACATACTGGATCTCTTTCCTAATGACATACTGGACCTCTTTCCTAATGACATACTGGATCTCTTTCCTAATGACATACTGGATCTCTTTCCTAATGACATACAAGACCTCTTTCCTAATGACATACTGGATCTCTTTCCTAATGACATACTTTATGACCTGATCTTTCCTAATGACATACTGGATCTCTTTCCTAATGACATACTGATCTCTTTTCCTAATGACATACAAGACCTCTTTCCTAATGACATACTGGATCTCTTTCCTGACATACTTCCTAATGACATACTGGATCTCTTTCCTAATGACATACTGGATCTCTTTCCTAATGACATACAAGACCTCTTTCCTAATGACATACTGATCTCTTTCTCTTTCCTAATGACATACTGGACCTCTTTCCTAATGACATACTGGATCTCTTCCTAATGACATACTGATCTCTTTCCTAATGACATACTGACCTCTTTCCTAATGACATACTTGATCTCTTTCCTAATGACATATTCTTAATGGCATACTGGATCTCTTTCCTAATGACATACAAGACCTCTTTCCTAATGACATACAAGACCTCTTTCCTAATGACATACTGACCACTTTCCTAATAACATACTAGACCACTTCCTAATGACAAACTGGGCATCTTCCTAATGGCATACTGGATCTCTTTCTAATGACATACTGGATTCTTTCCTAATGACATACTAGGCCTGTTTCCTGGCATGTTTTTTTCCTAATGACTGACTCTTTCCTAATGACACACAAGACCTCTTCCATGACATACTAGACTTCTTTCCTTTTAACATACTGGACCTCTTTCTTAATGACATACTGGATCTCTTCCTAATGACATACTGATCTCTTTCCTAATGACATACTGATCTCTTTCCTAATGACATACAAGACCTCTTTTCCTAATGATATACTGGATCTCTTTCTTTATAACATACTAGGCCTCTTCCTAATGACATACTACTAAGACCTACTAGGCCTCTTCCTTTTAATGACATACTGGATCTCTTTTCCTGTGACATACTGACCACTTTCCTTGACATACCGGATCACTTTCCTTTTGACATACTGACCTCTTCCCTCTTAACAACCGGACATCTTTCCTAATGAAATACTGGACCTCTTTCCTAATGACATACTGACCTCTTTCCAAATGACATACTGACTTCCTTTTCCTAATGACATACTGACGTAATGAAATACTGACCTCTTTCCTAATGGCTAGTGGATCCTTTTTCCTTTTGACAACCGACCTCTTTTCCTAA
The DNA here is from genome assembly GCF_040412425.1 of Macrobrachium rosenbergii. NCBI lineage: Eukaryota > Metazoa > Arthropoda > Malacostraca > Decapoda > Palaemonidae > Macrobrachium > Macrobrachium rosenbergii. The sequence continues at coordinate 95,021,373 of NC_089752.1, forward strand.
TGATATACTGACCCTTTCCTAATGACATACTGGATCTCTTCCCACGACAAACTGATCTCTCTCCCCAGCGACATACTGACCTCTTTCCTAACATACTGGACCTCTTTTAAAATGACATACTAGACCTCTTTCCTAGTGACATACTAGGCCTCTTCCCTAATGACATACTGACTCCTTCCCTAATGACATACTGACCTCTTTCCTAATGACATACTGGACCCCTTTCCTTTAAAAGACATACTCTGATCTCTTAATGACATACATGACATACAAGACCTCTTTCCTAATGACATATTAGACCACTTTCCTAATGACATACTAGACCTCTTTCCTAATGACAAACTGGACATCTTCCTAATGGCATACTGGATCTCTTTCCTAATGACATACTGGGTCTCTTTCCTAATGACATATTGGGCCTCTTCCTAATGACAAACTGGACCTCTTCCTAATGACATACTAGACTTCTTTCCTTTTAACATACTGGACCTCTTTCCTTATGACATACTCCTCTTTCCCTATGCCATTGACCTCTCTTCTTTTCTTTGTGACATACTGACCGCTTCTCTCTATGACATACTGGACTTTCCTCAGACATTATGGACTTTTGACAATTCTATTGGAACTAGGTGAACGTATGCCTTAAACCTGGAAAATCACAGATACTAATATTGTCCAGTATATTTCATAAACATACAGGATCTCTTTCTTATGATACACTCTGACCTTCCTTGGCATCAGGCCTAATATTGCTCAAAGGGATTATCTAACCCGTTTATCAGTGACAATTCACTGAAGCTTGCAGGCATCATTACTTACAATGGCAAGGAAATTTCAATGCAACAGTATCTGGACTGGAAAGGCAGTGGCTGATATATTTTTAAAACCTTCATCACTGGGGCTTATGCATGGCATGAAAAAATGCCACTATAATAATCTTGACTTCGATAGAAATGATTTATCTTGGGACAATGTTATAAAATTAAGGAGCATTACAGTATAATTTAATTTGATATAGGCTGTCAGGCCTAAATTTCCAAAATCTAACTACTCTAATGTCCTTACTCTCCTATGAGTTTAGTTCCACTCAATATATATCTAAATAATATGCACTAAACAGAGGAGAAGAAAAACTTGAGTGTTATTCAAATCCCCCCCTCTGGTCATGCCAAGTCTTCTGCACACATTTGGAGATGGTAAAGACTGTTTAACGATTTGAGCAAACTTGCACCAGTCTGTGATGCATGAAATGTTGAAGCTGTTATACTTAGTATCAGCAGAACCTGGCGTCATTCTCATGAATGATACAATGCCTATACTACGAAGTTAGATTAATAATTGCTAAGTCTGGTGATGCTTACTTGTTCCTCGACGGTCTGAAAGTGATGGGAAGTTTATATAATCACCGCGTTGTCATTATTTAAAACGTCCCTACTCGGGAAATGACTGTTTGTTTATAAATGTTCAATTAATCAAATTAATTGCTGAATATTTTATTTTGATCCATCGAAGACTATTTAATAATGAAGACTTGTCCCATAAAAGGACTTATTTAGTGGCCCTTCAGCTCCACAGTAAATACTAGTCCCAAATTTTACTTTATGAAATAAAAATTAATGTATCAATATGAATTACTTGAAGATATACCTCTTAAAACAGATCATAATGCTATATGTCTACATATATTCGTTCATATCATGCATGTATAAATCAGAGAACTATTATCAGTCTTCAGGTCTTGTACCTAAGTGATGTACAAATATGCAATAAAATCACACACAACACACACACAAATATAGCAGAGAGGATAGCATATATATATATATATATATATATATATACATATATATATATATATATATATATACATTATATACATAAATTGACTCACAATGATCGAACCTGGCTCTAAATGAAGAGTCAGCGCCACACAGTTCTAAATAGCTGTCCCACACAAGTCATAAAAGAAGCAGAAACTCTAAGTACTTGTTCCTGAGGTTTTTCCGGCAGCTGCTGCCTGCATACAAACTAGTTTTACCCCAACTTCCGACCCACCAGTGAATCAATTTTGTAGTATCTCATCTGAATTGCCCTTCCAGCGTGATTATGATGAATTAACTGTCACTGGCATAGAAAAAAAATTTATCTCACTTCGGGAGTCAGAAATTTGTTCTTTTGAAATACGTGGGATCACGTGTTCATTAGTTTATATAGGTATATATATATATATATATATATATATATATATATATATATATATATATATATATATATATATATATATATATATATGTATATATATATATAAATAAAAAACTTGAACCCAGACTCATTGATAAAAGAAAATCATCTCTCATTCAGTCTGGCGAATCCCAGCCATGGGCGAATTTAACTGAAGGCGTTTTGTCTCCGTCTTGCATTCAGCTTCCAGGAAGACTAATAGATGAAATAAATCATAAATTTGTCCGCGTCCACATGATTGACGCCTCTGGCTTACTTCGATGTAATAAAAATTACTAGTTGAACTTAGAGATAAATCTGAGTAAGAACTCTGAAGTGGATACCCAACACTATACAAAATTTTCCATTTTATAATTCTTTTTCCTTGTTTTTGTATCTTAGAGAGAGAGTGGAATCAAGAGGAACACTTGAGCCAGTATTTTATTTTATTCAAACAAAGCTCATCAAAATATCTCTGGTCTAAACCTACAGCTGTCATTAAATTTCAAGTTAGTTTATAAAATTTCCCCAAAATATGTACAGTGAAATTCTGTTTCTAAGTAATATTATAATTTCAAAATATTGCTTAATATGCATGCTACCAAAAAACAAAACAAGTGGTTATTTTATTCTCAAAACGTATTCATAAAACGTCGCATACTTCCACAAGCTGGAAGGGTCGCATTATGTACAGTCAGCCTTGACAAATTCTCAACTTCAAATGATTCTGAAACAAGGGCAGTTCAGAGAAATATAGAAGACTTGGGATTTGAACGAACATTGCGGGTTCTCTCAGTTCCAATGTCCTTTTTCACATTTCTACACAGGCAGATAAGAGTAATTTTTTTAGAAGAATCGTGCAAAATGATGATACAAGCATCAAATTTGGCACAATTGTTCTCAAGGGATACTAATCAAATCTGCCCGATTGGCCAATTGAAAATCCAAAATGGCAGCCATTTTTCAGGATGGCCGCCAAAATAACCACCCGAAATTGATGTTTTGCTTAGAAATATTTGTAGTTGTCCGAACTGAATGATCTAAGTGTGGATTCCTATGTTTTTAAGCCTGCTGATGTGTATTTTCTAGTTTATAACATGGTTAAGGCACTGTATTAAAGGAGTGATTGTCGGGCACTACCAAGGCACATTGGTGACATCACTGCTGTGAAACTCAGCATGGGGTTCAGTGCCAGCTAAGTAGGAAATTTATGTTGGCATCATACTGCAACAACCTACTAGTATCCCAAATGCTGCCTAATCAACCCCAAATCAGTTAGGAAGCCACACCTGAATGGACAGGACATGCCAGCGCGGGAGAGCCGAACTAAGGATAACAGGGTTTTAGTTATCTGGATGGTGTACAGATTGCACAGGACTTATGACACTGGGTGAACGATCGGACTAGGTGTATGGCACAGTGCAAGAACCTAGTTGTATCCCATACAGAAAAGTGCCTATTGTATATTACAGGACATAAGAGGCCTATTATACTATTACATGTACAGGGTGGTAAAAGGATAAACCCTCGACCCTGAATGTCATCGCAATCATGGATGCGAACTCTACTGGATGATCACGGAAAACAGTCTGGACTAAGTGTTGCCTGTGTCAGGAGGTTAAGAAAGAAGATCTAAAATCTCCCCAGGCCAATCCTGCCAGAAGAGGGGATGATGGATATACGAACCTGGCAAAGAATATTCCTCTGTTTCACTCACTCACTGCACTACCAATCAAGCTAGACCTTGCAAGACTTGGCAAAGGTTCTGGGATAGAGGAAACGTTGAGAAAAAATAAGGCACAATATCATGAGAGTTGCAGGCTTCTGTTCAACAACACAAAGTTACACCGAGCTGAAAAAGAGCAAGTCATGTAAGTACTAGTGATGAGGGCAGTAAAGTAAGGTTCCATGAAAGCTCCAAGAAACTAAAACAAAGAATGCTTCTTCTGCAGAAACTGAAGGAGGGGGCTTAGAAGCAATGACAATGCAAGTAAATAGGAGAATAAATGAATGTGCCAAAACACTCAGTGATACAAAACTTCTCGCCAAACTAAGTGCAGATGTCGTAGCCCAAGAAGTGAAATATCACCCTGGCTGTTTGGTGGCATTGTACAACTGAGAACGGGCATACCTAAAGGTGCGGGAGCAAGAAAAAGCACAGGAACACTGGAAGGATGCATATACAATTGCTTTCTCTGAACTAGTCACCTACATCTGCGAGATGAAAAATGCCAGTGAGAGGCCACCGATTTTCAAGCTTGCTGGTTGACCAAGCTTTACAAGCAGAGGCTGGAACAGCTTGGTGTTGACTCGCATGATGTTCATCCTACTCGACTCAAGGATCAGCTACTTTTGCACATTCCACAGCTGCAAGCTAATCACCAAGGGTGAGAAGTTCTGTTGACTGTTGAAACTGATGTAGGTTCAATCCTATCAGAAGCATCCTGTTATGGTGAAGCGATCCATCTAGCAAAAGCCGCTGGGATAATAAGACAAGACATGCTCCATCAGAAGTCGAATTCCAGCAGCTATTTTCATGACAAAGACCTAGAACAGGCTGTGCGACCATCACTGCTTCAGTTTGTATGCATGATCGAACATGGTGCAGACATAAAGTCCCAACTCCATCATGGAGCGTCAAAATCAGACTTTGCTATGTCACAACTTCTACAGTACAACTGCTTCCCCAAATACAAGGAAGGAACGGATGTCCACAGGCATTCCAAGGACCGGGAGCCACATTTTGCAATCTACATGGGCCAAGAGAGAATGAACTCAGCATATCATATGACCAAGTCCTAGAAATCTCAGCACAGTTAGGAGAAGCAGTTGTTGCACAGTATGTGGAAGATGGAGTAATCTGTCCCCCAGTCTTGAGAAAGAATTTGTTCACAACTGGAGCAGTTGACAACATAGATCATAATCCGACTGTGACCACAGCTGAAACATCTTTACACGGTACAAGTGTGTCCATTTCACGAAATCCTGGTGATGAACGTGAGCCACTCAAACTAGATATAGAGTCAAAAATGAAGGTTAAAAAAGTTCTAGAGCTTCCAGAAGCATACACCAATATTCGACCAGCATACATCACCAAAAACCCCAATCCTCCTCCAGTTGCAAGCCAATCCTTACCAGCACCAGAGTCAATCAGGTCACATTTGAAAGAAGAATATTCTTGGTTGGAGGAAGTCTTCCTCACTGAGAATGTGGCTGATGCAGTCAGCATCACATGATCAGCATATCATGCAACACAGAAAAGGAGCCGTCCATTTGAAGTGAGCATATCGGCAATGATGCCTATTTGGCGAGACCAGGCACACTCTGCTGCAGCTATCAAGCATGCCATGGAGAAGGTCCGTGATACAATGGCTTTTTTGAACCCACAGCAGACACCTGTAATTGTTGCTGACCAACTGTTGTATGCTCTGGCGAAACAAATACAGTGGAAGTGGCAAGAATATGGAGAGGACAGGTTCGCTGTCATGTTCGGAGGCCTTCATATAGAAATGGCTTCACTGAGATCGATAGGAATATTACGACGAGACAGTGGGTGGACCAGTGCCATTGTGGAAGCAGGGGTGGCCTCATCTGGTACATCAGAGTCTTACCTGTCTGCATCCAGTGTCGCAAAGACAAGACAAGCACACCAGATTACAGCATGCAGCTTGTACAAACTGATGAAGAAGGCATATCATGATTTCTGCTCTGAAGAGTCTAGCACATCAGAAATAGCCTTTGAGGATTGGTGTGAAAAACGGAAGAAAGAGAGTCCGCAGTTCCAATTCTGGAGTCTGGTGCTGGACATGGAACTCCCGATATTCACCCTCATCCGCTCATTCAGAGAAGGAGACTTCAACTTGTACCATGAAGCACTTTCAGAACTGGTGTCTTACTTCTTTGCAAATAACAATGTTAACTATGCCCGGTGGATCACTATTCACCTCCGAGATATGAAGTCACTCGAACAACAAAATCCAGACATGGCCAAGGAGTTTCACAATGGTAACTTCGTCATCCACAAGTCGACAAGAGAATTCTCTGGCATGGCGATTGATCAAGCGCACGAGCACAATAATGCAGTGATCAAAGGTGATGGAGGAGCAATTGAGTTGAATAAGACCCGTCAGCACTTCGTAGGTGGATGGTCGCTGGACCTGAAGTTAGTCGTCTACTAGCTGGATACGAGGCCATGTCTGGTATGAAGGATGCCACATACAACAGCAGACACCACGAGCAGACACCGAATGCCCAGAAATCTTTCTCTGAAAAGGTGAAATAACTCTTTGCAGTGATGCAGGAGGTGGGTAACCCATTCCAAGAAGACTCAGCAGACCTGATGGTGTTAGATACAAAGAACATTGCAGACCCAACTCTAGCTGAAATGGTAGCTACACATCACCGGTGAGGCAAAGAGCAATTCTTATCATTTATGAAAGGGCTAGAGGATGAAGCTGAATGTCTTTTCTATCATTCACTCAAGAACAACCCTGTTTCATTCTTCAAACAAGAACAGGCTGAGGGAATTTCTAAGGAGGAATTCCTAAAAGATGACTGTCAGTTATTCTCGCGACTGTTCATCTCAAGCCAGAACAGACAGTGTGACTTGCAAGAATTCTTCAAGCACGAGAATCAGTCATACCCTGCATCTCTCAGTGACAGCAGCAAGCTTCATACGTGTCAGAAGTCACAGCTGGTTGAAATTCTTGAAGCACAAGTGAATGTCTCAGTGGGGGAACCAAAAGGAGGTAAACCATCATTGACAGCTCAGCACTTATCAATGCCTCACCTCCATTTACTTCAAAGACATTTAATGACTATGCCAAAGAAGACATCATCCCAAAGGTGGAATCCTATGGTGCTCGGTACATTTTAAGTGGGTGGACATAGTCTTTGATGTATACAAGAAATCAAATCTGAAATCAGAGACGATGTCAAAAAGGGGAAAAGGAATCAGAAGAAGAATGACAGGAACAAGCAAGACACCAGGAAACTGGCAAAGCTTCCTTCGTGACCCCAGCAACAAGACTGAACTGTTTCACTTCCTGGCCGAAAAGATGTGTGAAGCAGAAATGACAAGCACAGTCATCGTCACAAAAGGAGAGAATGCCATTAGCAACACAGTGAAGTCTCTGGATGCTGTGTCCCTATGTCGTCACGAAGAAGCTGACAGTCGAATATTTGTTCACGCTATGGATGCAATGACTGACGGGAGCAAGTCTATAATCATCAAGGCTAATGACACAGATGTGCTAGTCATAGCAATATCTGTACTGCCATCCTTCCAGAAACTAGGTCTTCAGGAAATGTGGATTGCCTTTGTCCAAGGAGCCCATATGCGATGGATTCCAGTCCATGAGGTAGTTTCTGCAATTGGGCTTGAGAAAGCTAGACGGATCCCCTACTTTCAAGCATTCACTGGATGTGGCATTGTGTCTGCCTTCCGTGGGAAAGCAAAGAAATCTGCATGGCAGACTTGGAACGTATTTGATGATATTACTGAAACATTCATCATTCTCAGCCAGCATCCAACACTGATTCGTGATCTTGACATGCAGAGGCTGGAAAGATTCGTTGTCCTCATGTAAGACAGATCAAGCGCAGCCACTGGTGTGGACGGAGCAAGACTAGATCTGTTTGCCCACAAGCAGAGGCCGCACAACTCAATTCCACCAACACAGGCAGCCCTCAAAGAACATGCAAAGCGTGCAGCCTACCAGGCTGGGATCATCTGGGGCTAGGCAACCCACTGTAATCCACACATGAGCAGTCCAGCTGAATGGGGGTGGACACAGAAAGGAGAAGCATGGCATATACACTGGACAACACTACCACCGATTGCAGCAAGCTGTCAAGAATTGACAAAGTGCTCTTGTAAAAAGGTTTGCAAAGGAAGATGCAACTGCTCTCAGGCAGACCTTCCCTGCACATCACTCTGCAGCTGTATATGTGAACAGTAGCAGATCGAGAAACATCAGCACGGTATGCATAACTTTGAAAATGTACTAGCCGGGACAAAACTCATGTAAAGAAAGACAAACATCTTGGTGGTCATCTTGGGAAATATGTCTCAGAGTGCTTTTTAAACAGGAAAATATAGTTCAGCAGCTTTCAAAACATAGTAATCCACACTTAGATCATGCAAATCAGACAACTACAAATATTTCCAAGCAAAACATCTACTTCGGGTGGTTATTTTGGCGGCCATCTTGAATATGGCCGCCATCTTGGATTTTCAACTGGCCAATCGGGCAGATTTGATTAGTATACCTTGGAGGACACTTGTGCCAAATTTGATGCTTGTATCATTTGCACGATTTTTCTGTTATCTGCCCCACTACATCTAATCATAGTTTTAGGGGAGATTTCATCTCTCATTAGAAATTTATATGAGCTTATGCTGTAATTGAACTTAAATCAAAGAACTTGGGATTCTGACGTTTAATTCAGCTGATAAAAGGAAAGGATGTGATCTTTTAGATGCACCTAAAAGTATGTAAAATCATTAGAGAAAATAAGAACCTGGCTAATCTGGGTCATTTCCAAAATATAGTCTACTGTTATAAGCTAAGAGAGAGAGAGAGAGAGAGAGAGAGAGAGAGAGAGAGAGAGAGAGAGAGACTAGGTCTATTGTGAGTGAAGGTGTGAGTGAAAGGTGACACTGCCCGAGAATGGGGCTGCTGACTGGTAATCTTAAAAATGGGGCCATACAAGGATCTCACACTCCGCTATTTTTAACAAAATTGAAAACAAGTAAAGAGAACTCGGCCGAGTTCTACAGTACATGATGTCGCGTTGTTCTGACCTATAAAGAAAATGTGATCACATGCCTGTAATTTAGTTTTCATTTTGTTTTCCTTTACTTCTCTCTCTCTCTCTCTCTCTCTCTCTCTCTCTCTCTCTCTCTCTCTGTCCCTGTAATGTATGTATGTCGGTAAGCACGTACGTTCGAATGATTTGCTAAACAAAGCATCTCCCAGGGCTATTATTGCTGGCCTCTGTAAAAAGCTGTCATTTTTAACATGGCACAATCCAGACTTTATTGCCTTTGATAAAATGAGTACAAATACATATTCACGGTGTATTACAGCCCACATTAATAACAGAAACTAGAAAATGAATGAATCTTTTATAAACCTTATTTACTTAAAAATACCTTTTTTCTTCTTCTTCTCTTTATTATAAACATCCGAAAAAATACAGGGTTATCTTCTCTTGTGTTCCGTAAAGATTTGCTTTACCCTAATCTTGCCAGCTGCCTAAGATTCTCCCTTTAAATCACTTGACTATCAGTATATATTAACAGTTCCTCATTGGATAGGTCGATATCTTACTCGACTAGCACTCTCCTAGGCCCGCGTTCGATTCTCCGGCCGGCCAATGAAGAATCAGAGGAATTTATTTCTGGTGATAGAAATTCATTTCACGGTATAATGTGGTTCCGATTCCACAATAAGCTGTAGGTCCTGTTGCTAGGTAACCAATTGGTTCTTAGCCACGTAAAATAAGCCTAATCCTTCGGGCCAGCCCTAGGAGAGCTGTTAATCAGCTCAGTGGTCTGATTAAACTAAGGTATACATAACTTTTAGTAGATATTAACAAAAGTCAAAATTCTTTCGTGTTTCTGGGTCGTCTCTTAAAACTATAACTAATAAATTCACTTCTTGCAAGCTAGGGAGTGAAGGAAACAATATCAAGTGGACTAAGAACAAACATGAAAAATTCAATGATCAATTAGGTGAACCCGACTTGCAGAGCCTCCAGGTTCTCAGAGTGCAACGTATCCAAACTAAAAACTCCCAGTCATTATTTCGAATCCCTGGTGACCTTTAATATCCATCACAAGAGGTAATATTAGCCAAGTCAAGCATTTAATAAGATAAGTGGCACCTGGCAAAGTGGAATTAATAATTAATGCCGGTCTCATATTGAGGAGAGCAGAGTCGAGAGAATTCACTTTAGCATCATAAATGACATGGAAAGGGAATTCACTTAGCTTCATAAATGACTGGTTTTGGTGGATTTTGTTCACACACAACTTGTGGGATAGATCACTGTACTGATATACAGGTTTCTTAAGCTTTCAGTTACCTTATCAGGACTTTTTATGAACTGTTTGTCCTTTTTTCCAAAAACCTATTTCTTAAAGATTGGTCAGCAGTAAAAATTAAAAATACAACGCCAAATTCATGAATTACCTTCTGGAACAATACTAATGACCTTTCCCAGGAACCACTCATCACATGAGCTGATTCAGAATTTGTGCCATCCAGAATACATTCGCATTCCTGCTTGATTTAGCGAATTGCCCTACCATCCAGCTTCCTCTCTTTGAGCGCTAGCAACCTTCGTACCTGTGACAAATTCTTTCATTTTCACAACTTGGGACCCAACGAATGTCTTTTGAGTCTACCAACTTCTGCCTTTTTTTTTTTTTTTGTTAATTTGTCGGTTGCCTGGGTATTGCTGTATTAGCAAAACCCAGTCTTTCGATTATCGCTATAGGTCTAGTTATCGCTATCGCGCATTCGATGCCTACTGCCTACCAGACGACCCAGAAGTGAATAAGTACCAGCTTCAGCTAGAAGTCAAGATAAAGGCATGAACAAGCTTGAGCTGGATCGTCAAAGAGCCCTACGCGCAGAAAGCCCCTGATAAACAGTTATCAGACAATTTTACATTTAAAACTACACATTTGCCTGAATCACAACTTCCATTCGTCTACCATTAGTACTAGAAATTCTCTGCTCCATCCTCCTGCTCCTCTTAATCTTGTAAAAATTGCACTTTTACTTGTTTCTATGTATTCTAATAACATTACACACACACATACACACACATGTATGTATGTATGTATGCGTGTATAACTGAATCACGAAAATATGGAACGTGATGAATATATAAATAAAGACAAAATCCACGAAGGAAAGAGAAACACTGCTAAGTAAAGGATGCCAGTCAACAGGCCTCACAGCACTCCAGTGTTTCTCTTTCCTTCGTGGATTTTGTCTTTACTATATATATATATATATATATATATATATATATATATATATATATATATATATATATATATATATATATATATATATATATATATATATATATATAAAGATATATATATATGTGTGTGTGTATATATATATGTAAAGTGTGTGTGTGTATAGCGTATGAGCAGTCAAGATAGCAGAAGTGCCTAAGAGGTGCTACAGTTAAGAAACTCGCTTATTAAATTGTATATAGTTAACAGCTGTTTATATAACAGCCATTTACTTATGGTAGTTAACTGTATAATTTCTTTAAGGAACAGCACTTGGCTTTTATACAGTTAGCCTTGGTCACATCTTGGGTGGAACGGAAATGTTTTGTGAAGGTTCATTTTACTGACAATTTCCTAAATAGTAGGAGCTGTGATTTACCAACATTTGCGGGAATAGACTGGACGATCTGTAAACAGCTGAAGGTAAGCCGAAGAAAATGTAATGCAACAAGTGCTTTGTCAATTCATCCGGCTTACTGATTGATTAGATAAAAAACGAAATGAAATTTTACAAATATTTGTACGAATTGTTAATTTGTGTAAATATCTATTCTCAGGGTTGTGTTCTTAGGTTGAATAAAAGCATATGGAAAAGAGATTGTTGATCGCCCTCAGACGCAACATATATATATATATATATATATATATATATATATATATATATATATATATATATATATATATATATATATATATAAAACTTGAATATATGTGTTTGTGTGTGTGTTTGCGTAAAATTACGAGGACAAATGAAAGCCAGTAAAAGAGGAATGTTTAAAAAACAAGAGCAGGAGGATGTAGAAGTGAATTTCAGTACGGATGATGGACGCTATCGGCGGTGGTAGTGGAGAGAGTCGCATTTCATAATAGTTGAAGCAAAAGGGTTGAAGCGTTCTAGCAAACGGTTAGGAAGAGAGGAGGAATTGTAACGTTTGAAGGATATGAAGCTCCAGCTTATCGTTGTGGAAGTGAAGGGTGGATGTTGAAATGCGGACGAGAAAAAAATGGTGGTAGTTGAGATGAAATGTTTGCATAGTACGGAACAGGGAAGGTTGGGAATACAGCACATGTAACGTTTCGACGTAAAGTGGGGGAAAAGGTTTGTATTCAGGTGAGAAACTGAATCTTGGTTATTTGTAGCATGGTCACGAGGGGTGGGAAAAGAGGGGTGATGAGAAATATACTACTGGGAAGAGTCCGAAGGAACAGTGGTAGCTAAATGACCTGGATGACATGTAGAGATGGAAGGATATTAAAGCCCCCAAAAAGCGTGAAGGCGTGCAGGATATTCCGGAAGGACTCTCAGTGAGTGAACAGAGGTCGTGGCGTTTCTGAGGAGCTTTGTGGTCATATGAAGGGCATGATGTGCCCGAGGTTATTTGCACCTGAAGTTCATTTTTCATTTTGCAAGTAAACGATGATACTTTGGCAGTTGTTTAGTTTCCCATTATCCTCTTCCTACTGTGAAATGGACAATATATATATATATATATATATATATATATATATATATATATATATATATATATATATATATATATATATATATATAAATATAAATATAAATATATATATATATATATATATATATATATATATATATATATATATATATATATATATTTATATATATACATATATATATATACATACATTTTATATATATATATATATATATATATATATATATATATATATATATATATATATATATATATATATATATATATATATATATATATATATATATATATATATATATATATATATATATATATATATATATATATATATATATATATATATATATATATATATTTATATATAATATATATATACAATGTATACATATATATATATATATATGTATATATATATATATATATATATATATATATATATATATATATATATATATATATATATATATATATATATATGACTATTTATCACATATATTTTATATTCATATATATAATATATACAAATATATATATAATATATTATCTACCTATATATATATTATATATTTTCATATTATGTTATATATATATTTTTAGTTGATAATAGTCCACCGTCCCGTAGGTATATACCAGCGACGGATGAGGACTCAGGACTACAGGGACGCACTATTACATGTTTATATACGGGACGGTGGACTTATTATCAATAAAAATATATATATATATATATATATAAAATATATATATTTATGATATAGATATATACATATATATATATTTATAGCTTTATATATATATATATATATATATATATATATATATATATATATATATATATATATATATATATATATATGCAGTGTGTGTGTGTGGATGTAAAATGTATGCCAAATGCGTGTGTGGCAAAATGGAGTACTTTTTCGCGAAAGGAAGTAGCATTTGTCATTCATATCTATTACTAATATTTCCCATCTTCAGAAATGGTTTCACTGATATTCACTCATGTATTACCTGTCCGAGGAAGAATTCGGTGATTAGCGGCCGTTTTGATTACTGAGAATTAGAATAAATTTACCTCTTCATAGGAGAAAACGAACCGACTTTTATTTATCATAATTATTATTGTTTTTTTATATTTGTCTTCGTCGTCGTCGTCGTCGTCGTCGTCGTCGTCGTCGTCCTCCTCCTCCTCCTCCTCCTCCTCCTCCTCCTCCTCTTCCTCCCTCTTCTTCTCGTCCTCTTCCTATTCCTCCTCCTCTTCATCCTCTTCCACAGCCTTCTCCTCCTCCACTTCCTCTTACTTCGCTTCATCTCCTCCTTCTCCTTCTCCTTCTCATCCTCCTCCTCCTCCTCCTCTTCCTCCTCCCCCTCCTCTTCCTCCTCTTGTTTCTCTTCACCCTCCTCCTCCGCCTTCTCATCTTCCTCTTCCTTCTCTTCATCCTCCTCGTCTTCCTCCTCTTTCTCCTCCTTCTTTGCCTCCTCTTCATCTTCCTCCTTCTCCTCCTCCTCCTCCTCCTCCTCCTCCTCCTCCTGCTTTGCCTTTTCTTCACCTTCCTCCTTCTCCTTCTCCTCCTCCTCCTCCTCCTCCTCCTACCTTTCCTCTTCCTTCTCTTCATCTTCCTCTTTCTCCTCCTCGTTTCCCTCCTACTCCTTCTCTTCCTCCTTCTCCTTCTCTTCCTCCTTCTCCTCCTCGTCTCCCCTCCTCCTCCTCCTCCTCCTCCTCCTTCTCCTCCGTCTCTTTCTCCTCTTCCTACTCCTTCTCCTCCTCCGTTTTTCAAAAGCAGCCATTTCTTTCTACTTTCACCCCTAAAATGATGGGTGAAAAATAACCTATGCAATTTTTCTATTGTAATCTAAAGAATTTTTATATACATTGGTGTTTTTGTATCCTCCTCAATCCTCCTCCTCCTCCTGAGTCTCTTTCTATATCTTCCTACTATATTCTATCCTATATTTTTCAAAAGCAGCCATTTCTTTATATATATATTATACCCCTAAATATATATGGGTAAGCTACAAAAATATCCAACTCTATGAAATAATATATTTTCATATTGTTACCTAAAGAATTTTTAGTTGATAATAAGTTCGTGTTTTTCGAACCAACGGACCAGAACTCAGGATATAATCTTAACTCCACGTGTGAGTTAAATCCTTTATATATATATAAAAGTATATATATATATATATATATATATATATATATATATATATATATATATATATATATATATATATATATATATATATATATATATATATATATGTATATATATTAATGGTCCATAAGTGACCGAACTGACTATTTTCTCATTATTCATCGTGCGGTGCATGACCCCAAAAAATACATTTGAATTTGTCCTCCAAATAAGAGATGGTTTTTATGGAGTGCCTAAGCTCTTTGTTGGGTGAGTCGGTAGAACTGCGGACTGTCACTCGATGGGCCGGAGTTCAATTCCCCAGCCGGCTGATGAAGAGTTAGAGGAATTTATTTCTGGTGATAGAAATTCATTTCTCGCTATAATGTGGTTAGGATTCCACAATAAGCTGTAGGTCCCGTTGTTAAGTAACCAGTTGGTTCTTAGCCACGTAAAATAAGTCTAATCCTTCGGGCCAGCCCTCTCTAGGAGAGCTGTTAATCAGCTCAGTGGTCTGGTAAAACTAAGGTATACTTAATATGGAGTGACTGAGTGACTAATAACAATAATGTAAGTTGGGATCATGATCATTTAGTTATGTGACCATATTTATTTAATGAATATTGCTACAAAGATGAATAATCTCGTGAATTTATGCTAGTAAAAAATACTATCACAAAAATAAACAAAATATAAAAATCTGGGAAATGGAATTGTTCAATGACATTTAAAATAGAAAGAAAAACAGTAATAACGAAAATTTACATGTTGTTGGACAAAAAAAACGAAACATAATAATTTAGAAAATAAGCGCAATAATCATAAAATGCTTTAGTTAATATTTCATGGTACAAAACACAATGTATTGAAATAACAGCAAAAGCCATGAGGCATAAAGTAGTTTATTAAAAAGTAATTAGAATGAATTCCATTTTCACTGAAATTATGCTCCCTACAAAGGTTTAAAAAAAATGCTAATCATTATTAATATCAAAGCGTAATAAACGGCAGCATTTCAATTAAATTTTGGGAACACCGATATTAGGTCGTTCTATTACCAACAAAATTTTAATAAATTCTAATTGATGAATTGCAGTATGTCACAGACAGCGACTTGTTTCCTTTGTAAGTAGACATAGTAAAACAACACGTGCATTTTCTTTATTTTTATCAAGTTAAAACAACTAATATATATATGCCAGGCTTGTACATTATATGGGCTGATCATTTCCTTTAAGTGTAGGAATGAACTTGATACTTTTTAATTCTAGACAAGCCAGATTAAATGTAAGAGAGGTCTAATATTCTAAACCCAAACTAATAATAATAATAATAATAATAATAATAATAATAATAATAATAATAATATACTGAGACAGGAGAATGAAAAACAGAACACAGGAATGGCACAGCATGCCGATGCACGGACAGTACATGAGACAAGACTAAAGAACTGGCCAGCGATGAAACATGGCACTGGCTACAGAGGGGGAACTCAAGAAGGAAACAGAATGAATGCTAACAGCGGCACAAGATCAGGCCCTTAGAACCAGATATGCCCAAAGAACAATAGATGGAAATAACATCTCACCCATATGCAGGAAGTGGTGCAATATGAAAGACGAGACCATAAACCAAATAGCTAGCGAATGTCCGGGGCTTGCACAGAACCAGTACTAAAAGAGGCATGATTCAGTAGCAAAAGCCCTCCACTGGAGCTTGTGTAAGAAACACCAGCTAGCTTGCGGTAATAAGTGGTACGAACACCAACCTGAAGGAGTGATAGAAAACGATCAGGCAAAGATCCTCTGGGGCTATGGTATCAGAACAGATAGAGTGATACGTGCCAGCAGACCAGACGTGGCGTTGATTGACAAAATCAAGAAGAAAGTATCACTCATTGATGTCGTAAGACCATGGGACACCAGAGTAGATGAGAAAGAAAGAGAAAAAATTACTAAGCATCAAGACCCATAATCAAAGGAACACTAGGCACGATCCCAAGATCCCTGACAAGGAATCTGGAAAAACTAGATGCCGAAGTAGCTCCAGGACTCATGCAGAAGAGTGTGCTACTAGAAACAGCAGAATCCCACACACTAAAAAAACACCCAGTCGAATAGGATGACTGAGATAGACAAAAGAATAAATAATAATAATAATAATAATAATAATAATAATAATATGTCAGTTCTAACAGATAATTTTCCAGTTTTCTTACAACTTCCGATTTTGTCTTTTTATTAAATCAGGTGATACAGTTTTAACAAAATAAAGACAGGAAAAGTCGAAGTAAGTGAAAAATGTGAGCAAAAATTCGATTTACATAGGAAAACAGTCTAGGAATCGGAAACGGTACTAATAGAAAGGTACAGTACTTAGCCTTGCGTGTTTTTGTGAGACGACACAAAAACTTTCTTTTCATCAAACTTTCATTTACCTTTATTAGTTATTTAACGCTTTTACTGAAGTTTATATTCGCACCGCCTATTGGGATTTTAATTTAATTACCTGTATGAGTTTGCATCACTCAAAATCTTTTTCACTGTTTTATACCAATCTTATTCAGGTTTACCAATGCACCAAATTTATCAGCTTATAGTCATTTACGTGTCTTTATCACCTTTTAAGTCATTCATAACTACCAAGAATTGTTTTCGTAAATATGGGTTGTCTGGGATTTTCATATGAGAGTAGATGCACTAAAAATGTAGCCACGTTATTTCTGTAAATCAAGTCATTAATGGACACGAAAAGCACCTCCCAATCTGTCTGTGCTCAGTACTTAATCGTAGAATGTGCTGTTAAAGGACATGCAAACACCATGACGCAGCCAAAAAGCACCTAAACTTTCTTGGCTATTGTTTGGATGAACAAACACCACGTGTTCATCAATAATGTGTTTGTGTCTACGTATTACAAAGGAGTAAATATTTGGTTATCACTGAAACTCTGTTCAGCAAAGAAAAATTACTTCTTGATTTAATTTAAACGCGATTCCACCGGGAAATGAGGCACTTTGACTCTCGCTAGTATCGAGACGACGTCGATTAAATATTTCAATGCTGTTGGGGTCAGGTGGAGGGGATTAGGTGCAGTGAATACAGAATGAGGAAATCTATTTATTCCTAAATACTTTTTAAGTCTCCTCTATAAGAAAGTTCAAAATTTTCGTTCAACGCACGGATCTGCTTTTACACTTTTAACACTTTTTCTGTAATGTCCAGAATTTCTAGTCGTCTGGTTTTAATAGTTTTACACGAGAAGGTAAGAAATTGTGAAAATTTAAGGGAACAGTCTTGTGCGGGTTTTATTAATCAGTAGGAAAATTATATCCTACAATTATGGAATCTTATAAACTGATCATTCAACCTTATAATTCAGTCAAATAACAAATATGACTACAAAGAATTGAAAGTTTAGCCAGTGTGTTGGTTTTATCAAACAAAAAAACAGTTTTTCCATCTTTGTTATTCTTGTTTGTAAAGACAAAAATAAACTTGATGAACAGGTAATACTCAAGACACGGATATATCAGTCATAAAGGAAACAAAACAGGAAAACTAACAGACAAGGATAAAACCCAATTGGAAAGGACTGCAATACCTTAGCGAGAATGAAAAAATTAAGTGCCATTATGAGATCTCCCATAATGGACAAACTCAAGCTAATTTTAATTTCGTGATTTCTGTGAAGAAATTATTTTCATGTTTTTGAAAAGGCAGGAGCAATAATCACATAAGGTGACAGTCCTTAAATGCATTAAACTGTAACTTTGACATTTGGGGTGGGGGTGGAGGGGGGGGCGGGGGAAGGATCTTAGCTTCGGCCTTTACTCCTTAGAATCAGAACGTGTAAACTGCTGTGACACAAAAGGACTATTTTTGAGTTTGCATTAAACAAACAGTCTCCCGTGGAAAAATGAATTCCAGCAATAATTCTAAACAAAATCTTATTCTAAATTAATCACTTGTTCTCGTTAACACACTATACAATTTCTATTAAACGATAGTCATCATGCAAAGGATGATCATTTTGTAATTTACAAGAATACTCACAAAATAAGAGATCACTGAAAGAAGTGTTTTTTACTAACAGGGCGCGACAGATTAATAAAGAACAATTTGAGAAATGAAGGAAGTTTTTTTCTAATCTAAACAAATTCAATCAGTCATAAACATTCACTGTCATTATAGCGGAAGCTCTCAACTGATAGATTAATTTGCAACGCAGTGACCATAAAACAGAATATAATTTATGCTAATTAGAATTGAAATCATCAAAACGTTTACTTTCAACTGTGATATTTTGACTAAGTATAGTTCCAGACAGTTCCACCGGGTCCAGTTTCCCGAGCAAGAAGGGTTTGTGGCAGGATCAAGTGTTGGCAGCGCTGACGAGAAAGGCTAACATTATAAACACCTGGGATCCAACCATGGAGCGAACTGCCTAACAACTCTTTGACCACACAAGGGCGGCATGGGAATTCTTTCGTGATAAGTCGGATATACTGTACTGAGAAATCATGTCTCCTCTATGACAGAAAGGCTGCGTGATGTCATTGAAAAAAGTGGTGGGTGGACTAGGCATTGTCAATGATAACCTTATTGTAAGAAGATGGTGGCTGAGTGGTGGTGGACGTATAGAGGTGTAATTAAATTTGTGAACTACTTTGGTGCAGTTATTTTCCTCAATCCTTTTTCTGTTGGTGTGAATTCGTTTCACCAGTGTTTTGTCATAGAGGCATCATTTAATTACCTTTTAAAACTTTAGTGTATTATAGGTAAAAAAAAAAAAATAAACATTCCTTAATGGGAAAAGATCTTGTAGAATATAAACAATGACCAAAAATGGTTTCCTATGAGAGATTACACCACACTTATCTGTACAAAATCATGTGCAAAATCATATATATATATATATATATATATATATATATATATATATATATATATATATATATATATATATATATATATATATAGTAGTGAGGATTAAGAGGGTTCTATCAACCGGTAGACATCAGTGGGTTAGGGTGAAGGATCATTCCATTATTCCTTTTCAAGGTACTTTATTGTTGCTGCGACGTTTCAGGACTAAAGTCCCATTTTCAAGCTATAAAAATAGAATTTAAAAGTTAAAATAAGAACTCGGACTAAAATTAAGTGAAAAAAAAAAACTTTATACATATATATAAATAATATAAAAGTAAAGTACAAAGGATAGGGAGGAGTAAGTACCATAAGGTGCTGAAGGCACAGACCGAGTGACTATTCGGGCCGGGTTCAGCTTCGACTTAAACTCACGGGAGATACAGAGGTGTTGAGGAAGACTGGGTGTTTAACTGTGGAACTAGTTTGATAAAGAGTGTTTCCAAGATTGCTAAATATTGTTCGTTAGGAGTTTGGCCTATAATTTTAAAATCTTTGTAGTTTATGTCATATTTGCATTTCTTTGCATGTTCTCGTATACATGAAAATTCAGGATTAGTCAATTTGACGCCTGTTCTATAGCTAACGCCTCGATGAGAGTCCAATCTCACTTTGAGTAACCTCCGTGTGGAGCCGACGTACTTCCCAAGATTACATCTAGGGCAATTAAATAAATATACGACTCCTGAGGTCATTAGTGGATCGAGTTTCTCCTTATGTTTAAACAGAGATCTAATACTCATTGGGTTGCAGGGTATTAGCTTTAATTCAATGGCAGGTAAAAATTTCTCGACTAACAACTTCAATTCACGATAGAAATTTAGGTCATGAATAAATGGGACACTTGCATATAATCGTAATTTTGGTACTGTAGGTATTTTAATTTTAGGATGGAAGATATTGTTTAAAAATTTACTGGGGTGTTTATAAAAAAGTTTGGACGGAAAGCAGTTGTCAGTGAAATATTGGTGGAGATAAGTTATTTCACTGTGAAAAAGATTCCAATTAGACGTTATGTTAAAAGCCCTATAAAAGAGCGTAGACATGGAGTTTAGTTTAAAATTATAAAAGCAGTTACTATAAAAATTTGAGCCCAGGCCGGTAAAAGTTTTCTTTCTAAAAACCGTGGTGTTAAAATGATCATTATATTTAAAAACTGTTACATCTAAAAATGGCAGCTTATTTTCATTTTCATATTCAATAGTCAAATTAATATTAGGATGTACTTTATTGGCATAATCAAGAAATTTGTCAGCTTGATCTTTATCTCTGAACAGCAAAAAGGTATCATCCACGTACCTACTATAAAATAAGGGATGGTAGGCCAAAGGACAAATGTCCAGTATGCGCTCCTCCAGGGAGCACATAAAAATGTTTGCAAAGGTGGGACCCAAAGGGGATCCCATCGCCATACCATCAACCTGAATGTAGGCTTTACCGTCAAAAACAAAGGCTGTGTCCTGCACAGCGAGCTCGAGCAATTTTCTAAAATCCGTGAGGTTAAAATGATTAAAAGTGGCATCTGGGTCATTAAAAATACGGCTAACAATAATGTCAATGGTTTCTTCTACCCGTACATTAGTAAAAAAAGACTCCACATCCATGCTAACCATGAATAAGTCTGAATCCTGGGGTAAAATTTTTTCCTCAAAATGTTCTGAATTCTTACAGCTATAGTTATTCGTAGTTAAAGGAGCTAGGAGAGGTACCAGAAATTTAGGAATTTTATAATTAGAAGTAGCATAAGAGGTGAGGATGGGCCTCATTGGTATACCGTCTTTATCAGTTTTAGGTAGCCCATACATCACTCCATATGAGGCACCTGTACTATATAATGAAGTATAAGTAGTTTCACTAATGATTTTATAATCTTTAAGATATTTCAAAAAACGGTTAATTCGGTCTTCTATCTTAAAGATAGCAGAGTATTGAGTTTCTCCTGTCATTTTGAATTTAGATTCGTCCCCTAGGATATTTTCCATCTTTTGTATATATTCATATTTATTTAGTATTACAGTACCTTTTCCCTTGTCAGGTTGTGTTATTGTTAGGTCTTTTCGTTTCCCAAGTTCTTTAAGAATATTCAAGTCATTCTTAGAAAAGAATGGTGTCCAATGAGTAGTTAAGTTGTTAAAAGTTTTCTGAGCTATACCCTGTAGCTGGGATCGCATTTTAGGTACATCTACATCGAGGCGGAAATTAAGTAGTCTTGCAAATAATGATTCCATAGATCCAAAAAACTGGTTATACGAAGGTTTAAAGCAAGGTAGGCAAAAATCCAATCTCTAAATACAAACACCTGAGTTCAACAGGCGATTTGTATAGGGGAGACGATATCCACTTATACTCACTTACTGGCTGCGTGGGTTAAATCCGTCCACTGTAGTCCTGAGTTCTTGTCCTTCGCTGGTTCGAGCCCACGGGATGACGAACTTTTTATCAACTAAAAAATTCCCCTTCGGTAACATATATGAAAATATATTATTTCCGAGGTAGAGCGAATAGGATATTAAAGGGCGTTTGTAGCTTACTGATTGTATATGAATCACGGTGATGTGATAAAAAGTCATAATATGGCTGAGTGCGACAAATGCACTACACGGATAATTTGGCAGAGGTGGGTGGATATCGTCTCTAAATACAAACACCTGAGTTCGACGGGCGATTTGTATAGGGGAGACAATATCCACTTATACCTCACTTACTGGCCGCGTGGGTTAAATGCATCCACTGTAGTCCTGAGTTCTTGTCCTTCGCTGGTTCGAGCCCACGGGACGACGAACTTATTATCAACTAAAAAATTCCCCCTCAGTAACATATATGAAAATATATTATTTCCGAGGTAGAGCGAATTGGATATTAAAGGACGTTTGTAGCTTACTGATTGTATATGAATCACGGTGATGTGATAAAAAGTCATAATATGGCTGCGTGCGACAAACGCACTACACGGTTAGCATGGCAGAGGTGGGTGGATATCGTCTCTAAATATAAACACCTGAGTTCGATGGTCGATTTGTATAGGGGAGACGATATCCACTTATACCTCACTTGCTGGCCACGTGGGTTAAATGCGTCCACTGTAGTCCTGAGTTCTTGTTCTTTGCTGGTTCGAGCCCACAGGATGACGAACTTATTATCAACTAAAAAATTCCCCTTCAGTAACATATATGAAAATATATTATTTCCGAGGTAGAGCGAATTGGATATTAAAGGACGTTTGTAGCTTACTGATTGTATATGAATCACGGTGATGTGATAAAAAGTCATAATGTGGCTGCGTGCGACAAATGCACTACATGGTTAGCATGGCAGAGGTGGGTGGATATCGTCTCTAAATACAAACACCTGAGTTCGACGGTCGATTTGTATAGGGGAGACGATATCCACTTATACCTCACTTGTTGGCCGCGTGGGTTAAATGCGTCCACTGTAGTCCTGAGTTCTTGTTCTTCGCTGGTTCGAGCCCATGGGACGACGAACTTATTATCAACTAAAAAATTCCCCTTCGGTAACATATATGAAAATATATTATTTCCGAGGTAGAGCAAATTGGATATTAAAGGACGTTTGTAGCTTACTGATTGTATATGAATCACAGTGATGTGATAAAAAGTCATAATGTGGCTGTGTGCGACAAACGCACTACACGGTTAGCATGGCAGAGGTGGGTGGATATCATCTCTAAATACAAACACCTGAGTTCGACGGGCGATTTGTATAGGGGAGACGATATCCACTTATACCTCACTTGCTGGCCGCGTGGGTTAAATGCGTCCACTGTAGTCCTGAGTTCTTGTCCTTCACTGGTTCGAGCCCACGGGACGACGAACTTATTATCAACTAAAAATCCCCTTCGGTAACATATATGAAAATATATTATTTCCGAGGTAGAGCGAACTGGATATTAAAGGACGTTTGTAGCTTACTGATTGTATATGAATCACGATGATGTGATAAAAAAGTCATAATATGGCTGCGTGCGACAAACGCACTACACGGTTAGCATGGCAGAGGTGGGTGGATATCGTCTCTAAATACAAACACCTGAGTTCGACGGGCGATTTGTATAGGGAGACGATATCCACTTATACCTCACTTGCTGGCTGCGTGGGTTAAATGCGTCCACTGTAGTCCTGAGTTCTTGTCCTTCGCCGGTTCGAGCCCACGGACGACGAACTTATTATCAACTAAAAATTCCCCTTCGGTAACATATATGAAAATATATTATTTCCGAGGTAGAGCGAATTGGATACTAAAGGACGTTGG
Source organism: Macrobrachium rosenbergii (assembly GCF_040412425.1). Lineage (NCBI taxonomy): Eukaryota > Metazoa > Arthropoda > Malacostraca > Decapoda > Palaemonidae > Macrobrachium > Macrobrachium rosenbergii. The sequence goes on from NC_089752.1 coordinate 95,045,434, forward strand.
TAGCTTACTGATTATATATATATATATATATATATATATATATATATATATATATATATATATATATATATATATATATATATATATAATCTACAAGATGTCGTGCTCAGCGCGCCTCCCCCCCCCCACCTAATTTACCATTCGCTTATTGAGAACCGCATGGCCAATCGTATTTGACCTAGAAATCAGAGCACGGTTATCAACATTTCGGTCTGTCCTTCTTTTTACCTGGAACAGATATTGAGATGACACGGATAAAAAGGGGCAAGGAGAGAACATTACATGCCACTCCCTTAAGAAGCTTTGCCCAACTAAGCTTCTTAAAACGGCCTTTCTAAAGGCAGATTAAGATGCTGAATTGTCTTACCTCCGCAGGAAACCTGGGAAGAGGCCACCGAATCGCTGAACACCTGGCAAGTGACGAATCGTTGCACACGGCTCCTACCCCTGGCCGCGTGCCTTAAAAGGAAGAGACCGCAGTAGGCTGGAAGCAGTTAAGCAGTTAGTTAGTCATGTTGAGGAGGAGTCGTGCAGTTAGCCACACACGCGGGCGGGTGTTGCTGTTTGCTGAGAGACCATTCATTCCCCCTGTCCGACTCCAGACTCCAGCCATCCTCGAGGGCCCGCCATACATGTGATCGTCCCTCGTCCTTCTTCGTCAGAGACCCGCTTCCCCTAAGGTAAAGTTTCACTTTTCTGTCCTTGTGCCTTTAGAAAGTTTATCCAGTGCCATTTCCAATGTCCTCCAATGTCCTGTGTTCGAGTGTAAAGTGGTCATTCATTCCTCGAGTCTTTGGCACCCTCAGTGCAAACTCGAGTCATATTCGGTGTTATATTATTCCTTTACTGGTGTGCAATGTGTAAATCTCTCTTGCAGAGGGACCTATTCCCAGTGGACTCATCTTGGATTGTGCTTTGCCTTTAGTCAAGACTCCAGTAGAAGGATCTTCAGGCGTTGCACACCCTTTATCAGTTTACTTATCCATTTTCCCTTCAAATGCTTGCTTTTGTAAATATAATTCTTTAATTTATCCCAAGTGTTTACGTAACATTTCCGTATGAAGTAGAGCCTTCAGCTCCTAAATTCTCCCCTTTTTCTTATTTTTTTACGATTTCCCTTTACG
>NC_089752.1:95049057-95059057 GCF_040412425.1 Macrobrachium rosenbergii
GTCCATAATAATAAAAGCCGAGTGGATCTTTATTGTTTGTCCGCCCCGGGTGGAGAAGGGGTAGGTAGGGGATCGGGAGGGTAGGGGAGACATGACACATCCACCCTCCTCCTGCAAACCTGTTTGTCTGCCCCTTGTGGGGGCAGGGTAGGTAGGTGATCGGGAGGGTAGGGGAGACATGACACATCCACACTCCTCTTGCAAACCTGTTTGTCTGCCCCTTGTGGAGGCAGGGTAGGTAGGTGATCGGGAGGGTAGGGGAGACATGACACATCCACCCTCCTCCTGCAAACCTGTTTGTCTGCCCCGGGTGGGGGCAGGGTAGGTATGTGATCGGGAGGGTAGGGGAGACATGACACATCCACCCTCCTCCTGCAAACCTGTTTGTCTGCCCCGGGTGGGGGCAGGGTAGGTAGGTGATCGGAAGGGTAGGGGAGACATGGCGGCCAGTGCCGGGTTCCAGCGTAGCTCGCGCCATGCAGCCCGTATACAATAATTTACAATGGCACAATACAAAAAATAAATATATAAAAAACATTTTCAGATCACTGTCGTTCATCATTAGCATTCCTTTATAAACGATTTAGATTATTATATCATCCACAGTCCTTATTTCTCATCGCCAAAGCGTATACTGATTTATTACTATCAAACCGACATTAGCATGCACAGTGACTAAAAACTTGGTCCTTAAAATACAAAAATTGCTACAAAAATTTCTTCACTCGAATGCCTCTACCTTTTAAAGGTTAAATAAAGATTTTCTGAGTCAGTAAGGAAAAGGAATTCAAGACAAATTCTGAGATATTCTCACAGAAACATGATCTCATTTCTCAAACTTCAAGACAACTTAATTAAAAATGAGCATATACGAATCTTTACAATCTCTTTCGCAGGAAGAAAGAAAATGACACAAAGAAGGAAAAGAATAATGTGTCACATTTATTTATTTGATCTCCTGAAATATGAACGTAGCCAGAGGGGTGGTTGGAAGTAGTGGTGGACTTTCCACACATTGCCAAATGCATTTATAGATCACATTTTATATTTTCCTTTATATCGACACCATTAAATCCCATTGGTTTATATACTCTGTTAGGGGGAAACCATAATATCCCATTTCACATGAACAATTGGAAAATTATGCGCGCGTTATATTCATACGCATCGAAGGATTTCTGAATGGCAAATGGATATTGGATAAATGTTCATCCAGCAATATTAATGACTTTACCTCTTAATATTCTCTTGTATGACGCTTAAGACAGATGATACTAAATACCGTGAAAACCACAACAGCGCTGTTGGTATCTCTGCAAAAATTTTATAAAAAAACACTTCTTTTTTTCTAATAGAATTCGTGAAGCGGAGCTGACATTCATTTAAAATGATATGTACCTTTTATGCCTCCATTTACGACTCGCTGAAGCTAAAAATGTGGTCTGTCTCATTCGACATTATTCTGGACAAAACTGAACCAAGGTAGTGTACGTGCATAAATAAATCACATTCTCCCTTTGGTTGGTTTCACTTTTCTCAGGAAATTAAACTACTCTTCTTTTCATTTGTTAGTGAGCGTGTGTTTGTGTGCGTGTATGTGTGTGTTCGTTGCCCGAGGTTAAAGATAAGGTTCTAAACCATTAGATTCAATTTTATATATATTCCTCGTGGGAGTATTTGAAAAATAATCTAATTCCTTTCAGCCCACAAAAAAAAATAAATAACATAAATAAATAAATCTGATGGGTGGAGTGTAAATGAACAAGCTAAAAAATTAACTACGATACAGAAAGTCTTCCCGTATTTTATGCGGATATCAAATTCCTTTCGTTTTCTTAACAATATCTGGGGATACGCGTTTCATTGAAATGATCTATGATATTTGATAGCGAAGACGAAAAAATAAAATAGAAGGGCGTATTTCTTTGTAAGAAGGGTTAAGGAAGATGGTAATTAACATAATTCAGTCCTTGAAAATAGACGTAATAAGTAATGCATCTTCAGCATAATGGTAACGTGAGTGTTAGTGCATCTGATAACTCTGAGTAGCATTGGATTCTCTTGAAGAAATTAGTAACAAATGAAGTTTCTCTTCATCTTCATTAAAATTGAAGTTAATACCCAATTTACAAACACATAAAGATTATTAGGTCAAAGTGAAATATCTCAATTTACTTTAAATGGTCAGATTTCATAAGTGGAAGCTTTCCACTTTTTTCCATATTTAAAAAAACTAAAGTAACACAAAATTAAAAGAACTACAGAGGAAAAGAAGCAGCTCCATGGAAAATGAAGATTAAACTTCACTACACTGACAATATACTAAACTGTACTTGATTTTATTGAATGCAAACATCATTCATCATTAGATTTGTCTACAAAGTTTAACTAAGGAAAGAAACCTAAATATTTTATTCAGATAATAAGGAGGTCTTCTTGATAAACAAAGCTGGAGAACAACTCAACCATTTTGATTATATTTAACAATATTTTTCGTAAATCCAAGAAGTCAGCTAATTAGTATTATAAACTTGGCATTAAACCAGATGAATATTGACACCATTTTTCGTTAAATGAAGTACTCCTCTGCCAACGCAATAAGCCTGTGGGAAAAATGTAGAACAAAACTAACTTTCCAAAAGTAGAAATAAAATTCTGACACTTTACAATGATCTTCACAAATATATCCAGAGACGAAAGTGCAACTTCCGCTGAGCAGTGGGCGCTAGGCTCGACCAAGGTCAAGAAAGGAGACTTGTCTTTACCTTGGGGTCACCTATTCAATAGAGGCGATAAAACTATGCTGATAAATTTCTTTACAACTTCCTTAACATTATAAAAACATGATTTATTTCATTCATATGGTTACTGCTTATTCACGTGTGTATAACAGGACTAAATCGCCTGTAATTATCGTTGCTGTAGTTGTATATAATTCTTCCTGCTACAATACGATAATAACTTGTTACCTCATTTATATATAATATATATAAATATATATATATATATATATATATATATATATATATATATATATATATATATATATATAGAGAGAGAGAGAGAGAGAGAGAGAGAGAGAGAGAGAGAGAGAGAGAGAGAGAGAGAGAGGCACTTGCAGGAAAGGTGAAAAATAATTCGAAGACTTCTGAATTTTTCTTCCACCTTTCCTGAGAGCGCTTCTATATGACACGGGGCCGTTGTGGTATCCGATATATATATATATATATATATATATATATATATATATATATATATATATATATATATATATATATATATATATATATATATATATATATATATGTATATATATCTGTGTGAATGTTTTATATATATATATATATATATATATATATATATATATATATATATATATATATACATATATCCATATATATATATATATACATATATCCATATGTATGTATATATATATATGTATGTATATGTATATATATATATATATATATATATATATATATATATATATACATACATATATCGTAAGAAAAACACCAAATTTACTGACATTTACGAATAAAACTGCTGTTAATCTCGATTACGCGTCAATAAAGCTGCAATCTTGATCTTACCATGTAATCTCAGTTAAAGCCGGGTATCGCTGGTACTTATTTCATGTAAAAAGCGTTTCTGATAAATTATTCAACATCGCTTAAATGAAAATACCACTTCTTATAAATGGATTTTTTTCTTGCATTCAGTAATCATTTCAACTTTTGCGTTGTGAGTAGGGAACTGCATGAGACTTCAAAAATGTCTTTAATTTTCTTAATGAGTTTTCAGCATTGCAGTTAATAACATCATGATAAATTTTCTGAAAGAAAATACATCTAACATTGAAAAACTAAGCAACAAACTCTTCAGTTCGTTGATAATCGTTTAAATAATTATTATTTTTTAGCTATTTTTGCCCTGAGACAACAATACACAATTATACTAAAGAATATTTCATATTTTTGTTCAGCCAACTAAAATGAATAACTTCAAAATATGTACCTCACAAAAAGGGAAAATATATTTTAAAAAATTGCTGCCAGCAACTTTTACCGGATAAACATTTATTGTGTACTGTTAATTAAAGATCTGATATTCAAAGTCCTACAGGAACGAAATAATTTCGTGTGCCTATGTTAAAGGCTCCTTTAATATTAAATTGCATCCTGCGCTTGCAATCAGTGGGGTATGTTTCAGAACATAAACTACTTCTGAAAAAAATTCTCGTGAAAACACCAGAAAATTATCACAAATCTAAACTAACTAGTTTAAATTTGTCATCATTGTTGGTACTCATGGTTACATAAAACTTGGCCATGGCGTTCATTAACGAGAGAGAGAGAGAGAGAGAGAGAGAGAGAGAGAGAGAGAGAGAGAGAGAGAGAGAGAGAGAGAGACAGAGACAGAGACGGGGAGGTTCCTGCTGTAATTTGATGCTCAAAGTTTGACGGATGATCTTCCAACACCGTCGAACTCAACTGTGCTTTTTCTGGAAGTTCAGACGTGATTTAAACACTGCTTACTGCTTTACTTGCAGTCTTAACAGTACCTTTACTCACTAAATTCAACTTCCACTGCAATACAGAAATTTATTAAAGATGAAGTCTCAGAAATGTGGATTTAAGCAAACTTTCGGAATCCAGACGAATTTAGAAATGCTCTTGAATACAGATCGACCCACAGTTGATAAATTAATCTGCACAGAACAGCGCAACGTTTTATTATTATTATTATTATTATTATTATTATTATTATTATTATTATTATTATTATTATTATTATTATTATAAAATACAGCATATTATTATCATTATTATTATCATCATTGTGCATACATAAAACTGGAAAATCCAAAGAGGATTTAAATATAAAGGAGTTCACACAGTGAAGATATACAAAAATATATAAAAGTTTTGTAATAATTATTATTATTATTATTATATAAAATCCAACACAATATTTTTATCATCAGTTCTATCATCATAAAATGCAAATATTATTATTATTATCATTATTATTATTATTATTATTATTATTATTATTATTATTATTATTATTATTATTATTATTATTATTATTACATCAAAATGAACAAATCCTGAAGGAACTTCAGTTTCATAAAGACGTTTCCATTGTGACTGAAATGCTTAGTTATAAAAAAAAATAGAGAAAAATGTCAATAGATGGAGCGTATACACATTTAGCACAGAAAATATAGTCAGCAGCCAACGATTTTTTCTGTGTAAGGACGATAATCGACCTTGTCCCAGTCGGAGTCTGCAGAATGAACGTACCTTCGTCCGAGGCTTTTGAGGTACCACGAAATTTCTTTACGGGCGCGAGTGGCCGTCTCGACTCTAGATAATAAGAAGAATAGTATACTATACTTCATATGGAATATACGGGTGCATGGAAACAGACAGATTAACAAACGTAAATATTGAGATCAAAATCATAATAGTCAACAGTTAGGAACATTATCGAGACAGTGTGTCCTTTCCTATTTGGGAATTAAAGACGCCCTGAAAATTTCTTCAGTAACTGGAGTGATTAGATTTCTATTATTTTGGCTTTCTTTTGTCTGTCTAGTATATACTGTGTGGGGAGACTGGAAACGGTGAGGAATGTGGAGACGCACAGAAGCCAGAAGAGGAAAGGCATTTGATATGAAAGATTTGAGTGTTTTGAGATGGTCTGATCAAGTTGAGAGAATGAAGGACGATATGTTTTGAAATGTGAATGGTTTAGAAGTTCTAGGAGGGAGAAGGAGAGAAACACCGAGAAATTGTTGGCCAGATGGAGTCAATGACGTACTGGAAAGGAAGACATTTATTATATATAAAGTGAGACAGCACACGCAACACAGGGCTCAAGGTGTGTGGTTCGTAGGTAACAGCGAGGGGTCTCGATGTGCTGCTGATAAATCTTTTGTGAAATTTCATAAAGCAGCTAATGTTCCGGATATTTTCCGCACGTGGGGTTCATCCACGGCTCAGCAGTCAAAGTAAGAATGTAAAGATTTTTATTTCTTCATTTCATTCTCCTCTGTGTAAATGTCAGTGCTTAGAGAAGGCTACTTGAAAAATTTACTCTGATCATATTTTCCTCGTGACTTGTGGACAGCAGTCTCTTTCAAAGTATATTTCATATCACGTCTTATGAGAATCTCGAAAGAGTAACGAGTGTTATAATGAAACTTTGGAAGGGAAAATTTGAAAGAATTCAATACAGAAACGAAATCACTTCAACATGACCTAAAAGTTCAAAATCATTTCGCTTAAAATGGGTCGATTTCGTCAGAGTCCGACGATGTTTTCTAGCAAAATGTTTCATATCCGCTTCATCACTCCTACGGAAAACAACATTGGAATGGTTTTATTCCACCAACTTTGCTAACTCGCCGACCAATATAATATCGCAATGTGTAATTTAACAAGATATTTGATGAAATAAACGTTCCTGTGATCTGACGGCAGAAGCCAGACTTGAAGGGCAACCTCTCCAAGTTCACGAACGATTATTTTAAACGCTATGACACGCATCTACTTTTGGCGGCTTACTGTGTCACTTTGCTTTGATTTAATCTTAGCTTTGTGTGATGCAATGCAGCACAAACAAAAACAAACCATAAGAATAAACAACAAGCAACAAAAACAACAACAAAATGAAAAACAAAACATTTCGACGTGAACCTAACAACCTGTCCCCGACCATTTGAGGACATTTGCATGAATTTGTGTTCGGAGATTTCTCCAATTTCGAATGCCATTTTCCCCCCGCGATTGCAGACACTAATGAAGATTATATTTTATGTCCTTCATTTTGAGGTCGCCCGCCAAATTCACGTCATTTCGCTTTCAGTACTTGTAATATTCCTGAATATTTCAGAATGCTAGTGGATAAACTTACCGTGACGAATATATGTCCTGTGTTCAACTTCACCATTCGCAGAAACCTCTGATTTGTCGTCAACTTTATCATAATCACATTCCTTCCTCAGTCGAATGATATGCATCCAAACATATGACAAATGGATGCACACTACTAAGAGGCTATCAAAATCTGCTCTCAAACAACACTAATAGAACGAAAATTTTAATATTACACAAGTCTTTCTTCTGTGTGTGTGTGTGTGTGTGTGTGTGTGTGCAGGATAAATTAACTATTTTGTAAATTTTGCTAAAATAACCTAGTGATGCTTTCTCTCTCTCAGATCTATGAAGTTTTCTCTAGCTCCATGTAAACTTTATCTTCTTACTTTTCAATTTCCTCGGGCACCTGATTCAACAAAAAACTTGACTCAAAAATCCTCTTTCTTGTCTAAACAAACTTCCCCTGTCTATCCATCTGTTATCTCTCTTACTGTCTTCATTAAAATTCTACAACACTTTCCAGGAGTATAAATTAACATTATGCACCTATAATTCTTGCTATCTCCTTAATCACATTTACTTTGATACAAAGGAACAGTCATTCATATCACTTTTCAAATGTCCAGTTTTACCTTACACACCATGGTCAGCCATTCAATCATAGCATTGCCACTGTACCACAACAGCCTTACCTTTAATCCCGTCAACTCTGATTTTTTTAAACCTTAACTTCTTAACTCCTCTCCTTACTTACTCAGTATTAACTTCCAAAACATTCCTAACCTTAATCTAACCCCATCCATTATTGCATCATTCAGTTCGACGTCTCTTTCTTCTTCTTTACTCAAATCCTCCGAAAGCTCATTCCACTGACGATGGACTGCATTCTCAACAGACAGACTGTATACTGTATTCTATTTCGAGACTCGTGAGCTCATTAACTTGCCTCTCCGTGTTTACTTCTTTAGTGATAACAATTTTCTTTACTCCCTAAAATCCATACACCCGAATTCTTTTTTTTATTTACATGGCTTCCTTATCTCTCTCGTCTTTTTGACAAGCCAATTCAATCTGGTATGCATCTTCCCTCGGTCTTCCATCTCCCCCCTCAAAAAATCTAAATTTTCCTCTCAATAAACTTCTCATTTCCCCAATCCACCAATCACTGTTCACATTCAATCTTCTCAGCCTCCTAAAGACACAAATGCCTCCCCTGCCTCTATAACATTATTGTGAAATTTTACGCACTTCATATAATCATTCCTCATTGACACCTTTAACCATCCATTCTTCTTTTATTTCATGCTTTTATGCTCTCCATATCACATCCTTTATCATAATTACCTCGCAACTGCATTCTCAACCTTTCCATGCCATCTTGAACTTATACCTATCTGAAGTTTTGCTTCACTCATATAATGATCAGACTGACTTCCCACTACTCCCCTTCTCACCAATAAATCAACCATGGTAGGAATAGTACATGTATGTCTATGTGTGTATGTAAATATATGTATATGTATAATATATATACACATCTATATATAAAATAATATATATATATATATATATATATATATATATACATATATATATATATATATATATATATATATATATATCTAGAGATAGATCTACATCTATTATATATATATATATATATATATATATATATATATATATATATATATATAGAGATAGATCTGCATCTATATATATATATATATATATATATATATATATATATATATATATATATATATATATATATATATATATATATATATATATGTATATATATATATATATATATATATATATATATATATATATATATATATATATATATATATATATATATATATATATATATATATATATATATATATATATATATATATATATATATATATATATATATATATATATATATATATATATATATATATATATATACATATAGCATAAGTGTTTATATTTACGTTTTCCTATATTATTTCACCTTACTACTCTCATGTCTTCTTTACGTTAATTATTAATTTCTAAGAGCAATGATCGTCTCTTTGTTCATCTTTACCTTTTCCGATAATATTGCTTTCGTTTTATGCTCTCCATATCACATCCTTTATCATAATTACCTCGCAACTGCATTCTCAACCTTTCCATGCCATCTTGAACTTATATCTATCTGAAGTTTTGCTTCACTCATATAATGATCAGACTGACTTCCCACTACTCCCCTATTCACCAATAAATCAACCATGGTCGGAATAGTACGTGTACGTCTATGTGTGTATGTAAATACATGTATATATATAATATATATACATATATCTATATATAATATATATATATATATATATATATATATATATATATATATATATATATATATATATATATATATATATATATATATATATATATATATATGAACTTGTCAGGAGGACATTGGAAATCGGACGACATCGACGCTTTAATCCTCAGACCGCTCCTGAAGAAGATGTTCTAGAGCACACGACCACCAGAATCGACGCCAAACGGGAGTTAATGGGCCGAAAACCACTAGGGAACCTTTTACTCTCCTCCTTCTTAGGAAACGGTCACCTGCATACCATCGGAGACTTAATGCCACACCTATATATGCTTTGTATATATACCCTTGTAACATTTCATCTGTCCATATTTTTCCAGTGAACAGGGGCACAGGAGGAAGTGCCCGAAATATATGGTTGCAACGTTCAAATAGTGTTTTATGGGCCTTTTTATCTTCATATTATACTGTAGTATTACAGTAAAAGACACTCATATAGTATAGGTGTTTATATTTACGTTTTCCTATATTATTTCACCTTACTACTCTCACGTCTTCTTTACGTTAATTATTAATTTCTAAGAGCAATGCTCGTCTCTTTGTTTATCTTTACCTATTCCGATAATATTGCTTTCGTTTTATGTAACTCCAGTAAAAACCGACTGGAGCCGAAGGAGAATTCTCCAAAGGAAATTTAAAACAGACCCAAACTTCCCGCGCGACATTTTTCAGAACTAGACGTTTCGAGAGTTCTCGTGGCGCTTAAATGAAGGTCATTAAAGATTTTATATTCTAG
>NC_089752.1:95061557-95151557 GCF_040412425.1 Macrobrachium rosenbergii
ATTCCAGCATTAGATTTGTAACCTGGGTCCTAATATCGTTTCAGAAGGACGATCATAGCAGAATTTTCCTTGGTCCGTGTTCCTGGCATTCCCAAGCTCCCCCACTTTCGGGAGGACTTCTGCAGCAGCAATTTAACGTGTTTCAGTTCATTTCCCCTTTGATCTTGTGTGTTATGAAAACATACCTATTTTTGTATCCACGTGTTTCACGCACTTCCCTTTGAGTAAGAGCCCTCCGCTCCTTGTATCACTCCTATTAGTTTGTGTTTTATATGTCCTGGTTATCTTGCAAGGCCATTTTAGAGTAAAGTAATAAATGTGGAGTCATGAGAACCACCTGCACCAGGAAACATATAAAAATATATATATATATATATATATATATATAAAATATATATATATATATATATATATATATATATATATATATATATATATATGTATACATATATATATACATATATATATGCACTAGTATATATCTATATATATATATATATATATATATATATATATATATATATATATATATATTTATTGCACTAGCTAACCAACCCGGCGCTACCTGGAAAAACTCTGACTGACAGTCTACGTGTAGGGAGAGGGAAAATGAAAGGGGGGGAGGGGAGGGGAGGGTGCGAGCAGGTGGAAGAAGGAGGGACGGGGGAAGTGGAATGGGACAGGGAGGGAGAAGGAAGACTGGGAGGGGTTTAGGTTGATGGTTTGTCCGAAAATACTTTTTTTATGTGAACTTTCACCCTTCGAACAGTCGTGTGTAAACTGACAAACATTACAATGGGGACTGTCCCTTTTATCCAGTGATTACTGTGCTGTTTGTCCCTTTTATCCAGATATTACAGTGCTGTCTGTCCATTTTATCCAGGTATTACTGTGATGACTGTCCATTTTATCCAGAAATTTATCTGGTAACTTTCCCTTTTATCCAGGTATTACTGTGGTGACTGTCCCATTTACCCCAGTATTACAGCGATGACTGTCCCTTTTATCCAGAAATCACTCTGATGTCTGTCCCTTTCATTCAGACATTACTGTGGTGACTGTCCTTTTTATCCAGGTATTACAATGGTGACTGTCCCTTTTATCCAGGTATTACTGTTCTGTCTGTCCCTTTAATTAAAGTACTACTGTTCTGTCTGTCTCTTTTATCCAGGTATTACTGTTCTGTCTGTCGCTTTTATCCAGGTATTACTGTACTGCCTGTCCCTGTTATCCAGGTGTTACTGTGATGACTGTCCCCTTTACCCAGAAATTACTGTGGTGACTGTCCCTTTCATCCAGGTATTACTCTACTGTATGTTCCTTTAATTAAGGTACTACTGTTCTGTCTGTTCCTTTTATCCAGGTATTGCTGTTCTGTCTGTCCCTTTTATCCAGGCATTACTGTGATGACTGTCCCTTTTATCCAGAAATTACTTTGATGACTGTCCCTTTTATCCAGGTATTACTGTTCTGTCTGTTCCTTTTATCCAGGTATTACTGTGGTGACTGCCCATTTTATCCAGGTATTACTGTGGTGACTGTCCCTTTTATCCAGGTATTATTATGGTGACTGTCCATTTTATCCAGGTATTACTGTACTGTATGTCCCTTTTATACAGGTATTACTGTGATGACTGTCCCTTTTATCCAGAAACTACTGTGGTGACTGTATGTTTTAATTTAATGTGCCGTCGATGTTGGACTTATGAAAATATTTTAGTTATCTTTATTTTTTTTATGTTTTATCTTCTTTTATCCTGATATTGATAACTTTGTATTTACAATTTACTTATACGTTTTACGTGTGTAAAAACTATATTAATTTTACATATACTATTTGAATGTCTATTTGACGGTTCTTTGTTGACCATCTATTTTCAGCTATTTATTTTTCATCTGGTTGTTTCCAAAAAATATATATATATATATATATATATATATATATATATATATATATATATATATATATGTGTGTAATATATATATATATATATATATATATATATATATATATATATATATATATATATATATATATATATATATATATATATATATATATATATATATATATATATATATATATATATATATATATATATATATATATATATATATATATATATATATATATATATGTATATATATATATATATATATATATATATATATATATATATATATATATATATATATATATATATATATATATATATATATATATATATATATAATATATATATATATATATATATATATACATACATACATATATATACATATATATATATATATATATATATATATATATATATATATATATATATATATATATATATATATATATATATATCTATCTTTTCTAAAACGGGGATGTGAAAAGATTTTGACGAGAAAACTTACAAGAGGTCAAGATTTAATTTCTTGGAGAACTTACCTCAAAAATGCGCACCTCAAGTCTTGGTAAGAATCATGGACACATGAAAATGAGAAAATAAAGTGACACAAACCGCAGTGACAAAAAGAACACTGAAGAGATTATGAGGGAGCATAAAGAAAGAAAACTTAACATGAAAAATAGAAGTCTTTTAATGATCAATTAGCCTAATGATAGCTTTGATGTGAAGGAAGGGTTGAATAGCCTTTGTAATGTTAGAAGGAGCCGAATTATTGGAGAAGCACTCTGACTCAAGTGAGTTTGACGAGGTCTCGACAGAAAAGAGAAAATGTTTTTTTTCTTGAGACTACTGGAGAAATCTCTTTTCCACCAAATCTTTTATCCTCTGCCACCTGTTCACTTTTTCAAATAGGTCCCTTTAGATTCATCAACATTTTGTGAACGGAAAATACATCAAATGAGTCTTTCGTTTTTCATTAAATTGCACATAATAACAAATATTATATTAATTCCGATGTATGAAATATGTTTCTTTTTTTGTATATTTTTGCGCAATGACCTTTGGATCAAGAATTTGTAATTCACTTTGGTAATGTATACAATGTTTTGGACCAGGTGCCTCCAAAGTGTTAGTTTTACTTTTACAGTCTCTCACAAACATTTATATAAGTATACATATATACATACATACATATATATATATATATATATATATATATATATATATATATATATATATATATATATATATATATACATATATATACATTATATATGTGTGTGTGTTTGTGTGTGTGTGTAAAATAATAATAGTAAATTAATAAATAGAAGCCGTATGCACAATAAAGTAAAAGTATACTAGTATCACACTATTGAGAGAATTGCAAATGCAAAACATAATTTATACCAGAACCATAAAAAACATAAGAAATAAAGTATACCAGCACTGTCAACAAAGTAATGCATTCAGTAACCCTGAATCACCCTGGTTCATTCAGTACTGAAAACGCAAGACTCAATCATTGTCAGGCAGGGAACAAATTGGAAACAGTATTCTATCAGATTGAGAAACACTTTTCTAAGCCGGGTCCATATGCGGCCAGTTTCAGTTGACAACAGAAGTCCCAGGAGATTTGAATGAAACTGAGCCTCGTAAAGATTCGAGGCCCATTTCAATTTAATAGGCTATTCCACATCAGTCAGAAAAATTATTCTTTAAGCAACGAATTATTTTAACTATTGGTTCCATGAAAGTTTTGCATTATTGTTTACTTATTCCTTGTTTATATAAAAAACTGATCAATTAAAAAAATAGAAAAAATTTCTTGAACAGTCGAAGAGGGAAGGACAGTTTTCAATTAGTTTATTACACCTACAGTATGTTAGAAAATAGATATTTCTAACAATGCAAATGACAGAAAACGACTTTCATCCGCTAAACTAGAGAAATGTAATTAATCCAAAATGATAGCATATGCAAATTGGGCAGCTCAAAGAGAACAGTTTCTTAAAATATATCGAGCCTTCCTTTTTTATTTATTTTTCCAAGTATTTGCTGTTCTTTTGTTATTGGAACTGTGGTCTTTCAAGTGTCAATTAATTTTATTTTCAAGTCAACCCCAATTAAGTTTCCCCGCGTCGAGGAGAAACTCCTGAAGGGGTCATCACTTTAATCAGCGTCAAGTTTCGTTATTTCAGTTTTTTATTGCGATAAAAACTGTTACCCTTTTCGTGCAGTCAGGGGAGAGACCGGGGATTAAGAAAGTGGATTTGTCCACACACAGATTCTCTCTCTCTCTCTCTCTCTCTCTCTCTCTCTCTCTCTCTCTCTCTCTCTCTCTCTCTATATATATATATATATATATATATATATATATATATATATATATATATATATATATATATATATATATATATATATATATATATATATATATATATAATATATAATGTGTGTGAGTGTTCAAGCTTCAGTGGACATATTTCTTTACATAAATGTACATACATAATAGGAGCAGACCATGTGGATGAGAAATACAAACACTTGCACAATCAAGTTTTATTAACGTTTAATATTTCAACACCGTACTTACCAGGAAAAAATTTCATTAATTAATTACGTTGCAACGAATGAACTAGAAATAATATTCTAGTTTACCGAGTAAAATTCACCAGGGAAACTGAACGAAAACTAACTACTTCCAACAAGTACAAAGCATAAGAGAATACTTTCTCTTTACACAGCTATCCTTTTTCTATTTCCCATGCATAAATCTTCGATAAGGACGGGAAAAGAGGACGTAACACAGAAATTACAATGTCATTTTTCGGCATCAATTTTTGCACAATAAAAAATGTGTTTGAGATACAAAACTGAGATTTTCGCCTAGCAAGATGGTTTCATTGTTTTATTTATGTGAAGAGAATTTCAAAAGTAGTTATTAGTAATTTATTCTATTTGGGTTTACATAAATGCATAATACACAAACACACGTATGTATATGTATATGTATATATATATATATATATATATATATATATATATATATATATATATATATATATATATATATATATATATATATATATATATATATATATATATATATATATATATATATATATATATATATATATATATATATATTGTAACGAACCCCAATTTCTGTGGGGCTGTCAGGTTCTTTAAAATAGATCTTAAGCATTGGGGACTAAGAGAGGTCTGAAGGACTGTGACAATCTCAAGGAGAAGGGTGCCAGAAAAAATACTCAAAATTACCTTAGAACTTAATTTATTACCATTGCTATATTAACAAAAATGTACACGTGAGCCCAGATTTCAGACAGCACAGCAAAACATAAAAAATAATAATCAATAACTTCAAATAGCACAAAAAAATGTCTCGATAACCTTTAAATAAAAATTCACAGCAGCAGTAAAACAATCAATGATAATTTACATAAACATAACATTGCACAATAATAATAATGATAACATGAGGCGCACTTGCTTCATCAACAATAACAATCATAAATAACCAGGAGTCATACTCACTTCAACATATAATAACAACAATACATTTCTCGACATCACAGTCATATTAATGACTACAAGAACCATAAAAGATTCGTTCTCAACTACAGCAATAACCTCGTTATATTAATGACCATAATAACCTAGTCATATTAATGACAACCATAATCTCGTCATATATTAATGACCACAGGAATCGGAAAAGATCCACTCGAGGTCGAGACACAAGAACGACTCGATGCCGACCACAGCTTCTCAGAGACAAAAGACACCTTCTAAAAACCACGAGGACGACTATCGAACAGTATATCATGCCGACCACAGCTTCTCAGCTGCCACAGAAGAACACCAATTGGTTACCTAGTAAAACCGGGGCGACAGCATTGTGGAGTCTCCCACATCTTCAGGAACAGAAACAAATCCTCTTGAGCTTCACTGGCTGGTTCGGGAACAACAAAAGCTCAGGAACAAAACCCAGCCACTCCTCTTCGGGAACAAAATCCTCAGGAGCCACGGTAACATCACACACTCCTATGCCGATACCATCTCCTCGGGAACTAGGTCAAGGTCGTCCTCCACTGTCCATGGATGATGATGATGTATACCTTAGTTTAACCAGACCACTGAGCTGTTTAACAGCTCTCCTAGAAAGGGCTGGCCCGAAGGATTAGACTTATTTTACGTGGCTAAGAACCAATTGGTTACCTAGCAAGGGGACCTACAGCTTATTTTGGAATCCAAACCACATTATAACGAGAAATGAATTTCTATTACCAGAAATAAATTCCTCTAATTCTTCATTGGCAGGTCGGAGACTTGAACTCGAGCCTAGCAGAGTGCTAGCCGAGAACTCTACCGACCCTCCCAACGAGGAACTGCTGTCCATAGAAAACCATCGCCAGCTGCTTCGAAAACTATCATCACTGGCGAACAACCTCTGCTGCTATTGCCATCACCAACCACAAGGTGATACTCAAAATCCACCACTGCTGTGTTCTCCTCCTGAGAACTAGACGGTGTGCTGCCTGAAATCTGACTAACTGAAAAAAACGGAGAGACGAACGACACCTCGCCTCCCTACACAAAATACCGGAGAGCAGGTAAACAATTTAAACAATGTAGTTTAAAAACAAACAAAACCATCAGAAAACCTGATAATATATATATATATATATATATATATATATATATATATATATATATATATATATATATATATATATATACAGTATATATATATATATAATATATATATATATATATATATATACATCATATAATATAATTATCATCATTGCTTCCATCGCCTTGTGACGCAAAGGGACTCTTAAACTCCGCTGCTTTGTCTCCACCACTCTACAGCCTCCCCTCTTATAGTTCTGATCAGAGTAGGTCAGGGTCTTCTACCTCCTCTGGTGCCCACAGGAGCCCAGCTGACACTGGCACGTACCATTCTCCCAGGGACTGTGAGAAGGACATGTCGAAGCCATTTCCATCTCCCTTTCGTTATTAACCCATCTTACACAATGAGCATTCGTAATTCTGATATGGGTTCATTTCTAACTCCTTCATGCCATCGGAAGGCGAAAATAGGCATTTTTCTCAATGAAAGGAATCGTTGATCACCCGTAGAATAACTAATCACAAACACCATATCCATTAACATGTATGGAATATGTAAGGAAAAGCTGTAACTACAAATATCTTTCGTCAGCTATACAAACTCGTGTATCGTTATCATAATATTGTAACTAACATTATCATAGGACATCTATAAAGAAAGCCAAATACATTATTCGTATTTATGATGACCCTTCAAAGCCAAATTAAAAAAAGTCCTCACGAAATATGTGAAATCAATATGAAATCAAATCAATATATCCACAATCATATTTATGTTTTAAATATTTAACAAAAAAAAAAAATATCGCAAAGTGATACATTATTATATAAGTAATGTTTTTTCTTATATTCGATGAATAAGATTTTCCTGAGAAAAAAAAAATAAAAGGAAAAAACACAAATAGTAACAAGAACTGAAGGAAACAACACTGTCTTATCTTTGGTGGGGGTGGGGGGGGGTGGAATTCCACTGTACTGACAGTTTTTGTTTTTGGTAAGCCTTTGTGGTTGGTCATCTTTGTGAGGAAAAATAATACACAAAAGAAAGGAAGACGAAAAGCACAAAGGAAAAAAAAAAAGTTTCTTCGAACATCTTCCGGGAACTTGTGAGCAAGCTTTGTCAGATGACGGTACGTAACTAATCTTTTGAGGTCATATTATCCCAAAATCATGAAATCTAAGAAATTTACAGTATTCGTCAAGAAGTTGCTAACGATCTTCATTAATCCTTGTTAATACTCGTTTCTCAAAAGGCGTCTTAGAATTTTTCTCTTGGCAAAAAAAGAAAGAGAACTACGGAGAGAGAGAGAGAGAGAGAGAGAGAGAGAGAGAGAGAGAGAGAGAGAGAGAGAGAGAGAGAGGGGCGGGATCAGACATACCAAGGTATAAAAATGTAAGACTCTCTTCACATCGAACTCATGTTAACCGGTTGATGGATACAATGGAATCGTGCAAATATGATTACGAAACTTCTCAAAACATCTGGTAATTCACCCTCCCAATAACAAGAAAACATCTTTCTCACTCACTAATTCAAGACGATCCAACAAGACATGCAACTTTTAATCTCATAAAGTCGAGAGGCAAAGTCAGCAACAATTATTCTGGTTCCGAGGATTCACTTTTTAAGTTTTTTTTTTTTTTAATTCGTCAGAAATATCAAAAAAGACTTGCTTCTCACCATAAGACGTCGCCCTTTCGACTAAACTTCGCTGCATCTTGTCACTTCTTCAATCAAGTCTTCAAAATAAAGCTCAGGAATTTATTCTGATTCCAATTTTCCTCAGATTTCTGTCGCCTTTTACGCGGCGCTCCACATACAAAAATATACACCAGTGACATTATGATTGGATTTACGGGTGGGATATTAATAGGTGATTCATATTAACGACTTGTTAAGAATATTATGTTTTCATAATATTCGTGAGTAGAAAATATTCTATTGGTGTCAATAAAATATTTACGAGAGAACATAGCCCTAATTCTCTTTCACCACGATCATCTTAAGAATTCCAAATTCACCTCATTAAACATAATAGATCTAATCTAATCATGTAATGTCTAACAGCAGGCGCCGATCCTTATGTCCATAAAGGATGCAAAATTCAGATGAATTAAATTACAAATTTTCATAAGGACGACAAATCGTCCGACTGTTCTGTGAAAACAGCTTCCTACCAAAAGCAAATTCTAGGGAATTTCTCGGGGGAACGGTGACCTTAACCTCCGATTCAAGTTAATAGCCTCTTAACTTCGTCTGGAAATAAATTACTTTCCGTGGGAAAAGGTTGATTTCCATTTCCACTTTTTGAAGTCAATATTAGAAGGCACCTTCGCTTGGTAATATGACGTTCGCCTTTCGTCAGATTCAATTTTATTTTACCTCCGCACACAGACACTGATTCAGACGTACACATGCTTACTTCATGTCGGAAAACAGATACAGGATGTGGGTTAAGTGTCTTCAATTGGAAAATAAGACAAAAAGTATCAAAGTATAATACTGAAAGTTATCTATGGTTGGACCGGTATAGGAAAATATATAAGTGATTCGTAGCTTGCAACAAGCCATGTAGAAATTTGCTAGTTACTTGGCGCTCTTACTTTCATACAAAGTGGCCCCTCCTCTCTCTCTCTCTCTCTCTCTCTCTCTCTCTCTCTCTCTCTCTCCAGTCCATGAAAGGAAACTCAGTTCCATTTCAGGACAAAATAGGAAGCAACTGAAAAGATACATGTCAGTGCTCTCTCTCTCTCTCTCTCTCTCTCTCTCTCTCTCTCTCTCTCTCTCTCTCTCTCTCTCTCTCTCTCTCTCTCACATATATTACCTTCAATTTCTTATAAGGAAACTCTCAGAGGCGAAGTGACCCCTCCTAGCTTCATGTTATGGAATCTTCAAATTAAAATAAAATTCTGTCAATTATTATAACTAGAAGAGGTACTAGTAATTTTTATACAAATAGAAATATTTACCTTGTGTGATTTCGTCTTCGAGATAAGAATTATCGAAGACATAATTTCCACCTTCCATGGCCATTAAATTTGCTTTAAAAATGTTGCTTTAAAAATGTAATTTTTAGACTGCGTGGCTAATATTTAGCTTATCATTGTTAGAAGTGATTAAACATGCTGTGCACTGCAATTATGCATTGTAATATATGTATGTGAAATACCATATATGCATGCAGCATGTAATATACGTGCAACATGTAAACTACGTATGTAACATGTACTATATGTATGCAACATGTCTGTAAGTATTAGAGTAACGTGTGTGCGGTTCCATCGATATTTATTCCGATTCAACCCTTCGCTGGTTCCGTGTTAGTACAGATCAGGATATGAATCACCAATAATCACATGGGTAAGGCCTTCAACCGGAGTAATTCCTAGGGCTAATTTTCATGAAACTGGTCTCATAATGGCATTGATCTGAAAATCACTAAGGTAAGTGGATTCGTGTTTGGTTCATGATCTAGAGAATGTACCATTTTCACGCAGGTGTTTATTAGTACCTTGGATTAGATTGTAACGCATTTTTATAGTCATCATGGATACTGTGGTTTTTTTCCGTGAGATAGATCTTCTACTCAGGCAAATGAACAGAGGACGTCATCAATTAAGAACACCAGGCATGTGCTTAAAAATAGTCGATAACCTGAGGAAAAGGTGTGTACTTGGAACCCCATTCAATATATCAGAATATGCACACGAAATTATTTATACGAAAAACAAAATTGATAACACTGCAAGTGGAACAGGATTGAGCACTAGTACACAATATTCGATGATATCAAAAGAATATCAATTTCATAATTCTTCCGTTAGAACAACTACGGCGTCTGTTAAAAATGCATGAGAAAAGATAACCATATATCCATCTTTACAGCCTGTTTGCTTTTATTTTGGGGCGAGCAAGCACGCAAGATATATTGAAAGCATTATGCAGAATAGTTGGCCTCCGACTCAGCTAGTCATAAATTACGACAGCTCTTGAGAAAGGAACACTCCTTGCGTTTTCTTTCGAAGTTTTATCTTTCTGCTTAGGGTTACAGAATTATGTGGACCATATGAGCTGGCCTCGTGTCCTTTCCAATTTTCAGAGATTTTACTTGTGGTATCTATGCATATATGATTAAGTAACATGCAGAGGCAAAATGAAGTGTAAGCATTCATAATTACCTGCTTTGGCTAAATCAATTGTTTTCATTATGTTTTTACAGTTTAAAGGTTCCTTTTCTAAACTGAAAAATTACATATGACTGTAACAGTGATAAGTGGTATTTCGTGATTCCGGCGAAACACTTCTATGCATATATTTTTGTAATAAAAAACTGGAAAAGTTAAAAGCCTAAATTATGATCGATTTCTGACCACATATACAGAAACATCCTCTTCTTTGTAAACCTTCATTGTGTCCCTGTATTATTTATGTTTCATATCTTTAAAGTGTGATTCGCCATATCTACTTTTTTCTTATTCCCTTTCCTCCTCCCCCCTCTTCCTTAGCTTCATGTTACTCTCTTCTTGTGGGAAGATATTGGTCGCTCCCATGATAATACTGTCGCTTATGCTTTTATGGGCCTTGAAATTCCCCATAACTTTATCTTAGTTCGCTGGGTTCTGCATCGCCCGGGAACTAACAAACAGCTGTGGTAGCTGACATGGGTTTCAGCTCTTAATACAATGTAGGTGGATGATAATGTGAGCCACTGTGTAGATGAAGCAGCGTTATTGTATCACTGAAATGCAACTGCATCCGGTTGCAAGTAATCCCAACATCATGGTGAGTTTAATAAACCACAAACTGACCATGAAGCTGGGAGTATTTGTAACCAGGCACAATTCCACTGCATCGATACAGTAACTCCGCTTCAAAAACACAATGGACC
The DNA here is from genome assembly GCF_040412425.1 of Macrobrachium rosenbergii. NCBI lineage: Eukaryota > Metazoa > Arthropoda > Malacostraca > Decapoda > Palaemonidae > Macrobrachium > Macrobrachium rosenbergii. The sequence goes on from NC_089752.1 coordinate 95,073,001, forward strand.
GCATTATCGCTCACAATTTTTGGTGCCCGAATTCAATGGACATCTTTTGCTTCTTTGAGCACTATACAAAGGAATATTTTATCCTGTGAACCTTTACCTGGAAATGAGGGCTTTTAAGTGAGAAAAATTGACGAACTTGGTACTGAAAACTATTTCAAATGCCACTGATGTCTTTCGGCAATTAAGGTTCAACAAAAATAATCCCAAAGATCTCACCATATGTAAAATAACCATTCTCGAATATGACAAATTCATCTATCTTCAGTCAAGTGAATAACTTGGATCATCTTGTAGGTTGGAATCTGTCACATTTTGTTTTAAAGAGCATCTGTTAGTTAAATAACAAAAGACAGAATCCACCTTAATCAGATGGACGGTCACTATGAATATTTCCCAAGGGTCTTAGAAATCCGCTTTTCTACGACAAGCAATCAAAATTGAAAGGGATAATCCTGGATTAGACGTCACAAGATCTCGACCCCATGGCCGGCCATCAAGACGATCCTTCAACTCTACTGACCTTTATGTGTGTGTATATATATATATATATATATATATATATATATATATATATATATATATATATATATATGTATATATATATAAAGACAAAATCCACGAAGAAAAGAGAAATAATGGAGTGCTGCAAGGCCTTTCGTCTTACAGTCCTTTACTTAGCAGACTGAAGAAATAAAAAATTAAGTTTACAAGGAAAGCTCATATAAATGACAGATGGGGATTACAAAGAAAAAAATATGTACCTGGAATCCAACACAATTGAAGATTTAGTAAAATTGCCAAAACAGGGTTAAATATTATATATATATATATATATATATATATATATATATATATATATATATATATATATATATATATATATATATATATATATACACACACACAGAAAGCCATAAGTTTCATTTCATATCTGCTCACTGCACCATTGGAATAACTTACACCTAAGAGGAATTATAAGTGATATTTGCTTCGACACCAAGCTGCAGTTTGAATCCCACTGGTGACGGAACACTTACCACTTACAATTCCCCTTGGGTGTAAGTTACTCCCGAGGTACAGTGTACTGGATATTAAACTTTGGCTTAATATTTACGGATATGCAAAATGTAAGTGGATGTGGCATATACAATAAGTTTATATATATATATATATATATATATATATATATATATATATATATATATATATATATATATATATATATATATATATATATATATATATATATATATATATATATATATATATATATATATATATATATATATATATATATATATATATATATATATATATATATATATATATATATATATATATATATATATATATATATATATATATATATATATATATATATATATATATATATATATATATATATATATATATATATATATATATATATATATATATATATATATATATATATATATTATATATATATATATATATATATATATATATATATAAATTAAAGGCCCCCTTCTACAGCATAAACTAAAATTGACATGGACAAAAACAAAAGTAATTCAGAACAGGTATTTAAATTTCTCTCTGAGTATTTAATATTTTCTGTGGCCTCCATCTGCCTGTACCACAGCCTGCATTCTTGAGGGGTATGATTTCAGCAAATAGCAAAAAAGCTGAGACTCAAACTCCATTTCCCTGAGCACTTCGGTCACCTCTCTTTGCAGCTCATCGAGGCTTGGTATACCATCATAGTTTGCTGCACGCGCTTCAACACGATCCTTTATGACACTACCAATGTTTTCACACACATTAAGGTCAGGGGAGCTACCTGGAAATTCATTTGACGAGAAGAAATTGATACCACTGTTTCAAAGCAGCTCCTGTGTCTGAAGAACCTTGAAACATGTTGCATCATCATGCAAAAATGTGACTTCTTCAACTGATAACACATTTTCGGGATCTTTGAGGAAAAGAAATACTCCACCATTAAACACACAGTTTCTCTGAAGTATTCGCCATTCCATGACTGTCCTTTTTCTTTGATGATCTACATGAACCGTTTGGCTGTGAAACAGAGAAAAATTCCCAAACATTCAGGAAATTTCACAAACTGGCGATAGTGCACTTCATCCCTGATATCATCCAATTTTGCAGCCCAAATGATGTCATTTTTATGATTTGGCTTCCTGACTGTGTAAATGAAGAATTCATCTGATGTGGCAACATGAAGAAAGTCAGCTTCATCCCAATCTTTAAGAAATGAACCACAAAACCATGCACGGTCCTCTCTCTGTTGCTGAGCGATGTTGGGCTTGCTGATAACATGAAATGGCTTGATACCAGATTTTTTCAACTCACGATATACAGTACTATAACTTCTTTTTTTTCCCCTTTTCGTTTCTAGTTCAAGCGCCAATTTACATAAAGACTTTCTTGATCTACCCACTGCCTCAGCTATGATGTCTTTTGACTCCTGAGAAAGGACTTCAGGCCTTCCAAGATTCTCACTCTTTTTGCGATGATAGTCATATTGATTTTTGTTCCAGTTTCTTTTAACAAAGGATTCATCTCTTTTAATGTATTTAGCTATCCAGGAACGTGAAATGAAGGATGTGCCAGCATCCCTGGCCTCTCTGAAGGTTATAGCCCGGATTTGGTTAATCCATCTGATTTTCTCCGAGTCGTTAGCCATGGCTGTATCTAATCCGTCACTCAGTCTGAAAATACAAGAAATGTAAAATGAAAAATAGCTTAACAGAAACTTAAAATAATGTACTTGGAGATAGGCTATAGCAGAAAACTTCATAACTTTCCATTTGTTCTGAGGAGGGGGCCTCTAATTTCAAAACACCAGTATATATATATATATGTGTGTGTGTGTGTTACACACACACACACACACACACACACACACACACACACATATATATATATATATATATATATATATATATATATATATATATATATATATATATATATATATATATATATATAAAGCTATTTGGGTATATTTTCTCTCTTATGCAGTTCTTATTGAGTCAATGTTGTCATTTGTGGAGACTATCTTTTTATCTAGACTTTGAATCAGTCTGTACAGCCCAAGAGCCTACACTGATTTATTTCACTTTTTATCGCCAAAAGGTCTGATGGATGATTTTGATAGGAAATTTCAGCTAGTTTATGGAACTGAATTTGCAAATGAGTGTTGGGGCGTTATCTCACAATAGGCTCCAGACTGAGTGAACCTCTAAACCCACTGATGCCGTAACTCAGTGAAAAAAAAAGTTAAGTATACCTTAGTTTAACAGACCACTGAGCTGATTAACAGCTCTCCTAGAGCCGGCCCGAAGGATTATATTTATTTTACGTGACAAAGAACCAATTGGTTACCTACAACGGAACCTACAGCTTATTGTGGAATCCGAACCAGATTGTAGTGAGAAATGAATTTCTATCATCAGAAATAAATTCCTCTAATTCTGCATTGGCCGGTCGGAGAATCGAACGCGGGGCCAGGAGTGCTAGCTGAGAACGGTACCCACCCGTCCAATGAGGAACGTAACTTGGTGAAAACTTGTTCCCTACGGGATGTTCAACTGGCCATTACTTAAACAATTTTCATCTGATCAACACATACTAGATACCATTTTATTCAGGATATTATTCTCATTAAATTTAAAGTCAACACAAGTAGATATTATTCATAATTTTTCTTTATAGAGGGAATATATCAATGAAACAGAAATTCATTGAAAGATTTAGTAATAATATTAACTACAACTACTTAAAAAAATCAAAATGTTATTATTCTGTATGATAAAAATAGGTTCTGCGGATAAAAAAAAATAAAAACTATAGTAAAACATAATTTCACTATTGTAGCAATGAATATGAAATTATTGGAGTTGGACATGACACTTTTTTTTTATTTCCTAATCATGTTAGTAGCATGCAACAGCAAAACGCGTACTCATTTGTCTGTTTTATCCAAAAAAAAACCTACATATTATACAAAATATATTTTTGCTTGAATAAAGCCTTTTTCTAGAACTCTTTCATATACTTTGTCAAATAATGCACTTATATGACCCACATCACAATTGTTATCGTCACCATTTGCATAATTTTTCAATCAAAACAGCATTATTTTGAAGATTATGCATCCCAATCATCAGCAAAATATTTATAATTTTCACCAAATAATAAAAAGATAATTTCGAAAATCTTAATTAAATCATACTATTCATGAACCTAAATCTCTGGTACCCTTTAGCTCAACAAGTGTCTCTCTTGTATTTTTAGCTTGCTAACAACTGCTGAAGAGGCAAAATTTTTAATCTTCCTTCTAGGTATTGGCTTCTCAAACCTATTGCTATCTCTGAAACACTCATCAAGAAATTCTTAGTGCCATTCATTTCCTATTTCCAAGCATCCGATAAGATCATTCTTTATGTCTTCACTGACCTTGATAGCAGTAGTTAAGCAGTAAAGATTACTGTCATTCCCTAGGTCAAAAGGTGTCATTGTTCTCTCAATAGTTTGAGTCAATCTTTTTAGATCTGTATTACCCTTACGTGATGGCTTCAGTAACTTAGAAATATCCTCATCAGTCTTCAAACCACACATTGCCAAGAGGTGTTCTACTACAGCGCTTCGTATGGAACAGGTGATCATCCATCTTCTCCTTGCCGGATATGAGTGGTTGACAGCAGAAATACCAGTAGATCTTGAAGCTGCACCTGCATTCACAGTTTCTTCTAAGGTAATATTAACTGTTGTTCTTGAAAATGTTTTTCTGGTTCTTCGAACTGACAGTGCCCCATCTTGAAATACTTGGCGTAGTCCAGGATGGGTGATGTTATCCAGCATGCATAGTTTGGCCAATAAGTTACGAAAAATACAGGACATATCTGTCCAAGGGCGCATGTGAACATATCTAAATCATTTGTTTTCACTGATCTGTTGAACCAAAGAAACATTTCCTCCAAATATAAATGATTTTGATTCATCCAAAATTTGGCCGTTGCTCCATGTTCACCATTCATTTTTGCTTTTCTGTATCCTTGGTAACTCGTCATAAAGTTTCGATAAGAATCAGTAGCCTCTAGATTTTCTAACAAATCAGTTGTTGGATCTTTGATAAATCTTTTAGATATGCCTTGAAGTGGAGGATACTGAAGGCTGTAGCTAGGAGAGGATGTAACCGCTTCCACCTATGGAAAGAATTATATTAAGTCATTTAGTTTTTTACTTTGCATAACATAAACATTAGTATCATAGTTTATAAGAAAAAATATTGAAGATATTATTGAGCTTCTAAATTTGATCATTTGATTTATGTCAAATTTAACTTTCAGCAACCTCTTTCATCCAAAAGCAAACTTTACCGATTATTGTGTTTCCCTTGGAGAACTCCATTAAGTGACCCTGGAGCAAAGTAAGTATACCTTAGTTTAACCAGACCACTGAGCTGATTAACAGCTCTCCTAGAGAGGGCTGGCCCGAAGGATTAGACTTATTTTACGTGGCTAAGAACCAATTGGTTACCTAGCAACGGGACCTACAGCTTATTGTGGAATCCGAACCACATCATACCGAGAAATGGATTTCTATCGCCAGAAATAAATTCCTATAATTCTTCATTGGCCGTCCGGAGACTCGAACTCGGGTCTAGCAGAGTGCTAGTCGAGAACTCTACCGACTCGTCCAACAAGGAACTACCCTGGAGCAAGTACATCTGCGTCTGTAAGGATGTGTGGGCCTCCTGATGCATCCAAGAGATACCCAATCGAAGCAAAGAAAGTAATTTCTGTGCAGAATAGGCCAAAGCAAATAATCACACTGTCATGTAGAGGAGTTTCAGCTGCCTGAATTTGCAAGGCTGGTTTGGCTACAGCATGGTCATAAAGAACAGCAGCATAAGTATCACCAAGTTCAGCAGCCACACGTTGTGACATACGTAAAATTTCAGCAACTACATCCAGCCTGGCTGGGAGTAGGTTAAGATTGTCCATGTAGCAGACTCTTTACAGTGGTAACTCATCAGTGGTGACTTGAGCATTCCATCCAGCCCACATAGGTACTTCTCCAAGAGTGATCAACTTCATCCACAGAACATCCCGACGCTCAATAACTGCTACATGTGATGGCTTTGGAAATTCCCTTAATGGAATTCCTGTATCTTAGTTTTCTTTTCGGTAAGGCTCCAGGTTTATCTCTTGTCATACTAAAGGCCCTCTTCATTTTCAACTTCCTCTTCTTAGTCTGGTCATTAGCTGATGAAGAAAAGAGAAATTACAATTAATAATTGATTGAAAATTGTTGCATAATCATTTAATGTAAAATATAAATAAATACTGTTTGTAAAAAATATATATATATGCAGACGACTGTTTTAATATAATGTATGAGTTTGCCATTTTCACAGTGTATAACTTACCAGAGGCATCTGATGAGGTTGATGGGGTAGGATTTAACAGTTGAGTATCGTCATCCAAATTAGAGGTGATTTTAGCAATATTCTGACAACAGATTTCAAACGTGTCATGAAGTGTATTGCTACCTGACAAAGTTTCATTTAGCTCATCGTAGTTGTCCCATGCCAGACCAGTTGCCAAACCAGATTGCCGAAGGATACCATCTGGAGTAGACTGCTGCCTTTCTGAAAGACTGGTCGCAAGTTCAGTTTCTATATTTTCAACAATGTCATAGCTCACGCAATACCCCGAAGTGATCGATGATCTCCAAAAATTTTGGACTTCTAGTAAGACTCTTGAGTGACAATCCAAGTAATAAGTGTTTTGATGTCTTTATATTACCTCTATAAAAAGTGAAAACAACATCGTCTGATACTGATCTTATCAACCGTTCAATCCTGTCATTATTTTCAATTTTTTTTTTTTTACTTTACTGCCTGTGTATAATACTTTAAAAAATCTAATACTTCTGGTGGGGGATTTCCTTGTCCAGTCATAAGTGATTCCAACGTGACAGGCTGTGGTAAACACTCCACATATTTCTCCATCCTTAAAAATTAGGGACCGTAAGAAATATGCTCGCTTTACTGCAGTTTCTGGGATAATTTCATGGCTGCAGATAATGATGCCAGTTTTGTTTGAATGCTTCAGTGTTTTCAGCTGACTGGGATATACTTTCATGATTTTATCACACAAACGTGATGCGGGGTAAGTTGAACCTTCTTGACGTTCAAGTATTTTTGTCAGCAACTCGCTACCTTCATTGTCAATAAGAGTAATATCAATGTAAGCCTTCAGTTTAGTGAAAGCGTCATTATGTTCTTTCATCTTTAAGGACGTACTTTTGTCCTCTAAGTTCCTTTGTGCAACTTTTTCATCGTGTAAATATTTATGTCTGCAAGTATGGTGATATTTTACCTGCTTTGCTCTCATGTCTAAGATGATATTTGTGCTAACATCGTTTCATCTTTGAGAATTGTTGCTGCATGTTTCTTGTTCATTTCAGCAATGTCCGTTTCATATAGTCCGAGATGTTTTTTTTTTTTTCCTCTGGTCGTCTTAATTGTTTCCGAACACAAAAGACACTTATTTTCAAATATGCCAGTTGAACCTGATGATGCAAAGTCGGGTGTGCTTGATCGAAGGATAAGTTCATTATCAGACCTTTCTGTAGCTTATGGAGTGTTCATTGTTGATGTGAAATTGCTATAACACTGTGAATGATATCCCATAGTATCATCATAGTTTTCAGGCAATGGCAAGAAGTACTTGGAGAACTTGTACAATGCATGTCTTCTTCAATCACATTCTTTCAGTCTATCCAACAAATGTTCATTAAATGGTTTCAGATGTAGGATGCAGGTTTTCTTCACTGATGTCATGATTGGGGTCTTTCGTCATTTGAATGGTAATACAAAGCAATCTTAATCTGTGGAGACAGAAATATCCTTGAAATTTCCCCCATACATAGCATTAATCACTTGCAACCAATGTTTATTCATAATAGACTTGAGGAAAATAATGTCCTGAATAAAATGATATCTTATAAGTGTTGATCAGATAAAAATTGTTCAAGTAGTGGTCATTTGAACATCCGGTAGGAAACAAGTTTTCACTGAGTTACGACATCAGTGGGTTTAGGGGTACACTCAGTCTGGAGCCTATTAAGAGATAACGCCCCAACTTTCATTTGTAAGACGTTCAATTCCATAAACTAGATGAAATTTCCTATCAAAATCATCCATCAAACCTTTTGGCGCTAAAAGTCAAATCAGTGTGGGCTCTTGGACTAATACTTCTTTTTCTCATCGGGCAAGATTCTCAAGAGTAAGGAAAAATTATTCACACTTCTTTCCATTTACAGTTTATGGTCGATGGTTTGTTTCTCCACCTCTCGGTGGCATCTTCAGGACTGGATTGCAAATTGACATAACGGTTTTTATTACAGCATGCGGACTTTTAAGCAAATCGTTAAATGTAAAATATGATGTCACTGGAGTGCTGAATTTAAATTGGTCAGTGGGTCTCATTCTCTTGTTCATGCGGCAGCAAGGACATTACTGGTGCTCCTTAGGACACATCCTATGCCATGGTCACCAGCAGAGGGCATGAGCAAGGCCGTAAATTCCGTTTCTGGTCAGTAGTTTTGATCTGTTCCAGTGTTTGCATTTTCTATCATGTTCAGGAGTATTCTGTTGCTCTTTTCTCCCCTTGGATTCTGACAGGAGTCTTGTGGTTTCCCTGAAGAGAGGATGAAGTAGGCTTCTGCTATTTGCAATCTGTGGAACAGGGCCTCTAAATGCACGATTTCCGTACCTTCTAACAATTCTTCAAATGTTGGTTTCTGGTCGTGGGCATCCACATAGTGCTGGAATATAGCACCTTGGATGCAGTGAGCTTTCAATCATCATCATGGAGTGGTAGTCGTATGACCTATATAGCAATTTTCTGAGAGCTCGACATGTCCCTTCAGTACATTTAAATTTACATACCACACTGATTGATTCTTACAGTTCTCCACAGGGGGCAGTGTTATTTTGCATAGTGAGGCTGCTGACCAGGTTCAGACAGCAGTAGAATTGTAAAGAGAGACTCTCATTTTGCCTTTTAGGAGTAGCACTTTTGGTAATTATCCTTTTCACGGTTTTGACTTCATCCTTAAACTGTATATGATATGTCATTCTGCAGTATAGTTTAATGTTTCCCAGTGAGGCAGATGTTGTCACTGGTGTGCAGGCATACATATCCATTTATTTTTATATGCAGCATTCTGTTAGTTAGGAGCTGCCTAACATGTTCGAGGTATATATGAGTAGCGTCATAAATAGAGGCCTTCTGCCTATTTTGAAGTTCCGGCATTCCTCACCTACAGGAGGACATGTTGCCATATCCCTTCCTTGAGCCTTGTTCCACACTTTAACATATCCTATATCCCAGTTACTCCCGTGAGGAAAACTCTTTCACATTTCAGATGCTGCTGATGCATTGACGACCCTGCAGCCAAGCTCCATCCCATCCCGGGTCAGTGGGCATCCTCAGTCAGGTGAGCCAGAGCTCACCATTCTTCCCTTTCTTGACTTGGTAGTGGCCAGACAGACCAAGTCTTCTCCTCTCTCTCCCAACCAAGTTGGACTACCGCGTGGGCACAGAACTAAGTGACACCACGTGAAGACAGCCATCAAGGACATACCCCAGGGAAGCCCTCGGAGGATGACACAAGGCTTGCAAGGAAATAATCAAGGTTGGTGTCTCTGTGTGTGAAAGTGCCTTCGGTTTCCCCTTTCCTCTCTCCCTCTGTACATCCTTCCTTCTGAAACACCCTTGCCTCTATACTCCCTTCTCCCCACCCTGTAACAGCAATCCATAAGTAAAAGCCATCTTGTTGTCAAAATACAGGTGTTGGTTCATATTAAAAAACTTTCAGGCTAACATTTATTTGGTAAAATTTTTAATTTGTCAAAGCATTCTCAGTACCACCATCCTGTATATATTGTATATATATATATATATATATATATATATATATATATATATATATATATATATATATATATATATATATATATATATATATAGATATATAGATATAGATATAGATATAGATATATATATATATATATATATATATATATATATATATATATGTATATATATATATATAATATATATCTTTCATTTTGATTAAGAATTGTGAACATTGCTGTTTGGAGGTGGGAATCATTTTAGATTTCCCAAACTGTAGGTTGTTCTTTTCATTTAACATATATCTCACTTGAATTTGACCATTATTACACTGTGCGTACTTTATAAGTAACATGGGAGGAATTCCCATATCTTTATTTTCATGCACCTTATTTCACAAGGGTTTTATTTGACTTCTTCAGATGTTTCACTGAGAAAGAGGTTAAAGACGTACTCATTGGGAATGTACTGGACTTTGACTTATTTTGGCCTATTGTGGGCAAAGGGTTTAAGAACAATAATTAGTTAAATATGATGGACAGTAATATGACTGATCTTTTGGTGAACATTAGTATTCCATTTTATTTCATCTCTTGTTTCTTACAATCCAGTTATGTTAGATTATTGTCAAATTAATTATTTTGGGTAAAGCTTGTTTCGCTGTAGACCTGATAAAGAGAGCGAGAGAGAGAGAGAATGCGTGTGGGTATGTACAAATGTATGTTACCAGGAGCCTTTTTGATGAGATCACTATCAAGCTACCAATAGATGGAACTTTTCGACCTTGTAGAAAAAGGTAAGCAATGGAATTTCCTATCGACTGGGTAACATTTATATATATATATATATATATATATATATATATATATATATATATATATATATATATATATATATATATATATATATATATATATATATATATATATATATGTATGTATATAATATATATATATATATATATATATATATATATATATATATATATATATATATATATATATGTATGTATATAAATATATATATATATATATATATATATATATATATATATATATATATATATATATATATATATATATATATATATACATTAGCGAAGGTGGACCATGGAAACGTATTCATCTGTACATAATTCTTTATTTCCAACGTTTCGTAATAAAAAGCTTTATTACATCATCAGGGAATCTGTTAAATAATGAATAAAATTACTTTAAAAATTGCTCTTAAAATCAATAAAATCCATAAAATACTTCACAGTTAAAATACAAGATAAAAAAAAACCGAAAAAAAAAACAAAAAAACAAAAAACATAAAAGCAAAATCAAAGACCGCTAACCAACCTTATACCAAGAAGGCAGAAGACAGAATGCATAAAAAATAGTTTAACTCAGGTACAGCTGAGTGGGGGAGGTCTGGGTATTTAACTGGGGAACCAGTTGTTTAATAAATAATGATTCCAGGATAGGCAGTTCGTATGCATTAGTTGTTTGGCCTATGATACAGAAATCGTTTCTATCAATATATGTTTTACAAATTTTCGAATGGTTTCTTATGCTTGAATGCTCGGGATTGGAGAGCCTACAGCCAGTCCGAAAACTTAATCCCCGATGAGAGTCGATTCTGACCCTCAGTAACCTCCTCGTGGATCCGACATATGTCCCAGAGTTACACTTAGGGCAAGTATACTTATATACCACGTTAGAGGTCAATAGAGGTTTAATCGATCTTTGTATCTGAAAAAGGAACCAATCGTTAGTGGATTTTTTAGGAATTAATTTTTAGATTAATGGCACCATAATGTTTATGAACAATTTGTGCGAACCTTTGTCGAAAAGAATCATCATGTAAAAATGGAAATTTGGCATAAAAGCTAATTTTGGTACTGTACAAGGTTTGGCGATATTCATGAGTTGTTTGTTAAGGAACATGCGGAGCTTTTAAAAAACAAGTTCTGTGGAAGCAATTATTCACAAAATATGCAGAAAGAAACCAATTTCCTGATGGAAGGATTGCCAGTTCGATGTAATAAAAAAAGCCCTGTGGAGGAGAGTAAAAATAGAGTTCAGTTTAAAGTCATAAAAACAAGAACTATAGTAATTGGACCCTAAACCAGTAAAAGTCTTCTTTCTAAAAACAGAAGTATTAAAAAATCCATTATCCCTAGTAACAAGAACGTCTAGGAAAGGCAACTGATTATTCACCTCTTTTTCTACAGTAAACTTAATGTTATTATGTTTAGTATTAACATATGCTAAAAACGAGTCAATGTCACAATCATTCTTAAATAAGGCGAAGGTGTCATCAATATACCTACCATAAAAGAGTGGGTGGAACCTAAGTGGACATTCATCTAACATGCGCTCTTCCAGCGAGCACATGAACTTACCTTGGTCTCTTAAGATAGCCAACATTTTTTCATTATAGTCCGTTCGATCTAATAGGACCGTTCCCTTCCCTTTGTCGGGTCTAGTAACAACCAAATCTTTTCTACTCGCCAGCTGTTTAAGGATGTGATGATCTTCTTTTTTGAAGAATGGAGTCCAGCGTGTTTTCAATTTCCTAAATGCACCCTGGGACAGTTCGAAGAGTTGTTTCTGAAGGTCACTATAATGAAAAAATGTTGGCTATCTTAAGAGACCAAGGTAAGTTCACTGAAATCGGAGCACCTGATTTTCACAATATCATAGCAACTGAGGACAAAATAAACAGATTTTTACGTCTTTTAAAGAAAGAGAAAATTATAGATGATAATACATACCAAGATTTGTTTGTCACCGGATCATCCTTTGGAGTTTTATATGGTCTCCCAAAAATACATAAGCCTAATACACCTATGAGACCAATCTTGGCATCATATAATACACCTAATTATAAGTTAGCTAAATATTTGGTACCTCTTTTAGAACCGCTGACTAAAAATGATTTTACTCTCGGCAATTCTTACTCTTTTAAGGATAAAGTTTTATTACAGGACGCTAATTTTAAAATGGCCAGTTTAGATGTTGAATCTCTTTTTACTAATGTTCCTGTGGAGGAAACTATCGATATTATCTTACATAAACTTTTTCCTGAACCAGATTCTGTTTTTAACAATTTTAATCGTACGTCTTTTAAAACTCTTTTAGAACTGGCAGTGCTGGACACCGCCTTTGTTTTTGATGGCAAACTTTTTAAACAAACTGACGGTGTAGCCATGGGCTCTCCTTTGGGTCCTACTTTTGCCAACATCTTCATGTGCTCGCTGGAAGAGCGCATGTTAGATGAATGTCCACTTAGGTTCCACCCACTCTTTTATGGTAAGTATATTGATGACACCTTCGCCTTATTTAAGAATGATTGTGTCATTGACTCGTTTTTAGCATATGTTAATACTAAACATAATAACATTAAGTTTACTGTAGAAAAAGAGGTGAATAATCAGTTGCCTTTCCTAGACGTTCTTGTTACTAGGGATAATGGATTTTTTAATACTTCTGTTTTTAGAAAGAAGACTTTTACTGGTTTAGGGTCCAATTACTATAGTTCTTGTTTTATGACTTTAAACTGAACTCTATTTTTACTCTCCTCCACAGGGCTTTTTATTACATCGAACTGGCAATCCTTCCATCAGGAAATTGGTTTCCTTTCTGCATATTTTGTGAATAATTGCTTCCCACAGAACTTGTTTTTAAAAAGCTCCGCATGTTCCTTAACAAACAACTCATGAATATCGCCAAACCTTGTACAGTACCAAAATTAGCTTTTATGCCAAATTTCCATTTTACATGATGATTCTTTTCGACAAAGGTTCGCACAAATTGTTCATAAACATTATGGTGCCATTAATCTAAAATTAATTCCTAAAAATCCACTAACGATTGGTTCCTTTTTCAGATACAAAGATCGATTAAACCCTCTATTGACCTCTAACGTGGTATATAAGTATACTTGCCTAAGTGTAACTCTGGGACATATGTCGGATCCACGAGGAGGTTACTGAGGGTCAGAATCGACTCTCATCGGGGATTAAGTTTTCGGACTGGCTGTAGGCTCTCCAATCCCGAGCATTCAAGCATAAGAAACCATTCGAAAATTTGTAAAACATATATTGATAGAAACGATTTCTGTATCATAGGCCAAACAACTAATGCATACGAACTGCCTATCCTGGAATCATTATTTATTAAACAACTGGTTCCCAGTTAAATACCCAGACCTCCTCCACTCAGCTGTACCTGAGTTAAACTTTTTTTATGCATTCTGTCTTCTGCCTTCTTGGTATAAGGTTGGTTAGCGGTCTTTGATTTTGCTTTTATGTTTTTTGTTTTTTTTTTGTTTTTTTCGGTTTTTATCTTGTATTTTAACTGTGAAGTATTTTATGGATTTTATTGATTTTAAGAGCAATTTTTAAAGTAATTTTATTCATTATTTAACAGATTCCCTGATGATGTAATAAAGCTTTTATTACGAAACGTTGGAAATAAAGAATTATGTACAGATGAATACGTTTCCATGGTCCACCTTCGCGCTAATGTATACCACTGGCCGTCGCCTACTTCTGTTCTTTGATATATATATATATATATATATATATATATATATATATATATATATATATATATATATATATATATATATATATATATATATACTGTATATATATAAAATTAGCCATACCAAATACTCGTCAGAAACTTCAGTGTATCAAATAACAAAATTAGCTTACATCAGAGTCCCACAGCATGCTGTATGTTGGAATAAATCTCTCATTATAGCACTGATGAAGTTCAATTATCAACTATATGAAAAGTCAGCAGCTGAAATAGTCATAACCCTATAGTCAAAGATTATCAAAAAAACCTTCCTCTACAATAAATTTATGAAAACGTCTTTAAGCTGAAACTAAAATAATGGCAAATATATTCGAAAAACCTCATATTTCCTAGTCACACTAAGTTTTTATTTCTTAACAGCCAGTTTCGTCCTACAGCCGTAATTGCAGAGAATTGGTTCATCTCTTGATTGTCTCACAGTATCAAATAGTTCCCCAATTAAAACATGACTGAACACTTTTGCCTTATGATCATTATATTTCTCTTGTTACCATAATTTTTAGAGATTTCTCTAACGTTATATGTCCGTAAACTGAAAACCTTTTGATTTATCGTTGCCAGCTAATAGTCTATAAGCTATGAAAAAAAGTTTTTTAATTTGTTTCTGGACAAACAGACAGTATCTCATTAATTCACAATGTAAGGATTTCACGTACTCCACAGGCATTCGACATATTATTTGGATAATGCTTGTTTGCGCATTTTCTTTTCTTAATTATATGTAGTTACTTCGTTTCAAATTTTAGACAAAAACGAAGACAAAGGAAGTAAATTGACAAAAAGAAGTAAACTGTTCTTATTAAGGGATTACGTTTTATCATTTCCAGCGTCAAAAAATGCTAGACATTCCTATGATATAAAAGCACATTTAGATCACGGGAGGTAAGTATAAAAATTAACTTGAAATTGACGAGAACGGACCACTCTCTCTTTCTGTAGCGATACACATGGATTCGTACGGAATATTCATCATTTTATATTATACAGGAGTGTGATCTCCGAAATAAACTTCTCTTCCTTGTATCAGTTATTTTATTCTGCCTGCAGTATTGAAGAAATGGATCTATTATCCGTAGCTGTCAAAATTATAAAAACATTAAAATAAAAAATAAATCTCAGGATGACATCCTGAAAGACAGAAATACACTTCGTTAAACATTATCAAATTCACAAGGGATTTTTTAAAACTCGACCTTTGCACTCACTGCAGAAATAAGCTGTTCCAAAATAGCCTCTATTCGACATTCATTCCATACTCAAATTCAGATTACATTTCATCTCAACGTTTCTCTGCATAAAATCCTTTGTCTTTTGATTGGACTTTTATGCTTTGTAAAATGGGCACCAGTTGAAAATTATATTATTATATTATATTCCAAACTTACACTGGAGGAAATTGGAAACATTATCATTTAATAAACTAAAATAAATGCGTATAATTGGATGATTATAGATAAAGAGCTATGAAACTAACAACCTCTCTCTCTCTCTCTCTCTCTCTCTCTCTCTCTCTCTCTCTCTCTCTCTCTCTCTCTCTGATCTGAACTGAATTCCACCTGAAAATAGGTAAATGTTTAGGCCTGCTATTAACTTGATCCCTCTCGAACTCGAGTCATTTAGAACTTAATGACGTCAATCAAGCCTGCAAGGAAATAGCCAAGCATTCAAAGTTTTCCGTCAAACTGAGTTACTTTAATCCATCAATGTTCATTCTTATTCTTCTTCCGGAATCAAATTCGTCTGCAACACTACCTTCTACGTAGACTTCAAGAAAGTTAGGTCGAAAGCCGTTGCGGTAAATGAAAATCGTGTTGTTTCAGTTCAACAATAACCGGTGAGGAATAAAGGGAAATGAGCTTTTCCCTTTTTTTTTCGTAAGTTGCGATTTTCGTTATTTCCCCATTTAAATAAATCAGTACCATTTTTAGACTGGCACTACAATCAACCACTCCACTTCTAGTCAAAACTGTCTCTTCTATTGATTCTCGTATCACTCCATCTGGAAAGATGATGAATAGCCGTGGACACATTACATCCTTGTCTCAGCCTTAGTTTTAACCAAACCAGCCACTCCCCGTCTAAATGTTATTGCACACTCTTTGCTTTCACCATGACGTATTTTAACCATTCTCAAAAGTTATCTTTTATACAATATATTCTCAAGGCTCTTGGCGCTGCCTCTCTATTAATTCAATAATTTTTTTTTTCTGGGCCCATGTTTGCAACATACATCTCTTTCCGGTTACTATCAAACATATCACTCGATATTTTTTAATATTTACGACACACAATTGGACTGCACATCCTAATACAAACACTTTCCTTTTCTATCAGTACTTCTGACATGTATCTTACTCTTTGTTTAAGTCCTTCGTTGGGCGAGTGGGTTCCGTTCTCAGCTACCACTCTGTTGGCCGCGAGTTCGAATCTCCGACCGGCCAATGAAGAATAAGAGGAATTTATTTCTGGTGATAGAAATTCATTTCTCGCTATAGTGTGGTTCGGATTCCACAATAAACTGTAGGTCCCGTTGCTAGGTAACCAACTGGTTCTTAGCCACATAAAATAAGTCTAATCCTTCGGGCCAGCCCTAGGAGAGCTGTTAATCAGCTCAGTGGTCTGGTTAAACTAAGATATACTTAACTTTACCCTTTGTTTAGAATCCTACTATACAATTTCTCTCCCATATTATATACTGTTATTCCCACAGAATTCCTACAGTCATCTTTAAATCTTAAACCCTATACAGTGTAACAGATTTTCTTCTCACCCTTTCCTAGGGGCCTATCCCTAATCCTGAAATATCACACCAAGCCTGGTCTGTAACTAACACACACTATCAACACTGAACTGCTGCCGCTCTCTTTAATGTTATCAACCTTAAGCCTTTCCATTCCCCAGTTTTTTAGTTGCTTTTCTTCTGTTCACAAAAGTCACTTCCATAAACACACTCCCTTTTACACAAACCCTTTCCGTTTCCGTGTAACTGAACTCAGCTTCTCAACTACCTTACATTCTTCAAATTACTCTCCCCATTGACCCGGGACTACATTCACCTCAGACAATTTCTCTCAGTTGCATGTTTTATTCAAAGATCCATTTCTTTACTGAACTTTATGCATTTACAATTATGTAGAACAACTTATCCTCACCACATTCTTTATCAACTTCTCACCATATGTTTTTTATCACTTTCTTTTCGAACATTACATTCATCGTTCTGTATACCTGCACATGATCTATTTTACCATCCATGTGCTTCTTGAACAATCTCCCTTTTCCTTCCCTAAACATTTCATTTTCTCGCCCCGCCATTTACTTTCTTTTACCTTTCTCATAAATTCATACACACTCTGCTGTCCTAAGGCCATGACTGCAGCTAGGGAATATGCTCTTTTCACGTATTCTTTATAAAACTTAACTATCTTATCTACTCTAAGAGTCATATATATTCATACTACAAGAAATAAAACATACACAAAAGAGGAGAAGGTGAGAGGGGTCTACCTAGTGCCTTGTGACCATTGTGATAAAGTATATTTTGGACAGAGAGGCAAATTGTGGAAAGAGAGAGCAAACCATCATAAACAGAACATTCGCCACCACAACCAAGCCTCAGCACTGGCCATTTACTACTGGAATTACAACCGTAAGATCAACCGGAAAAAGACAGATTTCATAAATAACAAAAGAATCAAACACCGAGGGTGCATGGAGAGAATGCCCTCTCAACTGCTATGCAAGAACAATGGTAGGCAACGTAGGAATTAATTTTGAGGACAAAATCGCTTGTGAAAAAATATACCGAGTTTTAAGAATAACATACAAAGAAAAAAAATGGGCAAAAGGGTGGTAATCCCGAACAACGAAGGATTAAGCATATGACCACAGAGATAAAGAAGAATGCAGGAGAGGACACGAGTTGAGGGAAGGAAAATAACAGATGTTGGGAGGAGCACACACAGATATATATATATATATATATATATATATATATATATATATATATATATATATATATATATATATATATATATATATATATACATATATATATATATATATATATATATATATATATATATATATATATATATATATATATATACATATATATATATATATATATATATATATATATATATATATATATATATATATATATATATATATATATATATTTTATTAAATACATACATACATATATAATATATATATATATATATATATATATATATATATATATATAAATAAATATATATATATATATATATATATATATATATGTATATACACACACCCGAGAGTAGCTTTATCTCCTAGTACATCGGTACCTGATGAAGAAGACTGTATGCCTTCTGAAAGCCTGTTTATTTGAAATTAAAGAATCTGAAATCTGAACTATCCCATCTTACTGAGGCCTAACATGAGTAGTGAATTTATATATATAATATAATATATATATATATATATATATATATATATATATATATATATATATGTATGTATATTCTAAACTACATAAGATAACTCGTACTTTTTCTGAGCTAACGGTAAATGTAATGTTGGCTCAGATAGCTGTTTCTAGCCCTAGATAAATTAAAGGGGATCTCTATCAAAATGAAAGATATACATTATATATATGTAAATATATATATATATATATATATATATATATATATATATATATATATATATATATATATATATATATGTGTGTGTGTGTGTGTGTGTGTGTGTGTGTGTGTGTGTGTGTGTGTGTGTAGAAATAATGATCAATCATTACAGAGTTCTATAACAGAAGCAGGTTTCCAATTAATTCTAGTATATAACAATCACACAAGGAAAACTCATTGACCATCTATTAATACAAACATTTCGAGTCAAATTCGTCTTCCGCTTTAGTGAATATATATCGAGGTTTTAAAACTTCCGTCCTTAAGAGTCAGTCCTTCTGATCACTCCAATTTCGTCCCATTTCATTTTCCAGGAACCTTTGCCCTCCTCTTTATTACCACGGAACCTTCTCAAAAGAAATTCTGCAATCGATGAAGCGTCTTTTTCTACCAACTTGTATTTTCTTTTTCCTGAGTGTTCGTCCATGCATAAGAATGTGCGTGGTCAATGGTTAAGGTCATTAATCTCCGCACTGGCGTCTTTTTAACACCAACGTTATTTTTGCACAGGCCCTTTCCGCTTGAATTAACGGTAAAGATTCAATCTGCGATCTCATTATTATGCGCTCGAGTCGATAGCTCGTCAGGTCGTGAGGCTGTAAAAGGAGGAAAAACAATGAAGAAATCACTTCCAATATCAAACGTATAAGGGAGAGAGAGAGAGAGAGAGAGAGAGAGAGAGAGAGAGGTTCGTTCATGAGAATGGCAAAAATACTAACACGCATCATCCTTAAACGAATGCATATAATTAAATATAAGGCATAATCAGAACAGTTTATTTTGTCTACTTGTAGAATCCGGTAAGTGTTTCGCTTTTGCGCAACTGATGGTTGCACTTGCCATTTTAAGTAGTTTAAAACAGAGTAAAAACCGATTATGTCACATTGAATCAGCATTTTTTTAAGTGCAAGAAGAATGAAAGAGGCATTTCTAAGGAATTAGGTTTTCACAAGCACACGAAAACACGTCATAATTCCACTGGTGAGTTTTCAGTGATGAAGAGAACAACTTCATTAAAATGACCCCAAATCTCTCGGCCGCGAGAGAACGCGCTCTTTGTGTGAGCCTTTGATTCTGCTTATGGCGAGAAGGTAGGCTCATCCATTAGAAGTGGTGGGGCCTACTCTTCTTAACTTTTCGGACATTTTAAACATACTATGCGAGGTGAGCATAGAACTATGTATTAAATTACTAAAATGAACACTACATCAACTAAAGGGCAAGACCAGTAACCTGTTTATGAGAGAACGGAGCAATTTATGATCGAACTTAACCCTATGAATTCTTCTTCCTAAGAGGAAGTTCTGAAAACTGACAAAATAAATAAAAAAAATAACTTGGAGTTACTGGTTAGACAAGAGTCTAAATTAACTTAAGGCATTATTTTGTGGAAGGCCTATTAGATCAACGTTATTTTTACGCAACTACTTTCAAAGTTAGGATTAAAAGCAAACAATTTTAAAGTAAGAGAAATCAGTTTCTATTAGAGCAGGTATAGTATATCAGATTAGACGATGTTGCAGCATGGTACTCTTAATAAACCCCACTTTCCCTGTTCATTGATTCCAACTAGATGCTAACATACAACGCCAAAATTCATTCTCTTTTAGAGACAATGAATTCACTTGTACTGCCTGAACAACAAATGACAGAAAAATCAGTCAACTAGTGAAGAACTTTTTTATTGCGTATTTCTGATACTATAAAAAACATAAAAAGCCTAATAAAAAAAACTTTGTCCTATATTCGTGACAGAATCAAGTCACCTCTTCCATTTCCGGGATGAGATATCCTTATAACCCAAATGGTCTTGGCCACTGGGCCTTCCACTTTTTTTTTATACTGAGATCACCTCCTTGTTTAATGTGCCCTGGTGATTTTTTGTTGTTTCCTTTTGGAATTAATCTTCTCGAAAGTTCATCTATTGTTTTCTCCATCATTTACAGTCAATTAAAAGCAATTTCTATGCATCAAAGGATCCACAGGCCTTTACAGGACCCACTCTTGATCTTTAACGACTATTACTCCCAACAATTCAGTGGGAATAACTTAAGTACATCGAATATGGTACGAACAAATAACATTACAAGACCAATCTAAAACCGTGGAGAAATTTCCTCACAGAAAACTACTGTACAATTACTGGGAACAAAATCAACTAGTTTCATTTTGGAAAGCATTCACATCGACCAATATGAAAATAAAAGTATTCCATTCACGTGAGTGGATTATGAAGAATCGCGTTCCGAAGAAGATTCAATCATTATCCCGCTCATTAATTATTTAGGCTCTTTTAAACTCAGCCTCTGAGGAGTCAAAGGGAGTTGGAGTGTACCTAATCATTAAGATAATCGTTCCTCATTTGCTTTCTTCAATATTAATGGCTATATTAAATGTGAGTTGCTAGATTAATCTCTTATTATTTGTTGATTTTAAGTGTCTGATATTATTTCTAGACTCTAGGGCTGATGACAGATCTGAAGCAATGTTTCTCTGTCATCGATCTGTTTTGGCTAACATTGAACTGCAGGGGAGCCTGACCCCTACCAGTAATTGCACGCGGCATTTAATTTTTCTTGCCTTGTTCGAAGTTAATAAATCAAAATTACTTTATTTATTTATTTATTTATTTATTTATTTATTTATTTATTTATTTATTTATTAAATATTATTTATATAAATATTTAATTTATTTATTTATATAAATATTTAATTTATTTTATATAAATATTTAATTTATTTATATAAATATCTATTTATATAAATATTTTAATTATTTATTTATCTATTTGTTTATTAATTTATTTATTTAGCTTTTATCTTTCTCAATATACCAGCGACCGGGAATTTGCACAGAAAAAAATAACATGTAGTGTAAGGGAAAAACTTTTTACATCTAAAGCTTCTACACGCGCGTGCGGTCGCGACTACCTGATATCAGTAAGCGTAGCAGTAGTAAACAAAAACATTCCATAATGCAAGTACCATCATCGCAGAGGAAAAATGTTGTCAACATTCTAAGGAAATGGGATCCTTAAGGAGAGCGAGATTAATTAGAAAAGCGGGATATTTCAATTGTCATGCCATATTTAGACTTTGGAAAAATGAAGTAATTAAGATGAGTGTTTACATTTAATTTCTTCCATAGGCAGATAAACGAACTGGGTTATGGTATTTTTTCTTAATTAGTTTCTTAAGAGGGGGAAGGAAGGTAGTGAGCAGCATTCAAATCTGAGATGGTAAATATTAACAGTTTAATTGGAATTTAAGGTTCAGTATAAGAAAATATTAGGCATTTAATATAAAGCATAATTAATTTTCAAAGGTTCGATTTAATTTTTGCTCTCTCTTCTTTGCCTCTCTCTACTTATCAGTCCTAATCTTTCTGCCTTTCACGAGAAAAAACGGAAATATTGAAAATGAAAATTTTATTTTTCTACTCGCCAGGAACTATATTAACAATATGTTTTAAAGAACATAGAGTATTCGTTTTTCTGGATTACTTCAACAAATGTTTTATATGGGCAAAGAAGAGGAAATATTATTGCAATATTTAATCTTGTTAACAGAATAATATATCGAATATAAACCGAATGCCAGATATTGAAAGTTTCCCTTTGAATATCCAACGAAGAACAGGAGGAACAAAGGCACAAGCATTTGGAACAGGAAAATGATAAAATCATACAAATTAAACACAGAAAATTTTAGAGAAAAAAGAAAATACGATGAGGAGTGAGAACGGGAATGGAGAATATAAAAAAAAAAAAAAAGAGCGGAACATGCAAAATAAAAAGCAGCACTTTCAGTTATGGTGATAAGTTTCATTAACAATCCAGAATGTTGAAGAAAGTAATCTCATTTATAAATACTGAAAACGACTTCAGAATCAAAGTAAATTAATTTCAATCAAATCAAATTACTTCTTAGCAGTGATACAAGAATTAAACTTGTATGAAATAATAATAGCAATAGAAATAGAATTGGACCCAAGAAAGGAAATATTCAGAGGCGTGCACCCTGGGCGTCAAGATTCCAACAATCTTACTTCAGATTTCAATGATATTGCTCTTAGGCACCACGCTGGAATTTCACTTGAGTTTTTTCGAATCAAGCCAAGGAAGGCGGATGCTTCTCCACTTATTCCCCACATGGATTCAAGGCTAGTAGTGGCAAGTGTAACTATCCCCCCCACCAAAAAAGTTCAGGAAGTAGCTAGATAAAGAGGTCATTGTAGCTATAATATATACATATAAGAGTCTATCTAATAAAGTCTAACAGTATCTTATATATATATGTGTGTATATATAATCAGTAAGCTACAAACGTCCTTTAATATCCAATTCGCTCTACCTCAGAAATAATATATTTTCATATATGTTACCGAAGGGGAATTTTTTAGTTGATAATAAGTTCGTCGTCTCGTGGGCTCGAACCAGCGAAGGACAAGAACTCAGGACTACAGTAGACGCTTAACCCACGCAGCCAGCAAGTGAGGTATAAATGGATATCGTCTCCCATATACAAATCGCCAGTCGAACTCAGGTGTTTGTATTAGAGTCGATATCCACCCACCTCTGCCATGCTAACCGTGTAGTGCATTTGTCGCATGCAGCCATATTATGACTTTTTATCACATCACCGTGATTCATGTACAATCAGTAAGCTGCAAACGTCCTTTAATATCCAATTTGCTCTACCTCAGAAATAATATACTTTCATATATGTTACCGAAGGGGAATTTTTTAGTTGATAATAAGTTCGTCGTCTCGTGGGCTCGAACCAGTGAAGGACAAGAACTCAGGACTACAGTGGACGCTTAACCCACGCAGCCAGCAAGTGAGGTATAAGTGGATATCGTCTCCCATATACAAATCGCCAGTCGAACTCAGGTGTTTGTATTGGAGACGATATCCACCCACCTCTGCCATGCTAACCGTGTAGTGCATTTGTCGCATGCAGCCATATTATGACTTTTTATCACATCACCGTGATTCATATACAATCAGTAAGCTGCAAACGTCCTTTAATATCCAATTCGCTCTACCTCGGAAATAATATATTTTCATATATGTTACCGAAGGGGAATTTTTTAGTTGATAATAAGTTCGTCGTCTCGTGGGCTCGAACCAGCGAAGGACAAGAACTCAGGACTACAGTGGACACTTAACCCACGCAGCCAGCAAGTGAGGTATAAGTGGATATCGTCTCCCATATACAAATCGCCCGTCGAACTCAGGTGTTTGTATTAGAGACGATATCCACCCACCTCTGCCATGCTAACCGTGTAGTGCATTTGTTGCATGCAGCCATATTATGACTTTTTATCACATCACCGTGATTCGTACACAATCAGTAAGCTGCAAACGTCCTTTAATATCCATTCGCTCTACCTCGGAAATAATATATTTTCATATATGTTACCGAAGGGGAATTTTTAGTTGATAATAAGTTCGTCGTCTCGTGGGCTCCGAACCAGCGAAGGACAAGAACTCAGGACTACAGTGGACGCTTAACCCTCGCAGCCAGCAAGTGAGGTATAAGTGGATATCGTCTCCCATATACAAATCGCCCGTCGAACTCAGGTATTTGTATTAGAGACGATATCCACCCACCTCTGCCATGCTAACCGTGTAGTGCGTTTGTCGCACGCAGCCATATTATGCCTTTTATCACATCACTGTGATTCATACAGTCAGTAAGTAGCAAACGTCCTTTAATATCCAATTACGCTCTACCTCGGAAATAATATATTTTCATATATGTTACCGAAGGGGAATTTTTTAGTTGATAATAAGTTCGTCGTCTCGTGGGCTCGAACCAGTGAAGGACAAGAACTCAGGACTACAGTGGACGCTTAACCCACGCAGCCAGCAAGTGAGGTATAAGTGGATATCGTCTCCCATATAGAAATCGCCCTTCGAACTCAGGTGTTTGTGTTAGAGATGATATCCACCCACCTCTGCCATGCTAACCGTGTAGTGCGTTTGTCGCACGCAGCCATATTATGACTTTTTATCACATCACCGTGATTCATATACAATCAGTAAGCTGCAAACGTCCTTTAATATCCAATTCGCTCTACCTCGGAAATAATATATTTTCATATATGTTACCGAAGGGAATTTTTAGTTGATAATAAGTTCGTCGTCTCGTGGGCTCGAAAACCAGCGAAGGACAAGAACTCAGGACTACAGTGGACGCTTAACCCACGCAGCCAGCAAGTTAGGTATAAGTGGATATCGTCTCCCATATAGAAATCGCCCGTCGAACTCAGGTGTTTGTATAAGAGACGATATCCACCCACCTCTGCCATGCTAACCGTGTAGTGCGTTTGTGTCGACGCAGCCATAATATGACTTTTTATCACATCACCGTGATTCATATACAATCAGTAAGCTGCAAACGTCCTTTAATATCAATTCGCTCTACCTCGGAAATAATATATTTTCATATATGTTACCGAAGGGAATTTTTAGTTGATAATAAGTTCGTCGTCTTGTGGGCTCGAACCAGCGAAGGACAAGAACTCAGGACTACAGTGGACGCTTAACCCACGCAGCCAGCAAGTGAGGTATAAGTGGATATCGTCTCCCATATACAAATCGCCTGTCGAACTCAGGTGTTTGTATTAGAGACGACGAACTTATTATCAACTAAAAAATTCCCCTTCAGTAACATATATGAAAATATATTATTTCGAGGTAGAGCAAATTGGATATTAAAGGACGTTTTGGTTTACTGATTGTATATGAATCACGGTGATGTGATAAAAAGTCATATATATATATATATATATATATATATATATATATATATATATATATATATATATATATATGTGTGTGTGTGTGTGTGTGTGTTTGTGTGTGTGTATAATATACTGTTAGATTTTATTAGATAGATCGTATATGTTTATTTTATAGCTACAGTGACCTCTTAATTTTGCTATATCCCGATTTTTTTGAGGGGAAAGCTCACGATTGTCGCTAAAAGCCTAGAACCCATGTGGGGAATAAATGAAGAATATATACATATATTTAAATATATATACTGTCTATACATGTATAAATGGTTGCATATGTGTATCTTTACCTACATACATAAATAATCTACATATATATATATATATATATATATATATATATATATATATATATATATATATATATATATATATATATATATATAGTATATATACATATATATATAATATATATATATATATATATATATATATATATATATATATATATATATATATATATATATATATATATATACATATATATATATATATATATATATATATATATATATATATACTGTATATAATTTATATATACTATGTAAGTAAATACAAATTCGCCAGCTAATCAAGAGAGGGCTATTCATTACGTTAAAAGGATGCACTGTGCACCTCATAGTTTCCTGTAAAATGGAATACCTTTTCCACAAGCAGCCATTAAAGATTTCCTTTAAGACTGCGGTCTTGCATCGGTGTTCATAGTGTGTTTGCCACGCATGAATCTCTCTTTTCAGGGACAGAGAACATTGACGTAAACAAAGTAATCCTCCTCATCATTAAGACGGATTTCCGCTCCTGGATTATTTGTATAAGGCTGTATATACCCATTCAATATTGACGGATTTATTTATTAATTCTGTAATGACATCGTCCTTTAACATGCAATGTATATTCGTTGTTTTACATTTCCTTACTGCAGAATCTGTTATAGCTGAATGTGAAGCTCATTACAGGTAGACTGCGTTACATACACAATTATTAATATATATATGTGTGTGTGTGTGTGTTTGCGTATATCAATGTATGTATGTATGTGTGTGTGTATATATATATATTTATATATATATATATATATATATATATATATATATATGTGTGTGTGTGTGTGTGTGTGTCTATTTGTGTGTATATATATATATATATATATATATATATATATATATATATATATATATATATATATATATATATTGCACACACAATTCTGAAGTGGTATAATAGTCCGAAATTTCAAGTAAACGGAGATTCCTGCCAATAAAGCGAGAATTGCTTCGCAATTCTGAGTAATATCGTTGATAATGAAAAAATCACCTAGGGGTAAAAAATTAAGCAATCAAACGGTAACACAAAGGATAAAGGAGTGAGAGTTAAACGAGGAAAAAAGTCAAAGTTTGAAAAAAAGATAACTGAACTAAGGATTAGCAGGAAATAATGATGTTTTTAAATTGTAATGAAAACAAGAACTGTCTTGAAATGAGAAAAAAGTGTGCAGAAAATTAAAACCTTTGAAGAAATGGAATGAAATTCCGACGGAGACAAAGAGAGAATTACCAACAGTGGAAGGTGCAAGAGAAAACAAAAATGATCTGATTATAAAGAGCGCCACTTAAAAAACGATTCATGGAAATTAGAGTCATTTCGTTGGGTCACGTTAAGATTATGATTTGTTCCTACTACTTTTAAGACACACATGGCAGAACTATGATTTATTTCACTAAAAGGCTTTAATTAAGAATACCATTGCTCGCTGATCAGTGGCAGACTTGCTGAGTCCTAATCCCTCTCATCAGAGAGGAACCAGCGTCCAATCCTCACAAATGAAAGGGGTAATTTTTTCTTTGGGTATAGGCAGGAAATAATTTACCTAGTTACTCGACTGTTACTGGTCGCAGCTATTGTAGAAAGACCTAGTAACCTCATCCCAGACAGTCATACTGATACACGAAGCGATTAATTATACTAAGCAAAAACCCTCTAAAGACAACATAACAATAAGTTATTTGGTCTGTTATAAGAATTGTCCTACGTTTTTCTGCCAGTCTAGACGGTTAATGAAGTTACTCATAAAAACAGGTGAGATTTGACTTCCAGGAAGAATTTTAAAATTACGCCGAAAAAAAATTCCAGTTCTTGGAAGCATATAAATACAATAATCAGAAGAACTATTTACCATTTCTTTTATGCAATGAGAACCTCAAAAGATCAAGCGGAGATGCTATGGTTTACAACTCTAAAACAATTCACCTTTTATTTTACAACTTCATTTCAATTGTTATCTATTTACTTATTAATCTATGAATTTATCTTTTTTCTTTACTAATAGATGACCTAGTCTTTCTATATTTCGTACTAACTTCTATGACTCTTTCAAATAAACACAACATTATTTGGAAGCTTGAAATTCAAGTCAATGTTCCCTCTCGGCTTGTTAACACTATTAATTAATAATGATAATAATTTCCACAAAATAAATATGGGACATGACAGCCTTCCAGGATTTATGATGCTGCTTGAGAAGAGGAAGGGTTCTCTCCTTCAGCTGAACAATTAAGAGGAAAAAATACATCACCCAATGAAGAGATGCAGTAAGATACCTTGAGAGAGAGAGAGAGAGAGAGAGAGAGAGAGAGAGAGAGAGAGAGAGAGAGAGAGATCTTTCGAAAAAAATGCCAGTGACTCTGGTTAACTAAATGTTCACAACTGAAATTATAAAGGAGAGGGACAATAAAGGAAACAAATGAAGATAAGAAAACAACAACAGAAAAAAAACTCTTGTCATTAACTAACAAAGTTACGATTGAAACACATAGAGTGATTGTTCTGACCATATTTTAGACCAAATTTCACCACATATGCTGTATCTGACAAAAAAAAACTGATTGTAATAAGCATTCTTTCTTAACTGTGCCAACAGCGAAATCGTCAATGTTTGTAAACAGTTTGTAGTACTAAAAGCATTAAATCAGACTCCTGAAGAACAGCTTGACTATAAGAACGCTTGATATGTGAAATTTCCATTTATATGGGCCTCGTCCTTCATGCCAGTTTGGAATTAAACTTTATATTATGACTGCTTCATCTTTTTTTCCTCTTCTTGACTGGCTCTATTTCAGGACATTTCATTAACTCAACGACCATGCCTTGGCCCATTCTCTCATTTCCTCAGTCAAAAACCAATCAGCTTTAATCTACTTTTTGGTTTTAACCGTATCAGTTCAGTAATTGTTGTAGGGGCCCAGTGACATAACAACATCTATATTGAACAAACATCAAGCAGTACTGACTTCACTGATCACATTGCTTTTACTCATTGACTGGTTCTTCATTTCTTTCAGCAAGGTTATGAATTTCCTCTGGTTTTCCTCTCTCCTTCTGTGTCTTATAACCCTCACTCTGGAAAGAGTTTGGTCTATTACTTTCACTGGACGTAACTAGTATTCCCTTGCCTTTTTTCCCCTGATTTTTCCCTTGATAGCTTTATCAGCCAAACTTTCAGGTTGCCTCTCCGTGCAGCCCTTTCTTATAAAAATGTTAATGAGAAGAAATTCTATTACATATCTCGGAGGGAAAAATTGTCTATTTGATCAGGCTAGTCTTGATATTCTGCAGACGTTTTCATTCGAGAGCTGCCTGAACCATCTTCATAATCTTTAATTATATTGCTTTTATGCGACCAAGATGAATTTACCTGGAATTCTTACTTAAATTTTTTTTAATTTCAAGTGAGAGAGAAATGAACCTGGCAACATTAGTGTGAATATGAAAAAAACTACAGTTTTCCTTTTTTTTTTGGCTAATGTTTTCTTATGATCTAATCATTTTCAGGAAATGTTTGTCTTTATTTTCTAGATATTTGTCGTTTCTATAATGGCCTTTGCGGCAAATGCATCATCTACAAATAATTACCTCTTTATGAAGAGGGGACCACAAAGACTGCAAAACTAAGCACTGTCCATTTTTGGGAGTGTACCGGACATGATCTTTTGATATCTTTTTTCCTCAACTGAGAAACCGAATTAGATCACTTGTAATTTAGTCACCGAATAAAAAATGTGCTACCTTATCACTCAAGTACTGTGTTCTTATCCCAAATGCTTATCGGGCAGGTATGGTGACAGATTATAATTGCCTATAATCTGTAGGATTAAATGCAAAAGCATAAAAAAATTACCAAACACACTGCAAGATAAATTCTAAAAATCTGAAGGCCAAGGAAAACATTAATTTTTGGGATTACAGTCAGGGGAAATTTAGCTTAGAAATGTTTTGCATGAATGGAATCACATTTGAAAACAACTTGAAAGTCAAAAGATGATTCAACCAAAGATGACGCAATTGACAGATAGTCTTGATTTATTAGAGTCCTGATATCGCCGAGAAGACTGTCTTGTTACCATATGCACAAGTAAATGCCCTTCACTCGAATTCCCTTCTGCTCTTCCTGCCAGTCAATATGAGAATAAATGCCCAATCCATATTCTAATCACACTTATGTTAGTGGATTATAAAGAATCACGAGAAATATTGCATCACATCCGATGGAAACAGCCCATGACCAGAGCTGGTCTCACCCAAGAGAGATCTAATCACTGACTTGTCTCATTAATTATTCAGGCTTTCCTTTGAACTCTGCCTCTGCGAAGATTAGCTAGCCTGACCTGTACCTAGTCATAATAATAATCCCTTATTTCTATGAAATTTCTAATACTAATAACTCCTCTCAATATTAACTATGATCTTCAAGATTTATCCTTTTAAATTATATTATATATGGACCCTAATATCTCTTATCGATTTTTTATAACACTGATAAATTTTACTAAAGCTTTTGTCTTTTATCATCAGTGTAAAAGAAGACAAAAATCTTTACATTAGCAATGCACCGAGAACACAACAAAATCCAAAGGGAATAAAATCATCAGTTTTTTTAAAAGATTGCTGAAGTGAATTTTAAATAAACTTCGATTTCATGCAAATTTCACTTTTTTAAAATTAAACACCGTTTCATGGAGTCTAAAACTTTACGTGCATTCATCAGGTTATTACTTATAGTCTATAAATATATATATATATATATATTTATATTTATATATATTCATATATATATATTATTAATTTATATATATATATATATATATATATATATATATATATATATATATATATATATATATATATATATATATATATATATATATATATATATATATATATATTATCGTTTACTGAATGAAAATTTATGCTATAATATTAAATTAGTTGGAAATGTTCTGAGCTGACTGAATACCACTAAATCACGAATAATTCATATATATATATATATATATATATATATATATATATATATATATATATATATATATATATATATATATATATATATTTATTTATATATACAAATATACATACATACATAATATACCATGTATATATATGTATATATCTGTGTGTACACACATATAAACACACGCACACAAAATACCCGAAAGATGGGAATCGCTAACCCCTGTGCTACGTTCCGAAAATGTTATAGTAAAAATAAATTCCTGTCTTGACTTCAAGATAAAAATTAAAACTTGACCTTTCACTCGCCCTTTGTGGCAGCTGGCGCTCTTCCGCAAAATAGTGGACGAAGTTCACGAGGAAAACTTTAAAATGATACGGAATAAATTCTCGTTTCAGAAATACGAGAAAAAAAGAGTAAGTTTACCCTGAACGTCCCCAAGAAGTGAGGAACTGAACAGAGAGAGAGAGAGAGAGAGAGAGAGAGAGAGAGAGTAAGAGACTGATAGGAGTAAAAAGATTGAATTTCTTATAATAAACTAGAAATACTAAAAAAAGAGAAGTACATACACACACAGAGAGAGAGAGAGAGAGAGAGAGAGAGAGAGAGAGAGAGAGAGAGAGGAAAACTTCATTATTGGAAAGTCTAGACTATGAGACGTATGATGAAAAAGGGGTTAAGAAATTATGATAAGAGATTCCTCTAGGACTTAAAATTTTTTTTACTAGACTTAAATTGTCGAATCATTTCTAAATTGTTGCAAGTTTCGCCTAAAAAATAAATAAAAATAATAAAAAAAACTGCAAAATATACACACAAAATCCTTGGACAAACAGACAGGGCAAATACGGTTTTGGGAGGAAGTCTGTTCCATTGCTCATACAACGTGTGAGGCAGACACTCAGGGATCACGCCATTACACTTTCTTCTTAGTTGCTTTCTCAAACAGTGAAAAGGGATTGGTCTGCATTTTTTGAGAAGGTATACAATTAAAAATTTCTGGAACTGAAAGGTTAGTTATCTGAAAATATTACGTACCTAGCACTGAGACGGTAATTTACTCTCTCTCTCTCTCTCTCTCTCTCTCTCTCTCTCTCTCTCTCTCTCTCTCTGTGTGTTTATCTCTCGCTCTTGACCTCTCTCACAAAAATGCGAGATATTGAAAATGAACTACGATTTTTTGACAAAGTCGTTATTCAACACTTAAACATTTTAAAGTGAATAAAAATCTGTTTTGCAATGTTGAAGCGCAAATATTAGCACGAAAATCTTGTGGACATTAGAAATATGATAAAATGTGCCGCGTTCAAAAGATAAAGCATTTTCTTTGTAATATCTGATAATGAGCAGTTTTGAAAGATAAATAAAAACATTTCACCAACAAAATTATTAAATCCTACGCACTTCATATCTTATTTGTGAAAGAACATAGGTAATAATAGAACTGTGGTAACAGCATAAAGATTTTTAACAGGAGAAAATGAAATTGACAGAATGAATTCCATTATTTGCATAATTCAGTATTTTCTCGAATACGTGTTCTCAAAGTCATACGAAGGGTTATGAAAAATCTTGGAATTTTTCACATTTTTATATCACAAACATGCAATTTATATATATATATATATATATATATATATATATATATATATATATATATATATATATATTTATATATATATATATATATATATATGCTCATATATATATATATGTTATATATATATTTTGGTGGCCAGTTTTACTCTATATAATTTTGGTTGAATAAATAAGAAATATATATATATATTTTTATATAACAGTGCCAAATCGAAAATTTATGCCATAAAATTATTAGTGCTGAATTAACTTTCATATTCTACCAACACTGCACAGAGAAAAATTTACTCTCAAATGTGGGTGTGTGTGTGTGTGTGTGTATATATATACATATGTATATATATGTATATATATATATATATATATATATATATATATATATATATATATATATATATATATATATGACTTTTATCACATCCCCTTCAGTAACATATATGAAAATATATTATTTCCGAGGTAGAGCGCATTGGATATTAAAGGACGTTTGTAGCTTACTGATAATATATATATATATATATATATATATATATATATATATATATATATATATATATATATATATATATATATATATATATATGTATATGTATGTATGTATATGTATATGTATATGTACTGTATATATATATATATATATATATATATATATATATATATATATATATATATATATATATATACTATATGTATGTATGTATGTATATATATATATATATGTGTGTATGTATATACATAATATATATATATATATATATATATATATATATATATATATATATATATATATATATATATATATATATATATGTATAGATAGATAGATAGATAGATATATAATATGAAGCGTACCGCAGATAGGTTTAAATCAGTACTCGGGAACATCTGAACCCTGGGCAAATTCTGGATATTTCTCAACATAAAATCACAAAACATTCGACAGCGCCGACAGCACCTGTCAATCGCACACAAATCTCTGTTTATGGAAAACGCCAGTCAAGTGTCAGTCCGCACAATACGAACTGGCAACAGAGGACGTGTATTGTAACGTAAGTACGGATAAATCAATAACCATAGGATATAGAATAGGTCACACGTTGCAAACCGGTAATATTAGAGGCGTCAATACCCACACTGCAAATTTAAACTCACGCCTATAGGTAAATGCCACACGTTTTCTCTCCATACAGGAATATCAAATACAGCTGTATTTCCTGAAAAAAATATATATAATTCGTTTATTTTTTGTATTATGATCGAATTAAATATAATGAATTGTAAAACAAACCGATTTCCTTCGTAATTTCTGTGGTAATATAGCGTTGCAGCTTTCATTAATGCAAAATGTACTTTAGCGTTTAAAAAGATGAGCAGTCTAGCGACTGCCTATACGTATATTGATACAGATTATATTAACGTCATTTACAATGAGTGTGCGCGCGTGTGTGTGTGTGTGTGTATTGATTGATTGATTTATAGATCTTAGGCCTATGCAAGCACTGCGGCAACTAAGGTCATTCAGCGTTGAAACGGAAATTGACAGTAAAAGGTTTGAAAGTGTAACAGGAGGAAAACCTCGCAGTTGCGCTATGAATCAATTGTTAGGAGAAGGTGTACAGTAAGATGGAAGAAAGAGAATATGAAAGAACGTACAGTAAAAGGAATTAAAGCTATTGCAACTAGGGGCCGAAGGGACGCAGCAAAGAACCTTAAGTAATGCCAGTACAGTGCACTGACGGCACTGCCCCTATGGGGATGTGTGTGTGTGTGCGTGTGCATGCATTCATAATTACGCAGTCAACTTAATGTAGTCAACCAAATGATGGTCAGGAATGACTGCATTAATCACCCACATTCATACGCATGATAAAAGTGCATATCGTATATGACTAACAAATGACGGATGCGATACTTTTTTTTCAATCAGTGATTTTGTCTAGACAATCATTAACGAGGCTGCCCAAACAGAGCATTTGAACCCATTTGTCCACATGTGTTTCATCTTTTCATCATTAAATAGCCATGGGGATTAAAAGGAATGTTACTGTTCACTGACGCTTTGGTTTCGTAGCTTTTAATTTTTCTTTTATTGATTACTCAAATTTTTAAATGTAACCATTACCCGTGTACCTGTCCCTTCAAAATCACGGCAATATAAAAGTCATTTTCCAAGAACAACATGCCTGTATTATATATAAATTGATTTTGTTCTACTCCAATTATTATTATTATTTTTTTTTTGTATTGCATGATAGTTAAGGGCAGCGCAGATTAACCGTGACTATTCGTGTCACGTTCAATAAACATATAAGGAAACGCAATGCCTTTTATTTTATTATATATGATTGATAGGACAGTTGCAATTAATTTTATGCACAATGTATCGTCTTTTATTCGATATTCTATTAACGTTACAGGCTTCATCTCAGAGTTTTCTGAAATATAGTTAAGAATTACAATTGTATTGTTATTCTCTACCATTAAAATATTGAAAAGTCGAAAAATTCGGTACAAAACACAGCAACCTTTTAATTGGGCCTCTGATGGAAGTGGGGAATAACTACTTACCCCTGTATATAGTAATTAACATTTTAGATCAAGTTACGAAACCTTAAAAGTATTTTCTCATCACCAGGAATATATTGTACTTACATAAGAAATAATACACAGCGACCCTATCACCCAGCATACTTTGTTCATATTTGTTCTCTTATTAGTAATCATACTTGAAATGAAAATATTCTATACATTTTGAGAATTTACAAGATCACCTGTACCCTCCATTATTTATCCCGTTACTTCTTACAATTTTCGGTCTTATAAAATGTTGGACCCTTCTGAATAAAGTCCCATATATCTAGAGAGAGAGAGAGAGAGAGAGAGAGAGAGAGAGAGAGAGAGAATACGCAGAAACATATATCGGCTATTTGTATCTGTGATCACAAAACCCATGCAAGAATGTTTATCATACTCCAATCAATAGTCCGTAAATGCGAAATGAAAATGCTTTATTCTCCATAAAAAAAAATCTCATATGAAACCGAATGTTTCATAAAAGTCGCTATTATCCGTCATGGAAACACATAATCGCAAACAATACGAGTTGTATTTTTGTCTTTGAAATTCGAATAAATTTCGCTCTCCTGCACGATAA
This sequence comes from Macrobrachium rosenbergii, assembly GCF_040412425.1. Taxonomy (NCBI): domain Eukaryota; kingdom Metazoa; phylum Arthropoda; class Malacostraca; order Decapoda; family Palaemonidae; genus Macrobrachium; species Macrobrachium rosenbergii. The sequence goes on from NC_089752.1 coordinate 95,109,052, forward strand.
ACATCAATGAGGAATACTTTGAAGTCAGTTCACTAGTCGGCTTGTTATACGAAACGATAATATAGCATTTGAATGCTTCATGTAGTTTTAGATTCTGAATAATATTATAGTTTACCTCTGTCACAGTTTAATTACAGAACGCAGAGTAAACAAGTTTTCATTTTTCTCAGTTAATTTTAGTGTTAAGTAATTGAACTGTCTGACGAAAAGTCTACTGAGCTCTTTTTTTTTTTTATTTTACATAGCGAAAGCTGATTAGATCTTACTGGTCTGTGTATGTGTTGACCCTGAGTTATTAATGGAAAAATGTGTTGATTTCGCCAAAGTAGTCCCAAAAAATCATAACTGAAATGTAATAAGAAAACAGTAATATATAGACAGCGTGCTTCTCTTGACTGCTACTGAGAATTATGTAAATTGTAATTACGTTTTCGAGATTTTTTTATCATAGCAAAATACCTTCAATGATGCAATCAGAGGTCACTTCGGTCTTAACACCATAAATATTTGTTTTCAATCTAAAATAAACTCTTCATTCTCTCCAATAACAATCTAAGCACTTAAAGTCTCTAATGGGGATTTTGCATATGATTAACAACTATTCATATCACGCAGTTGCTATAAAAAGCATGTGATTTCATACAATACTTTCTTATGGTATAATTCTTACATAAAGTGAATTAGCGCTGTGCTTATTTGTCACGTCCTCTTGAAGTGCACTTCGGCTGTTTATCTCATCCCCCGTGAAAATTATATAAGCAACTTTACTCTGTAAAAATATGCTCTTTAAACTTAAACTTACTTGCCCTTAGCAACACGCAAGTACCCAAACACGTACATTTGTGCCTCGATAAATTTAGGACAACATCGAAAATATTTCGTGATTTTCTCACTAGAAAAACTCTTCTTTACAGCATCAGTTTCTTGTTTTCACCTTTTTCCTCTCGAATTTCCAATACATTTTCCAAAAAGCCTGACTTATTAAGCCAAATAACAATGTACACGGCTAAGAATTTTTCTTTTTTATTCAGCTATTCATGATTACCTCTGTGAATCTTTTAAACGCGTGCTGGGTTGCATTAACTTTTTAAGTAATCAGCCACTTCTTTGCTTTTTTTTCTTGAAAACTTTTTTATTAATAGCTCTCCGTGAATCACTTCATAATGTACGTTAAATTTGACTTTTATTAACTTTAATCTCACATAATTAGAGCATTCTATAAATATCTCTTTATATTCCATACATTTACGTCCGACATTGAAATCTTTTTTAAAGTTGTGGGGAAAAAATTTTGTAAAAATGGGAAGTACGTGTATAATAAGAATGAATATTTAATGAGGGCAACAATTAAAGAATAATTTTAGCAGTTTCAAAGATATATACATACACACGCACGCACGCACGCACACACACACGCGCACGCACGCGCACACACACACACACTATATATATATATATATATATATATATATATATATATATATATATATATATATATATATATACATATATATATCTATATATATATATATATATATATATATATATATATATACATATATATATCTATATATTATATATATATATATATATATATATATATATATATATATATATATATATTATATATATATATATTATATATATATAAAACTACTAGCTGACCAACCCAGTGCTGTCTGGGAAAACTCTGAATGACAGTCTAGTGTAGACGGAGGAAAAAAGGAAAGGGGAGGGAGGAGGGAAGGGGGGAGGGAAGGGGAGGGGGAGGGGAAGGAGGAGTAGTTTGTGCTGAGGATCCGACTGACGGTTCTACTTTTTTCATGCGAACCTTCATCTTTCGAATAGTCTTGGGTGAACTGACAGGCATTCCTGCGGTGACTGTCCCTTCAATCCAAGTATTTTTGCTCTGTCTGTCCCCTTTGTCCAGGTATTTTTGCTCTGTCTGACCCTTTTATCCAGGTATTACTGTGATGACTGTTCATTTTATCCAGAAATTGCTGTGGTGACTGTCCCTTTTATCCAATTATTACTGTTCTGTCTGTCCCTTTTATCCAGGTATTACTGTCTGTCCCTTTAACCAGTTATTACAGTGCTGTCTGCCCCTTTTATCCAGATATTACTGCAGTGACTGTCCCTTTTATCCAAGTATCACTGTACTGTCTAGGCCCTTTAACCAGATATTACTGTGCTGACTGTCCCTTTTATCCAGTTATCACTGTCCTGTCTAGCCCCTTTAACCAGGTATTACTGTGCTGACTGTCCCTTTTATCCAGGTAGTACTATGATGTGCTTTTTATCCAGAAATTACTGTGGTGACTTTCCTTTTTATCCAACTATTACTGTGGTGACTTGCCCTTTTATCCAGGTATTAATGTGCTATATGTCCCTTTTATCTAGGTATTACTGTGCTGTCTGTCCCTTTTATCCAGGTATTACTGTGGAGACTGTCCCTTTTATCCAGATATTATTGTGGTGACTGCCCATTTTATCCAGGTGGTACTGTACTGTCTGTCCCTTTTATCCAGGTATTACTATAATGACTGTCCCTTTTATCTAGGTATTACTGTGCTGTTTGTCCCTTTTAACCAGGTATTACTGTGCTGTCTGTCCCTTTTATCCAGGTATTACTGTGGAGACTGCCCCTTTTATCCAGATATTATTGAGGTGACTGCCCCTTTTATCCAGGTATTACTGTGCTGTCTGTCCCTTTTATCCAGGTATTGCTATGATGACTGTCCCTTTTATCTTGGTATTACTGTCCTGTCTGTCCCTTTTATCCAGGTATTGCTATGATGACTGTCCCTTTTATCTTGGTATTACTGTCCTGTCTGTCCCTTTTATCCAGGTATTGCTTTGATGACTGTCCCTTTTATCTAGGTATTACTGTCCTGTCTGTCCCTTTTATCCAGGTATTGCTTTGATGACTGTCCCTTTTATCTAGGTACTACTGTCCTGTCTGTCCCTTTTAACCAGGTATTATTGTGCTGTCTGTCCCTTTTATCCAGATATTACTGTGGTGACTGCTCCTTTATCCAATTATTACTGTGCTGCCTGTCCCCTTTATCCAGGTATCACTGTGGTGACTGTCCCTTTATTCCAGTGTATTACAGTGGAGATTGTCCCTTTTATCCAGTATTACTGTGCTGTCTGTAACCTTTAACCACGTATTATTTTGCTATCTGTCCCTTTTATCCAGTTATTACTGTGGTGACTGTCCCTTTTATCCAGGTATTACTGTATTGTCTGTCACCTTTAACCACGTAGCACTGTGCTATCTGTCCCTTTTATCCAGATATTAGTGTGGCGACTGTCCCTTTTATCCAGGTATTACAGTGCTGTCTGTCCCTTTTATCCAGATATTAGTGTGGTGACTGACCAGCATTTTCAATAATATATTTCTATGGTCTCGATTACATGAAATGAGGTATGATAAACCCCTCGTAGATTGTTTATTTACCACATAAGTACACAAAGGGAAGGGGGAAGGGGAAGGGGAAGGGGAACGGGAACGAGAAGGGAAGGGGAACACATTTGAAACCTATCCTATTACCTTAGTTGGGTCAAATGATGGCCACATGCCAAATTTTGTCTAGATCGGTCAAGCGGTTACCACATAACTTACAAAGGGAAGGGGAAGGGGATGGGGAAGGGAAGGGGAGAGGTTACGAATTTGAAACTTACTGATTTATCTAAGTTGGGTCAAATGATGGCCACGTGCTAAATTTTGCCTAGATCGGTCAAGCGGTGCAGATTTCTATATGTCACAAAGTTACATACATACAAACATACAAACATTCAATTCTATATACAAGACATATATATATATATATATATATATATATATATATATATATATATATATATATATATATATATATATATATATATATATATATATATATATATCTTATATATATATATATATATACTTATATATATGTATATATAATATATATATTTAGGTATCATCACTCTCGTGATCTTAAATGGAAAAAATAAAGTCCGTAGTATGTATGTATATTGCTATATACAGGAAGCTTTCGACAACTTGATCAGTTGGCCTCTTCAGCCTGATGCAGGCTGTATATTGCTATATGAGAGAGAGAGAGAGAGAGAGAGAGAGAGAGAGAGAGAGAGAGAGAGAGAGAGAGAGAGAGAGAGAGGATTCCTTTACAATACTTGAATCATGATATCCTTTGAATATGCAGATGACTAATTCTGGAAATGTCGATGTGAGAGTTATCGGAAGCTATGGGTGCAACATCAAGTAAAAGAGGCTTATACACATAATATGCATATATAAAGCATTAAATAAAGTATTTTCTGCTAGGTTTAATCAGCAAAATTTTAAACCAAATCGTTAATTCCCATTAAAATCTTTCGAGTTCTCGATTTCGTAACGAATTTATTCACTTCTTTTTTCGTTTGGCTTAGAAAACAATTATACCACCGAAATAAAAATGCGATCTAGAGTTACTTGAGGTTTTAGATTCTCTAGCTTATCCTTAAAAAGATTAGTTGCTCTAATAAATATGGCAATTTTCTATTATTATTATTATTATTATTATTATTATTATTATTATTATTATTATTATTATTATTATTATTATTATTATTACTAGGGAAGAGACCTTCTCTGAGAGAAGTTGCATTAAAAATTATAGCTGTTTCCACGGCATTTAATTTATACAGAGTCTTCTCTATTCTTCTTATTAACTTTCTTTCCTCAGCCTGTAGCTGGTAGATCAGGTTTCCGAAGGACATACAAAGATTTCTGTTTTCTTAGGCTTATTTCCTTTGACGTTTCAAACGCGATCTGGCGTTTATTTTCATAGAGTGAATGAAATGGCATGCACGTTACAAGGGTATATAAATTTTAGCATAGCAACCGGGGTAGGGCGGTGGGTGTACAGTTGCCAGGTCGGTTATTTAGCTGCTTTTTGGTTGGTCCTTGGTTGGTGACGAAGTAGGCCCCGGAGGCGTTGAGACCTTCTGGGCCCAATGGCTCCATTGGAATTTGGGAATGGCTGTTATCCGGGATTATAAGTTGTTCAAGTAATCTTCCTTCTGTGTCCGGTGCTGGCTCTCTTTCTCTTTCTTCTTCTCTTTCTCTTTCTATCGCACCTCCTCCTCCTCTCTCTCTCTCTCTCTCTCTCGCCGGTGTCCGGCGTCGGCTGGTTTCTTCAATTTCTCCGTAAGATGGTAGGGAGAAATTCGGTTTCCTTCACTGTGTTGATGTTTGACTTTTTTTCTAAAATATGTAGTGCTTCGAGAAGCCGTAGGCGTCCGTTGCCTGGTCAATGATTTTGGCGTTCTTTACACGTTCTTCTCTTTCGGGCCTTCTTTGTTGTTTTTGAGCGTAATGATTAAAAATAGTCTCTTGGAGGCGAAAGAGAGACGCTTGGAGTGTTTGGTAGTAGTCATCCCGATACAAGAGTGGTGGCATCTTTCCACCGGGCATGTAAATTCGTAGATGACACTACTTCTTTTCAAAGACGCTTCTGAGGGCGCAAGGTTGTTTTTATGCAATAACTGGCTTGTTTTCATATTTTTATAGTATATTATCAGGATAATTTTGTCATCTTCTGCAGTAGGGATTACATTTTCATTTATTATTTTTCTGAGGGCCTTCTCATCTTCTACATATTTTTGGTGCATGTAGTTCCTGTAATATAGTTTTATGGACTTACTATGGTTGTTTCCGGGTTCCGTCATGCTTTTCAGGTGCTAGTTATATATAGAGACTCGGGGCTGTTGGTCAGCCATGTGATTAGAGAAGTTGTTGTTAATGAGTATTTGTGCTGATTTTTCGATCTCTTCCGTAGCTCCTCTCCACGTGGAACAGTGTGGGAGGGCACGACGGACGAAGGCTTCAACCACGAGCTTTTTATACCTGCCTGGGCACTCACTGAACCCATTAAGGCATAGACCCGGGTTCTTGGGTTTCTTGTATACTGTGGTGGTATAACCCGCCGGAGTCTGCTGTACTCGAACGTCCAGGAAGGGAAGGGCACCCTCAACACTACGTTCACACGTGAAACGGCGGACGGAATTTTCTTCAAAGATAGTCCTTAATTTTTCTAGGTCTTCTTCGGTATTTACTCTCACAAAGTTATCGTCTATATACCTATAGTATTGAGAAGGGCAGGGGATCTTACTGAAGACCCTCTCCTCTACGACGCTCATGTAGAAATTGGCAAATAGGACCCCTAAAGGGGATCCCATTGCCACGCCGTCGATCTGGCAGTACCGTATAATAATAATAATAATAATAATAATAATAATAATAATAATAATAATAATAATAATAATACAAGTCAAAATCTTGAAGTGGCCAACGTTTCTCCCAGATTCATCCGGGTATGATCACGGCACTCCGACCCACTGCCGTGATCATACTCTGATGAATCCGGGAGAAACGTTGGCCACTTCAAGATTTTGACTTGTATTATTATTATTATTATTATTATTATTATTATTATTATTATTATTATTATTATTATTATTATTATTATTATTATACTATCCTTTTCTTGAGAAATCCCAATTTTATGAGAATAAACAATTGAAAACATATAGAGCAACTGCTTACAAATCAGGAAATTGAACCTGGCTCAGTCATTTATTTTACTAGAAAATTTAATTAATAAATAAAAAAAAAAGACTGAAGAGCAAGAGCTTGCATATTTGCATGACGTGGACCTAATTCATTCTGGGACAAAATTCAGACAAAAATTAAGTGAAATTTTCGCAACCATTATCTTGATTATGCAGGATAGAACTGACCTCAAAGAGACGCACGAGAAGAATTTATGTCAGGCTGCCAAGAAATTCGAGAACTATGAGGCAGTTGCCAAGAAATCTATTTAATATTTTCCAGTTGTTTGTGGCCTATTGTCCATTTCACATTGATCTCTTCCACTGGAGAGTTTTCAAGAATTATGTAAATACACTGGAAGTTGACACTTACCAGGTCTAAATTCCATAAAAAATGTATAGTTTTTCACCAGTAATCCTTGCGCATCGCACAAGTTACAAAGCTTTCATTTTATACATTTCAAGAATTCATGTCCATAAATTATTAAATGAAAAGCTGGACTTTTTGTAAAACATATTAGAGCTTGGCCGCATTACAAAAATCTATATCACTCATATAATGTTTAAGGAATTCAGCTTAAATTCGTCCCTGATTATCTAATTGAAGTAAAATCTAATTTTTTTTATCATTTGCTCTTCGTAAATAACTGTAATGCCATCCTTGGTCTCTGTCAAGGAATTCAATCAATTCCCTCTCGTAAGGAAGTCTTATCACTTTATACAGTGGTTTTTTTCTCGTCAGAAATCTTTGCGCACTCGCCTTTCTTACGTAATGTATTAAATTATTCTCTCTCTCTCTCTCTCTCTCTCTCTCTCTCTCTCTCTCTCTCTCTCTCTCTCTCTCTCTCTCTCTCTCTCTTTGTTGTAAGAAATTTTTACATCCCTGCCTTTCCCATGTAACATATCAAACTCACCCTCTCTTTCTCATCTATTAAACATTAGTTACGATTCAGGAAACAACGAATACCGTAAATTCAATATAGATACCAAAACTAATCATTCTAATGAGTCATTCCTTGTACACAGTCTTTTAGTGTCAACAACATGCATATTCAATACACAAGAATTGCAATAGTGTTAGAACCATGTGTAAACAATAAGAGTAAACAGAAGGAAATACATGACACAAGTGCGCTCAAATATCTATCACGAACGAACATAAATACAATGGACGGAGCTGAATAATGCTGTGTGTATATGTCTTACATAAAGATAACATAAGACCCCAAAAAACGGATTAATGAAAAATGGAAATCCTGCGTCCGCATTTCAAAATTATTTCATTGCGTTCAAATTTGATTTGGATGACTGCGTAAAAAATATTACTGTGGATGAATATTCTCACATTGGAACCCATACGGCAAATGACTTTAACTAGGAAAGATAGATATTTTGTTGACGTATTCTGTGAAAATTAAAGGGAAAGGTTTGTCCACACAATCAGCAAAATGGAAGAATAAATTATTTTGTTCGCATAAAATCAATTTCGACGTTAGTTATTGCATACTGAAATGATATATTGTAGAAGTAAAGAGACCGCCTAGGTATTCTGAACAGTATGCAATAGATAATACTTAATTTTTGTATTCCATACTTTATCAGTTTGTTTACCTGCTCATTATAATAATTCAAACTGAGTTACCAATGCAACTTTATTTATCTATTTACTTTCTTATTTAGTCTTGCATCTGTCAAAAGATTTGTTTCCTTATTTTCTCATTTAAGGTCGAAATCAGTTCCTTTTTTCCTCATGAGAATGTATCTAAAAGACTTCATTCCTATCACAAGTCCTCAGACATTATAGTCTGACATTTTATGAAGAAAATAAAAAGCAATCACGGACACATGAACAATAAATTACTTACGAGAGAAGCGAATTCTCCCTACACCATAACGGCTGAATGTTTATCCGAATGAATTTTAGGGAATTTAGTTTGCTAATGCATACGTTTAAATTATGCCCTTTTCACAAGCCTTAGAAGCAGATATTTCTTAAGAGGACACTCGATCAGGGCAGTGAGTGTTAGGAATGCATGAGCAATTAAATCACAAGGGTTAAAAAAAATCGATATTTGCCTCATTGCAAATGGCATTAATTTTTCTGAGACCGACTAAGTTCGGCTGGGGGGAGAGAGAGAGAGAGAGAGAGAGAGAGAGAGAGAGAGAGAGAGAGAGAGAGAGAGAGAGAGAAAGGAATGGTTGTTTCACTAAGGAAGAACACTATTAATCCATCAGAACAGATTTTTTCCAGCCGCAATCAAGGTCAGGTTAGTAGAATTCCTCTTAGGGTGATTCATATCAGATATAAGCCAAGATGGTAAGAGAATTCATGCCAAGTATGTTTTTTAACAATGAGGCGGAAAAAAGTTGAATGTTCAACTGAGAACAAGAATATTTAAAGGAAATATAACATATGTAGTAAGTTGATTTACATTGCCAATCTTAGCAACTGTGCTAAATATATTACAGAACTATATACTCTTTATTTTTTTCAATTTTGTAATGTATTACAGAACTACATACTCTTTCTTTTTTCACTTTTGCATGGCAATCTTTATTTGCTAAACAAAAGGTTGCATTGCTAACTGACGTCAATTCAACCCTTCAGTATCACTTAGACTTTGACAATGATCTAGCGTTGTAATTCGGCAGAAGTCTCTGACTTGTAGAGTTCAGACTGTTGTCATAGTCATATTTTCATCAGACTTTTATTCTTCAAATAAGAATTGACATTGATATTAACCTTACTTTGGTAAAGTTTAAACAATTCGCTTTGGAAAGTCATATGCATGGACCAATTTGCAGCTGGATAGGCTCAGCAATTTGGGAGAAGAGTGACATAAACACACAAAAGCAAAGTTTTCCAAAATATATAATAGAAATCTAGAAAATTATTACGTGTGAAACTGCCATCGCATATCACCACCGTAATATGAAAAATTGACCATCAATGCATGTGTAAAGTATTTTACTGAGAATTATCTATACCTTACATTACTTTCTTCCAAAACTGATGACAACTCTGATGGAGTTTGTAATGATTCATTTACATTCTAAGTCGTCTGCTGGTTTCGCTGCCAAAGTTTATACATGCGATTGGTTCCTTGCAAAAACTAGGAGAACCTTGCAAGCGGACCATGAATCACAGTATTGGCCTCTTGACTTCCACCAAGTAATGCAATCAATCACGTATCCTAACGGAGTCTTGTCACGGCTTTTAAGAGTTTTTCCTCTATCTCTCTCTCTCTCTCTCTCTCTCTTTCTTTTCTCGTGCCTTCTTTTTAAAGCGCCTCGCTCTCGGCGTTTGGCTATTTTCGGTTTTGGGATCTGCAATAATAGTCTCTCTCTCTCTCTCTCTCTCTCTCTCTCTCTCTCTCTCTCTCTCTCTCTGTTGTTTTGGAAACTAATGTTCAATGTTACTGATGAAAGATATCACTTTCTAAACAGTCATTATTAATATAATATTAACCTTAGAAATGTGATGACTAACGACACACTAGATTTAACCATAGCTGTATAACATCTGTCCTTTCATTAAAACTATAGAATATTTAATGTTAAAACCACCAAATTAATTCGAAAGCATTATCTGGTGCTAAAACGTTTATCTCATTATATCAGCTGTCAAGTGTGAAAAGGTGCTTCTGATCACCGTAACAACAAACTGTTTGGGAATTTTATTTAATTACTCAAACCTGTCGTGTTATAATAACAACATTTGACGTTCAGCGTTTCTAACTGTAAAGTTGACGTTTTCGACACGTGGTTCTGTATTCAGACAAACGCTCTTCTTAAACATCTCAGTCACTACAAGAACACTTAATCCCAAATTTAATAAGTTTATTAAGTCTAAATTCTGTATCTCTCAGTATAATGGATTTGTATATAATTTCCTTTATTTTCATCCTGTGGCTAATTCTTCAGGCTTACACAGCGTAAATAACATTAGTTTCCCTTTCAAAGAGATACAGTGCTGAAAATGAACAATGAAAATTCTGAATGATGTGGTGTGTGTGTGTGTATGTGTGTGTGTGTGTAAGGGTACATATGTATGTATGTATGTTTATCGGCGCACAGAGTGCCTCAAAATAATCTTGAAACGTTGATAAGTGATCTATTTGTTTAATTTAAGTATGAAAAGGGCATTATTCATAATGGCAATCTGTACTACTCAGTATTCATTCATTTTTCATTTAGTATCTTATCAGTGGCAAGATTTCCACTTTTTCATGTGTAAAAAGGTTAAACTGAGGGTTATTTTCAGACGCTGGTGTGTGCTCACGACATAGTCGGCAGAATTGAAAAAGGATGTCTCTGAAAAGAGGATGTGATCGAGCAGAGAGAAATAAAAGAGAGAGAGAGAGAGAGAGAGAGAGAGAGAGAGAGAGAGAGAGAGAGAGAGAGTAACAAGAATCCTTTTCCGAATGACTTGACCAGTTCAAATATTTTGCTGAATGAAGCTGATGAAAGCGTTCCAGTCTTCCAGCGGTCATTTTCTTTTCTTTCTTTCCTCTATTTACTTTCCTTTCCTTTTATGTTTTTTTTTTTTCTGTGAGTTCGCGACTGATGTTGACGACTGATATAATTGGCTCGAATTTTATATTCATATATATATACATAAATATTATATGTATAATATATATGTATATATATACTGTAAAATATATGTATATATATATATATATATATATATATATATATATATATATATATATATATATATATATATATATATATATATATATATGCTTACATAAACTAGATCTCACATGAAAATAAAAGGAGAAAGATTTGTTATCGTATTTTATTTTCATGTGAAGGTCTCACATTCTTTTGTCCATGGAACTATTGTGATAGTACAAGATATATATATATATATATATATATATATATATACATATATATATATATATATATATATATATATATATATATATATATATATATATATATATATATATATGTATATATACACCCACAAATATCGTTAAGAAAAAATCCCAATTATTGAAACAACGAAGGATTTCAGTATAATATTCAAAAGATAAATCAAATTGACTAGGCAGATGTTAACAAACTGAATGGTGTCTTAAAGTTACACATTTCTAGCAGCCAGTTAGTTGTATACTAGGAAGCCTGTTTTTAGTTCTATCCATTGTTAGGCGCCTTAACTCAGTGATACAGTTCTCAGCTGACGTTTACTAAAACCGTGGTTTACACCTACACACACATAAACACACATAAACACACACACACACACAAACATATATATACATAAACACACGCATATACATATATATATATATATATATATATATATATATATATATATATATATATATATATATATATATATATATATATATATATATATATATATATACACACATTCAGGGGAAGTATAACAACAACAAGCAGGAGTCCAAAGTAGACGACAGTCAACAAAACAGTTGCATATTTGTTGAAAGAAAAGTTTCGTGTTACTTAAACACATCATAGGTCTGCAAGATTGAAAAATACATATTAATTCTCTGTTCAAAATAAAAGCTAAATTAAAAACGGCAGTTACATTCTTTAAAATTACAAAATATATAAAAAAGTAAAAAGAAAGATTTTTTTTTCTCTCTCTAAGTCTACCTGATCAAAAGAGGGGGAAAGACGAAGTGAGACCACAAGCTCACACGCATGCCCAAAGAACGAGCACTTCGGCCAAGTGCAGAGAAGAAGACACGTTGGAGTTTAGAAGAGGTGCATGACGTTTAATAAACAAAGACTCAAGGGTCGTTAAGTAAGCCGATTGTTTGGTAGTTCCCAGGATGGAAAAATGTTTTTTTATCAATAATAATCTTGCATTTAACGGCATGATTTCTAATGCTAGAAAATTCGGGATTAGTTATTCGTGAGCCAGTTCTGTAGCTCAAACCTAAGTGGCTGTAATAACGGACCTGCAACATTCTCTCTGATGAGCCAACATAACTACCAAGACATCTTGGGCATTCAAATTTGTATTTAATATTGGACTTCATGAAGGTCTGTAGCTTGTCCTTATAATTAAAAAAGCCGCCATGAATCCACTAAAGATTGGCGGCTTTTTTAATCATAAGGACAAGCTACAGACCTTTATGAAGTCCAATATTATTTACAAATTTGAATGCCCAAGATGTCTTGGTAGTCATGTTGGCTCATCAAAAGAGAATGTTGCAGGTCCGTTATTACAGCCACATAGGTTTGAGCTACAAAACTGGCTCACGAATTACTAACCCAGAATTTTCTAGTATTAGAAATCATGCCGTTAAATGCAAGGTTAATACTGATAAAAACATTTTTCCATCCTGGGACAATCGGTTTATTAAACAATCGGCTTACTTAACGACCCTTGAGTCTCTTGCACTTCTGGGCATGCGTGTGAGCTTGTGGTCTCACCGTCTTTCTTTGATCAGGTAGACTTAGAGAGAAAAAATCTGCTTTTTCTTTTTACTTTTTTATATATTTTGTAATTTTAAAGAATGTAACAGCTGTTTTTAATTTTAGCTTTTTTATTTTGAATTAGAGAATTAATATGTATTTTTCAATTTTACAGACATTTTGATGATGTGTTTAAGTAACACGAAACGTTTTTCAAATATATATGCAACTGTTTTGTTGACTGTCGTCTTTTGACTCCTGCTTGTTGTTATATATATATATATATATATATATATATATATATATATATATATATATATATATATATATATATATATATATATATATATATATATATATATATAATGTATATATAAAACAAACACATCACAAAATGCATGAGTGCATATTTATGATGAAACCATTAAATAAAATTAAAGAATGGCTTTAGTAAAAACTTTCCCTCCAGATTTGGCTTTATTTCTAAGTACTGTCCTTAGATAATGGCTTAGAAATAAAGCCGAAACCGGTCAGGATTTAATTTACTTATGGCGAATGAGAGATATGTGAATTATACATACATATATATATATATATATATATATATATATATATATATATATATATATATATATATATATATAGAGCCCTGATGGCTCAGTCGGTTACAGCAGCAGCTTGGACTTCAGAGAGGTCTGTGGCGCTGGTTCAACTCAAGCCGGCTGATCAGAGAGGCAGACACTTTGCTATCCGCGGTAGACATCCCGGGATTATATATGTAAATCAATGGATAGGTTTGCTTAAAAGCAAATGGATGTTACAGACTAAATACACACAAAACAAAGCCACTACAACACCTCTAAAAACATAACAAACATCTCACACGCCTCAACTTCGCCATACCCGCGCAATAATCTCTCGCTGCTGGGAAGAAAGGGCGTTGGGTCTGGTATGGTACATGAAACATACGCACTGGGCCCAAGGATGTCAGGCAGGGCAGCCGATCGAGACCACAGGTCTACCCTGAAGCCAAATCAAAGTCCTTCAAAGAAGGCACGCTTACCCCATACAAAAATGGGATTAAAAGCATCGTTAAAAAGAAAAAGAAAGAAAGAAGATATATATACATATATATATATATATATATATGTATATATATATCTCTATATTATACACACACACACACACACACACATATATATATATATATAGTATATATATATATATATATATGAGAGTATATATATATATATATACATATATATATATATGTTATGCAGTGAATAAGTATGAGATCAACACTGGGATTATATGAGAGAGAGAGAGAGGAATTTATGTTGATAGTTTAAAATGATGAGCCATGGGACTCAAGAAAATACAAGATTCAACTACAACAAACTCTCAAGATGTGGAAAGGAAGGAGGAGCAGAGGATAGATCAAGAAGTGAAAAGGTCATAAAATTGACCTGATTTGTCCTTGCCAAAAGTGGGAGTTAAGATTGAACCATTATGATAGCAGATGTCCTCACAGGTGGAGTTTTATTCAACATAGGTCCAGAGTTCATCTGGATCAATTTTAGCCAGAGTTACTTGAAACCAAATTGCAGGGGATTGTGTCACTCCGGCCTTCTCTTAAATGACTCAAGAAATTTGTCCATGTATTGGCCGTGTGAATTTGTTTAGTGTAATAAAACTTATGAAAAACTGTGCCCGTGAACATTGCACTCTGGAAAATAGAAAAATATTAATGACAATTTCAACCTAACTTAATGAGTCCCCTGCGTTACTATCAAGAGAAAGAGAGTTTATCTAAAGTGGTAATGCAAAAACAAAGATAAACTGCAAAGCATAACAAAATTTGGTGGCAGTTTCGGAGGATTTCGCCCAGAGCACATTTGAAAAAAATTAAAGTTCACGTCTGAGAAATTTACAGAGACGGAGCAGTGACAGCGCTTAAAACTAACTCTCACTTAACAGCGCAAATAATCTCAAGACGGTCTTTCGAATGGAAACACCACACAACATCAACACTGTAGCAGAAGGGAAACGAAGCAGAACGAAATATTCCAAGAAGCAGTGAATCTTTTGGCGCGATCGGAATGAAAAATTGACAGCGTAAATCTCTGCCTAGTTTGAAACTTCCAACATTCGTGATAAGATCAACCAGAAATTCAGTTTAATAATTATATATGACTCATAATAAGAACAACAGTAATAATCACGGCATAGAACAGCGGTGATTTTTATAAGAAAACGAAATTTACGAAAGAAAGAATCAGCAACTCGCCCTATACTACGCCGATCGCAGAAGCCGAGAAGACCAAAACAAACTGTGTTGGCGGACGATGAAATGCCAGATTCGCCAGCTCATGAACTTTCTAATGTAAAAGACTTAAATACACGAAATCTAAAATTTTTGGTCGCTGTAGACTTAGCGTAAAAGTAGCGCATAGTATATATGATCACTGACGCGCATTTAATGAGCTTTGATTTACTTCATGACGTAAAGAGAGTGAAGAATTCGAACGGCATAAAGTTTAGAAGTCAACGCTACGATAATCACCGGAGAGCAAGAATGCTTTTTCAATCATCAATTTTGAAGGATTCCAAATTTTTCTTCGCCAAATTCAGCAAGTACGACTAAAGTCGGTTGAGCTAGTCAATTGACGCGATGATCACAATTATACTAAGTGCACCGCGATCATGCAAAGCACATGTTAATTAAATAGTAAACATTCATTCCTAGTATCGGGAATTATCAAGAGAATTTATTTCCTCTGTGAATAATTAATTTTTTTAAAAGTGGAATTTATATATAATATTTTAAAAAAGTAAAGTATTTTTTAACATAAATAATTTAAGTAAATTATTTTTCTTTGAATAATGTTCAGTAATATTTTGCATAAAATGTAAGGAAATAAATTTTTTTTCCTCATATTTAGTAATTTTTTACGAATAGAAATTTTCGTTCACTGTGATGACAACTAGTTTACAACACTATCATATAAATTATTAAACAACACTACAGAGATTTTGCAGTGGAACCTAAACAATTGTATACATAAGACTAATACTGAATTTTTCTAATAGAGAGTCCTATGAAGGAATGAGTTAGGAAAAATTTGAATTTTTTTGTATAGAAGGATACAGTCAACTCAGCAAACATGCACCAGCAAGTAACATCTCTCAAATTAATTTTTTCAATTTTTCATTCTGGAATGTTGAATATTTTATGAATTAACATAGAATGAATAATTTGGAATGGAAGCATCTAGACTGCAATACATAGCAAGACTGACTCATATAACCTAAGACCTGTACTAAATGACTTTCATAGACCAATTGATCCTAGTAATACTAGACCCAGACGCTCCCGTAGTCAAGGTCCCCACTTAGTTTACTGAAAGCGCCCAACCCTTCAGTTGTAACCACTAACCCAATAACTTCCGCTGTACCTAGAATAACATGGCTAAGCCATTTAATAACCTGCCAACAGATTTTTTGTGGAACGGTAGACCCGGCACGTAGATAAAGTAGATTAGAAGAAATATAAAATTGATGGATGAGCAGACACAGAAAGCAGAATTTCAGCTGCTGGTATCACAGATGAGAAAGAAAATGATGAAGCAACTTCAAGCGGTATGGAACATGGTGATGCACACATAGTTCTTCATTCAGTACTTTTAGAATATTATCGATTAACTAACTAAGAAAGAGTGCTTACAATTTTGGCAACTGTGAAGCACAGAAAGATCCATGGTATACAGGGAACTTTCCATCATCATAGCATGAGGTAATTGTTTTAGTTTTAGCCACTAGAGTAGAAGAAGCTATAGATAGAGTGACGACATAAAAGCTGTAGAATTGTTGCTGGGGCAAGGGATGAATTTGATGATGATGAAACAGATTTAGCTAGTATATCCAAGGTACTTACATGTCATTAGGACCAATCTAATGATGCTTTGGTAAGAAAGAGTAGTTTTAAAGAAGTACTGTGATAGGAAGCCAAATGATGGAATTGTACAAACTTAATGTACATAGAAAGGAAAGTAAACAGAATTCATCAAGTAGTAGTGGATTTACGGGAACCGTAAAGCAGGGAAACCCAAGAAATAATAGCAATCAGTCCAATAGAAACCAATCAGGGCAAGCTAGGTCTAGGTATCAGGAAATAGAAATCACGATAGAAATAGGAACAACAATAGAGATTTAATCAATCAAATAGAAACAATCAAGGAAGGCCAACAGAGGTAATACTGGGAATACCACTGAACTAATGGAAATAACACAGTGGAAATAAATAGACTCCCTCTGGACAGAGGGAGCTAGTCATACAAATTCAGGGAATAATAGGTCACAGTCTCATAGGCAAACAGTTGTGGAAATTGTGGTTATAAATAACCATACAACCCAGAATTGTAGAAGAAACAAATGGTGTCTGAATTGGTACAAGACAGGACATTTGATCCAAAACTGTTGGTACAAATAAACAGGGAAATCTCCAGGGTCTCAAACAACCAAAGTACTAGCCTAATAATCAAAATACCTCCCAGTAACCCAAATCAAGGATTCTCAGTGACAATCACAGAGTGCAGCAGAAAGGTCCATCCTTGGTGGAGAAATAGTGACAGTGAATAAGGATGTGTCCTCAACAGACATTACTCGAAGTAATGAAATAGTGTTTTCTGTAAAGAATTGATACACGTGTCAGGAAGATGTCAAACAAGGCAAGTACACTTAAAGGTGTACTGAGTTCCATATTGTTGGATACAGGCAGACTGTAAGTATCATAGATAAAGGCAATTTTAATAAAACATATAGGTTGTGAGAGTTTCCAAATGAGAGAACTTATAGGACCAAAGGATCGCTGAAAGCAAATAAGGGCTATAGGCATGTCAATTTAGAGATAGAAATTTAATAATAAATATATAGAAGAGTTTGTGTTGGAAGAGAAATATTTTCCAGCTCAAGCTCTATTTTTCCTTCCAGGCTATGAAAAGATGTGGAATTGCACTCAGATTGTAGCAATGGAAGAATCACTATCAAGTGAATTGATAGAGGAAATGTTGCTCTCTGAAGAAGAGGAACAGTCAGATAAACTTGATCACTTTACTCCGAGACAGCCTCATCTGAAGAAGTAGACATCCAACAGATAGAAATAGAAGTTAATGCTAACTGTAGACAGCAATAGAAATTCAATGATAGGAAGAAAGCAGGAGTAGATAGACAAACTACTTTAAAAGCCTAGCCACTCAGGAGGAATTCTAGATAGCAGGTATGAACCTGATAACTCAAGCACTATGGCAGATAATTCAAGAATCCTAGTTCTTTCCTAACCCAATGATCCTGGACACGCTAATAGATTTCATTGTAGTCACTTAATAAGAGAAGATACGGAAGAGAAGTATCTCAATGAGGTGTTGCTGTTAGCAACCTAAAAATGATAGAGATAGGTTCTGTGATACCACAAGATGAAAGTTCAGATGATACTGATGTCTGTTACACTGCCGATGCACAGAATGCAGAAGAGATCTGCTTAGTTAGTACTGCCGATGATAATCTTGTAAAACTCAAATTAATAGCGTTATACTGCATCCATAAGGTCTGGGATAAAGGTTTGTCTTAGAATTGTAACAGATAAAAACTCTAGGTGACAGATGTGTTACAGCACGAAGACTTACCAGACTTTGTGAAAATGGACAATTAGTAAGACTAAATGGTGGAAATTGTACGACTTATGTATAATTATTCCATAAGAGACTAGAACTGCATGCCGGCAAAGAATTTGTAAGGGAATTCAGATTACTAACCCTTTACTAACCCTAAGTGAAAAGCATTTGTTTCTGTAAAGGACACAAGAGTTAAATTAGAAGGGAAGTAAATAATACAGATTTTCTCATTAGACAGGTTAATACAGATATTAGAGAAATATAGGAGTGTTGTAGCAGTAACAGGAGAGGTTAGGAAGGACAGATGTCCTGCAGCACAAATAGTCATAGAAGATGGTGCTGACCTTGAGTATACCCATCTATAAACTTCCAATAAGTCAAAGACCCATTGTAGACGAGATGGTTTAAAGAGATGAAGTAGCAGGAGTTGTAATACCTTCTAAGTCACCTTATAACCCACCTTTACTGTTAGTTCCAAAGAAAGACGGCATATGGAGGATGGTAATTGATTATCAGAATTGAATTCTACACCATCCCTGATCGAATGCCAATGCCAGTCATTAGTGACATGCTAGCTCAATTAGGAGGTGCCAAGGTTTTTCTAGCCTCGATTTACTGGGAGGGATATTACAAGTTCCTCTCAGATGAAGAATCCAAGCATCTCACGGCATTCAGTACTACAAAGAACATTTGCAATTTGAGGTAATGCCGCTGGTCTTACTTCAGCTCCTTTAACGCTTGTACGTTTAATGCTGCAAATCTGGGGAGATGCTGAAGACGACGGTTTATCTTGGATGATGTAATAATTGCTAGTAAGGATGTAGAGTCATTTCAAGACACAGAATTAGTATTAGATAGGTCGAAAAGGCTGGTTTAAAGGTAAAATTAAGAATGTCGCTTCTGGAAGAAATCTCTAGAATATTCTAGGACATGTTATCAGTGAACATGGTTTGAAATGTATAAGTAAGAGGACATGGTTATTGTGACTATCCAGCTCCCAAGAAATTTGAAGGTACTCAAGAAGATTCCTGTAAGTAGGCATTATCGACCTTTCATAGCGGGATTTTGCTACTTATAGCAAAACCATTAACTGAGTTAACTAGGAAAGATAAAGTAGCTATGAAGTGAAAGATGAACAGGAAGCAGTGTCACACGAAGATTATGTTGATAACAGATCCTATCCTAGTTTATCCAGACTTCTGAGAAGGAATTCTACTACTCTGTAGATGCTTCAAGCACAGGACTAGTGTCATTTTGATGCAAAAGATAAACAAGGATGAGGGACTGTATACTATGCCAGTAGAGTTTGAATGCAGCTGAAAGAAATTATGCACAACAGAAAGGGAATGTTTGGCATTAGTCTGGGGATTGGCAGAATTTAGACACATTTTGCTAGGACATAAAATTAATGTTCTTAAGATCATAAATCCATTTGTGACTTTTTCAAGAAAAGGGCTTTACCAATAATATGAAGTTCAATAGATGGTTCGTTAGCGTATTAGAATTTGCCCAGAATTTAGATACATACCCCTGGTAAATATAAATACATTAGCTGACGCCTTATCAGATCACAAGAAGAGAACGAGAAACAAAATTGACACTCATAATTTCGCCTTCCAGTTGTCAAATCACAGACTTAGATTTAGACAAAGTTCAAGCATCAACAAAAGGATTCTAGAATAAAGGAAGTAATTGGTAACCTCTTGCAAGGTGAGAAAAAATTCAGAGTTTCCAATTGATAGATGGGTTATTGTACAAGACTTCAGATTTGAACCAAATGCTGTTCACGTTTGTACATTCCTAATACACTAATACAAGACGTTTTAGAATCCAAACCCATTCATACAAGTTATCGTGACATCCTGGAATTAAGAAAACATGTAGAATGTAATCACTAGAACTATTTTTACATTCTCGATGTAGTGAAGATGCTACTCGATTTTGTTCAGAATTGTTCTGCGTAATATACATAAGGGGAATGTCAACGTCAAGGCCTCTGGAAATGTATCCTCTGTACTTAAATCCTTTCATGTCATAATGGATTTCTTAGGTCCATTCCTGAACACCATCAGAGGAAATAAACAGATTTTAGTTTTCATTGACTATTTGACCAGATACGTAGAAATTGTTCCAACTAGAAACAGAGAAGCATCACTGTGGTAAGAAGCCTTAAATCTAGAATTATAACCAGACATTCATGTCCTCAAGTTTTGCTCTCAGACAATGCTGAATTTACTATGACATTCCCTAACGAATTTGTGTGATTTTTATGAAATACAGAAATGTCAAATAACAGCAGGCGTTTGCCAACAATGGAGCAGTAGGAGAACAAATCGTGCAAGATAAAGGATGTTCTGAAAACATTGAAACCCTAGCACTGAAGACTGGGACTTGACTCTCGAAGATATACAATTTACTCTAAAACAACACAGTAAATGAATCAATAGGAGAAACTCTCATTTCCTATTAGCGGCTACCAAAAGAGAATGCCAAATTCACTTTGATGATGTCAAGACCACCAGACGTACGTACAATCATGAGGACTATATTGCTTGGAAGACAAGACGCATTTGAGATCTGTTAAAGTCACCAGGGCTAGATTAAAGGAGTTACATAAAAATCTAGTAAGTGCATTACAATAATAGATCCACCATACCTAAAGGTAGGATAATGTTTATGTACTAAATCATGTTCTTGAAGGACCGTATTAAAGTATCACCAAAATTCCTGAGGTCCATATAGAGTTTAGAAGTTTTGAAGTGAATAACTGCTAATGCATGAAATTACCTTGAAAGAATCCATTGTACATTGGAACCACATTAAAGTAGTTCATTCAGAACCTTGGTCGTCTACCCAGTTGAAAGATTTGTCCACTAAAGATAAGATAGATAATAAAATAGAATCTTCAATGACCCCAAGGTATAATTTGAGAAGAAGGTAATGGTAAGTGCAAATGGTAAAACAAATGTAATTGATAAGATTTTTACTGCTTAATAGCATTGGTTTCAGCAAATGGATTGTATGGTGGTTGGCAGTGAGTCAAATTGTGAACTCACTGCATAACTAAGGAAGGGAGCCATCATCAAGGAGCATGGCAAGGTAAAGATGATACAGGACCCAGCCATTGTTAAGATCCAGACGGACTCATTATCGATCAGAGAGAGCAGTTAGTCCAGCTGAGCAATCAGATACAGGCAGGATTGCAAAGTGTCCAAGATAGAAATTTGTACGACATGTCGTTGCAGAGGGACATCGATAGTGTTATGCCAAGGAAAGTAGTAGTTGATCACTCATGTACCCTTTATGTATGTCGCTTTTTACATAATCTCTTTGGAGTGGCGATAGATGGTATGTTGAAAGGCTAAAGGAAAGAGTGGCACAACTTGAAAATTGGGCTTGAGCAGGGCACTGTCTATAATAGTAATAGGAAATGTCAATCAAAATCAGAAAATGGATCACAGTGCTGGAAAGAATTTGTGAATAGTGCCTCCATAATGTTTCATCAGAAATTGCTAGAATCCATCAAACAGAAATGATGGAGCAACTGCTCATTATATTTATTTGATTTATTTATTTATTTTTATTTATTTCATTGAATTTTTTTTTATTTATTTATTTATGTTTTTCGTTTATTTGTTGATTTTAATATATTTTTATTTATTTATTTTTTTATTTTTTTATTAATTTTATCTATGTATTTTCATTTATTTATTTTATTTATTTATTTTTATTTACTTATTATTTTTTATTCATTTATTAATTTTTATTTATTTTTTTATTCTATTTTTTATTTTGTTTATTTATTTATTTATTTTTATTTAATTATTTTCTTTCTTTTTATTTATTTATTTTTTATCTATTTTTTATATTTTTTATTTATTTATTTTTATAATTTTATTATTTTAATTAATTAATTTATTTTTTATTATTTTATTTGTTTAAAGTTGTTTATTTTTATTTATTTTTATTTATTCTTAATTATTTTTCATTTTTTTAATTATTTTTATTTATTTATATCTATTTTTTCTTTATTTATTCACTTATTTTTATTTATTTATTTTTATTAATTTTTCAATCTATTTTCGTTTATTTCATTATTTAAATTTTTTTATCTATATATATTTTTTTATATATTTTTATTTTTTAAATTTATTTTCATTTATTTATTTTTTATTTTTTCATTTATTTATTTATTAATTTTTCCTTATTTTTAGTTTATTTATTCATTTATTTATTTATTTTTATTTTTATTTTGTTTTTTTTTGCTTATTAATTTTTTTGCTTATTTATTTTCATTTAGTTATTTGTCTTATTTTATTTATTTATTTATTTATTTATTTATTTATTTATTTATTTATTTATTTATTTATTTATTTATTTATTTATTTGTTTATTTATTTAGTTATTTATTTTTATTTAAAAATTTTTATTTATTTATTTATTTTTTTTATTTTAATTCTATTATTTACTCTTTTATTTTATTTATTTTTTATTTATTTTTATTTATTTATTTTATTATTTATTTATTTGATTTATTTTGTTTATATCTTTATTTATTGATTTTTATTTATTTATTTTTGTTATTTATTTTTATTTGCTTATTTTTATTTATTTATTTGTTTATTCTTATAAATTTATTTTTATTTATTTTTTTTATTTTATCTATTAATTTATTTCTATTTATTTATCTATTTATTTATTTTTATTTATTTTTATTCGTTGATTTATTTATATATTTTTATTTATTTATTTAATTTTATTTATTTTTATTGATTTTTTATTGCTATTTATCATTTTTATTTCGTTATTTATTTTTATTTTTATTTATTTTATTTATTTTATTTATTTTATTTATTTTTTTTTTATTTTTAAATTATTTCTTTTTTATTTATTCATTTTTTAAATTTATTTATTTATTTTTATTTACATGTAATTTATTTATTTTTTAATTAATTATTTATTTTTAATTATTTATTTATTTATTCATTTTGTATTTATTTGTTTATTTTTATTTTTATTAAATTTTTTTTTTTTTTTTATTTTTATTTATTTATTTTCATTAATTTATTTTTATTTTTTATTTATTAATTTATATAATTATTTTTATTTATTTTTATTTATTTTTTGTTTATTTCTCTTTTTTTATTTTTATTTATTTATTTCTCTATTTATTACTTATATCATTTAATTATTTATCTTCTTTTATTTATATTTATTTTTATTTATTTATTTTTATTTTTATGTTTCTTATTTATTTTTATTTTTATATTTTTTATTTATTTTTATTTTTATATTTTTTATTTATTTTTATTTATTTTATTTATTTATTTATTTATTTTGTATTTATTTATTTATTTTTTATTTATATATTTGTTTTCTTGTTTATTTGTTTTAGTTTATTTTTTATTAATTTTTATTTATTTTTTTATTTATTGTTTTTTATTTATTTAATATTTTTTCTTAATTTATATTTATTTATTTGTATTTATTTATCTTTTTTATTTATTAATTTTTTATTTTATTGATTTCATTTTATTTCATACATCACAAAATGCATGCACCAGGTGTTCCAGACTGGAAGCTATTGGAAACCATTAAATAATTCGTGAAAAGAAAGGGCTTTAGTAAAACCAGCTGCTTTCCTCCAGAGCAGCAATATGTTATTGACGAAATATTTTCGCAGCGAAAGGCAAAACATACGGGCAATTGTCACTATTCCCCTCCATTGTATCGTTTTAAAACATTCATCTTTGCCCCCCTTGGAGCTTGTGATGGATACAGCTTCCTGTTTTATTCCAAGATATTTCAAATGAATAAACAAGTTTTTATTTGGTATTGCCTTGTAAAGGAAGGAGCCACAAAACAAACAATAAGATTCATGTAAAATGTTGTTGTTGGTTTGAAGCCTTAGTGTAACGAAATGTGGTATTATTTGTAAGCTTTCCATATCCAAATTTAAGAAAAATCCACAAAGATTTTATATTTATATTTCATACAAGTGCACTTGTTTAATGATAATCTTTATATGATCATTGAATAATTTTAAAGAGACTGGTATATAATGATTAATATCACTCATCTAATTATTGCAATCTAATTTCTAAATAATTGACTCCAACGAGAGAGAGAGAGAGAGAGAGAGAGAGAGAGAGAGAGAGAGAGAGAGAGAGAGAGAGAGATATGTATGTTATGTAGGCAAAGTACCTTTAATTACTTTCATCTTCATTATTGAGTGACAAGCACACTATTGCCAATTAGGAAAAATATCACCAAACATTCTTAATTACTTGCATAATTTGATTCAAGGTTTCATTGTTATCCTATTTTGTAAATTTTAAAAGCCTGGTATTCTTACAAGAAAGGTCTTGCCCGTGATGTAATGGGTACAGTATCCCATAGTTGATAATCTAATACAACGTAAATTACAGTAAAAATTAATGGCCTAGGTCAGCGGTCGTGACCCCCTGGGGATCGTTTGGGGTTTCTCACAGGGGGAGGTCACAAACGTTTCGGGAGAATATAATTTATTTTCATATATTTGGATTTGCCAGTTGGGCTTTTACCAGTTTGGTGAGTGCAACTTGTTACCTCCACTCCCCCCCCCCACCCCTGTCCCGCCCCACTTTTCAATAAACCATGGTTTTCCTATCATTTTGTTTTATATTGCCTTTTCACAAGGTTCACCATTTCAAATTTTATTATAGGGGTTACGATAATATCCTGAAGAGTCTCGCGGGGTCATAAGATGAAAAAGGTTAAGAACCACTGGCCTAGGTGGTGATGCTTCTTGCTTGGAACCAAAGTAACCTGCACTTTTGTATGTTTTGGAAGGAATTAAATGGAAAATAATTCACCGTGCTTCAACAAATTCAAGTTATTCAAACATTCCAGGAAAACTAGGGCTCCTACGAAAATTGCATCATCTTTTCAAACATTTCTAAACGACGCTATTTTTATTATAAAAATCTGGATCAGTGGGACATGAGGCTGACCTCTATCGGTACTAAGACTTCAGGTTTTGAGATGTTTTTCTTAACAGTATTTAGAGTTGCCACAGGTTCTAAATATTCTAAATATTCTCTCTACAAAATCTAAAAAAAAAAATGTGCGTTGCAGCTTGTAAAAATGTTCATCATACAATTCTGCTGGGAAACATGGAAGACATGGAGATATCAGCTACTAAACAACCCAACTAGAGAAAATGAACAGGATTTTCAAATTCACTTTTCCTTCGTCACTGACTGAGAGGAATTTAATTGTCACTATGATTATTTCTTTTCGCAAAAGATAAAACTCAGTTACTTCAACGGGGAATGTAAATAATTTCGTGATGGAATGTGAAGGTAATAGTCACTGGAAAATTTGGAATATTTTACATCATTTTCATAATGAAAAATTCTTCTGTGAATTTAAAGCTCTCCTGGCTAATTACATCATACAAAGGTATGAAGGAATTCCCCGAATGAACATCATGAAATTCGGAGATATTTATTCTGGGAATATCACCACCCTGACCGAGCAAGAATTTATAAATGTTCGCATAATAAATTAAGTTTTCGGAATACCAATTTTCGTGAAGTACCTGGACAGATATATTCTTTTGTTTTCATTGATCTAAAATCTTTAATCTACATTATAACTTACTACATTTTTGTTATACATACATACATATATATATATATATATATATATATATATATATATATATATATATACACATGTATATATATGTATATTTATATATATATATATATATATATATATATATATATATATATATATATATATATATATATATATATATATATATATTGCTAAGAGAGTTAACACTCCCAAGGCAACTCCTTTTTAAGAATAAAGTAAAATTTCCCAACAAACAAACTTTAATAACCTTCTGTTAATTAAGTTTGCTTGCTGCGACACACTGACGGTTGGCTGTGGAAAAATTGTCCCTTCGATCTCATTCTATTGGCCCCTTGCTGCTTCTAATCCTCTCCTGAGCTCCGTGACTGCGATAAACCTCTTATTCCAGGTACTGACCTGAACCTGAAGAGATGCCTGGCCACCCGAATGACCCAAGGAATTGATTAAGATGTCTGCACCTCTTGTATGACTTGAGGCACAGATTAATCGCCAAGCATTCACCAAAAGAGAAAGTTGGATGTTCCCAGAATGCATCTGGATGCCTTGTGGGCTCAAAAGCTGGCAATTCTAAGCGCTGATAAATAGCTCCCCATCCCAGGACATTGAGAGAGACCAGTACACCGCCAAGCAAGTCACATCTTTGACTGCCCGCTCCTTCAAAGCCAACATCCACCTATGGCTGAATGACTAACCACTCCTTCAGAGCCAACATCCATAAGTGGATGAATGACTGAGTCCCAGTATCTTAAACACAGTGCAAACCCCATATCCTTCCATTGGTACTACTACAGGAACCACCTATTCAGTATTAAGGTATAGTAAGGAACTGAGGTTGTCCAGTCACTTAGCTGTTTCTTCTCCTAAACATTTCTGTTTCCAAGTGCAACTCTTACATAGACCCAACCTGCTGTGTTAAACTCATGTCACAAGTTTATTCAGTAGTGTTTTAATGACGGAGGATTTCTATCGCCCTCAGCACTAGCCTCTTATCCTCACTATTACCATTAATTTATCAAGTGATCACATGCCTTTCTCTATTGCAGAAAGGAGTGCTTAATGCTGTGGACCCTTCTACCACGACTGTATGCTTCTTGATTACACTGACGAATTCCCAATTGTAGCCTTATGAACAGTGCCATTGAAGTTTAATCCCTGGCACCCAGTTAACACCTATTATTCATTTATGTGCTGCTGCAGGACCCCCAGTGGCCTGCCTTATCCCTCCTTGTCTTCTGATTTTCTATTGCAAATACATGTAATTTAGTTATCCTGAGAGTTTCTGTTCAGAATCCCTCGAAAGTAAGGCCTTGAGCCCCTGTTCCTTCTCATTGTATTGTACCCTTGTAGGTGGTACAGTCAGATCAGCAACACCCTTGTGGTAAGTTTTCCAGAGCTGCACCTTCAAGCTTAAATATATATATATATATATATATATATATATATATATATATATATATATATATATATATATATATATATATATATATATATATATATATATATATATATATATATATATATATATATATATATATATATATATATATATATACATATATATATATATATACATATATATATATATATATATATATATATATATATATATATATATATATATATATATATATATATAATATATATATATATATATATATATATATATATATATATATATATATATATATATGAAATATTTTCTGTTAAAACAGAATTCCATCAAATAAAAGAAGCCCATAAAAACGCCAAAATGTAGAAGGTAAAGGCTATATTTCAGAGACCAAACTGTCCCTCTCCGCAGCCAAATATTGAATGAGAACACGTTACAGAAATGCAGTATTTATGCCGGAAGGTCCATAGGTTAGCCATTACGTCACTCCAGTTGACAATTTCTCTTTAATCTTCTTAATCGTTGGATGGAGGAAGATTTTATCTAGAATATCTGAATCCCATGGGCCTCTTGAAAGATATACTGTATTTCTTTGTTTAATCAAGGTTGATTCCAATCTATACATGGAATATTTTGAAACTGTAATAATAAATACAATAAAACCGAAAGACATGCTGTGAATGAGATATGTAGATGATATCTTAACATTTTGGGATAATAAATGGGGCAATTTCAATTAATTCCTTTCAAAATTAAATGCACTAGTGCCGAGCATCAAATTTAAACCTGAATGGGAAACAGACAAAAAAATTCCTTTTCTTGACATTTTAATAATTAGAGACACGACAGAGTACAAATTTACCATACACAGAAAACCAAATTTCTCTCTGTCATACATCCATTTTTATAGCTGTCATGACATCTCTATCAAGATTGGCGTAGCCAGCAATTTATTCTTAAGAGCCTTACGGATTTGCTCCCCGGATTTCCTGGAAAAGGAAATTTAACTAATCCGTAAGCAGCTGTCATCTTTAAAGTACCATGACCATATAAATGAAAGAGCGATCCACAAAGCGAACACAATTTTCTACCGTATCCCCCTCAAAACAAGACCAGAAAGACACCCAACAATAAAATAAAAATCGCACACCTGGAAAGGATTAAGACGTTGACACAGACACTTTGAAACAAACACTTTTGCTTTTACCTACCTAAATGCCTTAGCTAAATCCCTGATTAATGTCCAACAAAAGCCAGTCCCCAAAGATACAGGAGTTTACGAAATCCTTTGCCTCGATTGTGACCAGTCTTGTATCGGTTTTACAAGCAAATCATTCCCCCAAAAATAAATACAGCATAAACATTCAGTTAGGTCACGGATAAGAGAGCTCAGCCATTTTTAACGACATATAATAATAAATAACCATAATCACAGAATAAACTGGAATATGTCTCATATAATTTATATATAGCAGCAATTGTCGGTTCAAAAGTCAGATGGTGGAATCAGTCTTGATTAAAAAATACAATGAATCTTTCGAGAGGCGCATGGGATTCAGATATTATAGATAAAACTTCCTCCAACCAGCGATTAAGAAGATTAAAGAGAAATTGTCAACTGGAGTGATGTAACGGCTGACCTATGGACCTTCTGGTATAAATACCGCTTCTCTGTAACTTTTTCTCATTCAATATTTGCCTGAGGAGAGGGACAGTTTGGTCTCTGAAATATAGCCTTTACTTTCTACATTCTGGCATGTTTATGGGCTCATTATATTCGATATATATGTGTGTGTACACACACACACATATATATATATATATATATATATATATATATATATATATATATATATATATATATATATATATATATATATATATATATATATATGTATATATATATACTATATTATATATATATATATATATATATATATATATATATACATATACATCTATTTTGAACAAACTTATTAAGTACAAACTTTTTTACACATCTCCACGTCTTTGATATGATAAAAACAGTAAACACTTATACATAATACTCTATGTTAATCATAAAAAAACTGAAAGCATTGAACCATTTATAAAAATAACGTAAGGCGATGAATATAAAACATTGTCTTGACATCAAACATGCACAAGGTATGGCTGAATACACTAGGTCCGGAAATCCTATGTACCGTCAGAAATCTCGAGTGTAGTTGCCATGAAATTCTTTGTGCTAAGATTTTCAGTAAGTTCTACCATGCATACGTATTTGCTGTTTACAGCAATCCAAATATCGACGATTCGCTCTTGGAGAGGATTAGTATGGCTCAGTCACAGGATTCAAAAGCTTCATTTGTTATTTGTGGAGACTGCAATACAAACCACAGCGAGTGGCTTAATTCAAATTACACAGATCAACTTGGCCAATCTGCTCTTGAGTTCTGTGTATCTTACGATTTTGTCCAGCTATTTAACGAACCCAAGCATATTTCTGGTATCAGATTAGACCTCATATTCACAGATGTTCCAGCTATTGCTAAGTCTAAGGTCTGCGGGTATATAGGCACTTCCGATCACTGCACCACTGAAATGGACATATCTATCAATCAGTACATTCCTAATTCCACCATTGGAAAAACGGCCTGGCTGAAATCTAGAGCCAACTGGGACCACATTATTGAAGCATGCCAGGCACTTAATATTTCAGGTGCTATATCAGATCCATAGAAAGGTCATTAAATTCAGGACAAATGGCAGCCATGATTTGATGATAAATTTAGAAGAGCTTACCATGACAAACAGCCCAATTCAACACATGGAGACAAACCGTTCCCATGAAAATTACACCATTTTTGTTGAGTCTCGCCGTGTTGCGAATAGAATTTATCATGCAGCTGAGAGAAGTTACAATAATTCCTTAATGAGGAAACTTGAAGGAATTACTCAGCCTCATCTGTGGTGGACCAAACTGGCATCATCAATCTTTGGGTGAGGCTCATCTTCCATTCCTCCACTACTACCAGCCGATGGTAGATTGGCTACTGGCCCTAAGGAAAAAGCTGAACTGCTTCATCGAGCTGTAGAAGCTACGCAATCAGCTGAGGATGTCCCTCTCCCTGATACTTGTCATCCTGAACCTATTATTACAAAATTTGCATTTCGCTCTAAGAATGTTAAGAAAATTCTTGATAACCTTGATAGCTGGGGTGGAGAAGATCCTGATGGTTTCTTCCCTTTGTGCTTTAAAAAGGTTTCTAATGTGTTGCATCCCAAGGTTAGTAGATTCTATAGGTTTTTATGCCAACATCGTACCTTTGTGGATGAGTGCAAGCTTAGCAATGCAGCGCCTGTTCCAAAGAATGGCATATCTGCAGACTGCAGTAACTACTGCTCTTCAAAGTTGCTGAAAAACTCATTTTTAAGCCACTACATAAGTATGTGGAATCTAAAGGATTGTTTGCTGATAGTCAATATGCATATTGGAAGCAGTCAGGCACCTGCAATGCTTTCTTAGTTTTGACATGCCATTTGCAAGAGAACCTTGATTAGGTTTGTTGGGGGTAGAGTAATTCAGATAGATTTTAGTGCTCTTTTGATTTAGTAAATCACAAGGCATCATTTATAAACTTCATAATCTTGGCGTGGGTGGATATATTTTAGGTTTACTTCAAGATTTCCTTACAGGTAGGATCTTTAGCGAACCAAGACCTATTGTGTCTGGAGTTCCACAGGGCAGTGTTCTTGGCCCATTGTTATTTTTAGTTTATACAAGTGACATGGTCGTTGGCCTGGAAAACAAGATGGTTCAGTATGCCGATGATGCAACAGTTGTGGGTGTCGTAAAGCCTCCACTTATGAGAAATGAAGCTGCCCGTAGTCTCAATCGGGAAATGGAACGGATTAGTAAATGGTGTAGTCGGTGGGGTATGAAGTTGAACCCCGGTAAAAGGAAAACATTGTTGATAAGCAGATCTCATACAGATTTTCCACCACATCCTCCCCTCCAAGTCGATGGGACTCTGCTGAATGAGTCAGAAGCTTTAACTATTCTAGGTGTAACTTTTAACTCGCACCTTACTTTTGAGAAACATCTAATGAAAGTGTCAGTGCAAGCTGCACGAAAGTTAGGTATTGCACGAAAGGCCTCATATATTTACAACAGTGATAAAATCAATGCATCTTGTTTTAGGTAATTTGTCCTTCCTTTACTAGAATACTGTTCTCCGGCATGGATGTCTACTTCTGCCAGAGATTTATCTCTCTTAGATAGAGTAGTTCATGGTGGTAGGTTTCTGTTTCCTAATATTAACAGTTATGACTTGGACCATCGACGGATGGTATCTTGTCTGTCAATTTTTCATAAGTTGTATTTTAACAGAGATCTTTCACGTTCTCAATTGATCCCTGATTCCCTTTTCCTGCCGAGAACAACCAGATCTGCTGATCAGCAACACCAATACGCAGTAAATGTGTCTCACTATAGAACTTCTCAGTTCCATAGGTGCTTTATTCCTCATACCGTTGGACTGTGGAACAGCCTCCCAGAGGATGTCGTGCAATTGGAACTTCAGAAGTTCACAGGAAAATGCAATGCATTACTACCCTAATACTATTCTTCTTGCCTTTTTACACATTTTTATCTATTTATTTTTTTTTCTTTTTTAATATATAGTATCTCTTCTTTCTGTATTTCCCTTTACTTCCTCTTACTTCTTCCTAATGCACACCATATTCTTTGGAAGCTTGAATTCCAAGTCAATGGCCCTTGTGGGCTTGTTCCATATGAATAGGGTTCATCTAATAATAATAATAATAATAATAATAATAATAATAATTGAGAATTATCTTAAAGTTAATGTGAACTTTGCAAGGCAGTTCTGTATTCACACTAATTGCATAACTTCTCTCCTTTCCCCCAAAAAAACCGAAAGCAAAACGGAACGAACAGTTTCGTGACTCAACTTGAGTTGACTTGACATCTGGTGTCGTGTTGTGATGTTTGTGCTTCAGAAAGGGCCATTACCCTGATTCTTTGAACCTTGTAACTTTGGTTCTTTTGAGTACCTTTGTATTGTAACCCTTTTTTGAGTAATCCATTTTCATTTATCTCTTATATCATTACCCAGTTGATTTGTTTAACCTTTAGATATTAAATTAATTTAAGTTTAAATTCAGCAAGTGTGTTTCAATAACACTCCATTTTATTTAATTTTTCCTGTGATTCAAGATTAGTGAATGGTGAATATAATTTGATCTGATAAATTTTGTATTGTGTTCTTACTTTAAAGTTACGCAAGTAACTTATAGAAACAAGGTGATATATAGCAAGTCCCCTAAATTCTGAAAATCAACCCGTGAGTACTCGTAAGATTTAGAGAGAGAGAGAGAGAGAGAGAGAGAGAGAGAGAGAGAGAGAGAGAGAGAGAGGCGAGCACTTCTCATCGCATCTCACAGCAACTTATGATCCGAGTTCCTGTCTATATCAGTAAAGTGGAAGCACCGAATTGTGGTACTATTTATTAAGAACATTAGTGATTCACCCATGCTAATACTGAATTGGGTAGGGAGATATCTCCCCGTAATTTAGAAACCGCAAAAGGAGCGTGGTGTTGTTGGTACGTAAGGCTTTTAGAGGCTTTTGATCAAGTAACAGTTCACTTTGTCCAAACAATTACTTGTTCGTCACACTGTTCACATCCTGATACTTGTGTAATTCCAAAAAACACCCCTAAATCCGTTCACTTACGTCGTTACCTTTCACCATTCATTTTAAGCCTATGTGACTCCCATTTGTAAAAGTACCGTAATGTTACCAGTTTCCATATATATCTGAATTCTCCTATATATTTGCAAAAATATTCTATTTTAATTCAGTGTTTCTTATTATATTGAAAAGAAAATTGGCAACATGTCAGATTTAGAAGTTATCGCACATCGAAACTGGTCTACTCAATATTTGGCGTTACAAGCATGTCCATCGAACTTCATACTTTAATGCATTTCACCACCCTCCAGTCAAGCGAACTGTATTTAGTTTAAGAAAGGAAGTTATAAATTATATCATAATTCCCATAATTACATCTTATTTGCTAACTTAAAACAACATTCTTTTAAAAGAAAAATATTTAAACATGATAGCCTGATATCATCTAATACGCCAAACTCTACCCACTTGTTTCACTTGCATAATATCATTCTTTTAGCACACAGTTCCTTATACAAATAATACTCTTATAACACGGTTGGTAGGCCTCTTCACATCTAAACAATAAAATATTCCGTAATGATTCGGACAAAATTATTAAAAACCTGCATAAAACAAGGAATTTTCTTGCAGTTTTATTTTTTACTTGTTTTAAATGTTTCTACATTCATATTACAAAAAAATCTTCAGATTATCCGATATACGGAAATAATAAAAAAAGAACAGGATCCGAACGATATATTTCGTAAGTGCTGAAGTATTAAGTAATGTGATTGGACTATTAACCTAGCCGAAATTCTTCTCATTAAAATTGTACATCCACTTATTAAGAAATCATTGTTGCTCTCTCTCTCTCTCTCTATATATATATATATATATATATATATATATATATATATATATATATATATATATATATATATATATATATATATATATATATATATATGTGTGTGTGTGTGTGTATGTATATATGTATACTTACATACAGATATATGTATATATATATGTATATGTACAATTATATATACATATATATACATATATACATATATATATATATATATATATATATATATATATATATATATATATATATATATACAGTATTTATTTAAGTTTTATTTATTAGTATTAAATATTTTGTGTGGCCTCCATCTGCCTGTACTACAGCCTGCATTCTTGAGGGGTATGATTTCAGCAAACCGCAAAAGCTGAGACTCAAACTCCATTTCCATGAGCACTTCGGTCATCTCTCTTAGGTCGTCGAGGCTTGATATACCATCATGGTTCACTGTGCGCTTCAGCACGATCCTTTAAGATACTACCAGTGTTTTCACACACATTAAGGTCAGGGAGCTACCTGAAATTCACTTGACGAGAAGAAATTGATACCACTGTTTCGAAGCAGCTCCTGTGTCTGAAGAGCCTTGAAACATGGTGTCCTTTTTCTTTGATGATCCACATTAACTGTTTGGTTGTGAAACAGAGAAAAATTCCCAAACATTCAGGAAATTTCACAACTTGGCGATAGCCCACATCATCGCTGATGTCATCCAACTTTGCAGCCCAAATGATGTCATTTTTATGATTTGGCTTCCTGACTGTGTAAATGAAGAATTAATCTGATGCGGCAACACAGAGAAAGTTAGCTTCATCCCAATCTTTAAGAAATGAATCACAAAACCATGCACGGTCTTCTCTCTGTTGCTGAGTGATGTTGGGCTTGCTGATAACATGGAATAGCTTGATACCAGATTTTTTTGAATTCACAATATACAGCACTATAACTTCTCCTCTTTCCCCTTCTTGTTTCTAGTTCAAGTGCCAATTTACGTAAAGACTTTCTTGATCTACCCACTGCCTAAGCTATGATGTCTTTTTGACTCCTGAAGTTCCCCTTTGGGTCGGTCGATATCGTTCTTGGCTAGCACTCTGCTGGACCCGCGTTTGATTCTCCAACCGGCCAATGAAGAATTAGAGGAATTTATTTCTGGTGATAGAAATTCATTTCTCGCTATAATATGGTTCGGATTCCACAATAAACTGTAGGTCCCGTTGCTAGGTAACCAATTGGTTCTTAGCCACGTAAAATAAGTCTAATCCTTTGGGCCAGCCCTAGGAGAGCTGTTAATCAGCTCAGTGGTCTGGTTAAACTAAGGTATACTTGACTTTTTGACTCCTGAGAAAGGACTTCAGGCCTTCCAAGATTCTCACTCTTTTCGCGATGACAATCATATGGATTTTTTTCCAGTTTCTTTTAACAAAGGATTCCTCTCTTTTAATGTATTTAGTTGTCCATGAACGTGAAATGAAGGGTGAGCCAGCATCCCTGGCCTCTCTGAAGGTTGTACCCCGGATTCGGTCAATCCATCTGATTTCCTCCGATAGCCATGGCTGTATCTAACTCCGTCACTCAGTCTGAAAATACAAGAAATGTAAAATTAAAAATAGCTTAATAGAAACCTAAAATAATGTACTTGGAGATAGGCTATAGCAGAAAACTTCATAACTTTCCATTTGTTCTGTGGAGGGGAGGTTCTAATTTCAAAACCTGTATATATATACTTATATTATATATATATATATATATATATATATATATATATATATATATATATATATATATATATATATATATATATAATATTATATGTATATATATGTATGTATATATATATATATATATATATATATATATATATGTATATATATGCATATATATGTATATATATGCACATATATATGTATATATATGCACATATATATGTATATATATATATATATATATATATATATATATATATATATATATATATATATATATGCACACATATATATATATATATATATATATATATATATATATATATATATATATATATATATATGATATATATATATATATATATATATATATATATATGTATATATACATATATATATATATATGCATATATATATATATATATATATATATATATATATATATATATATATATATATATATATACTGTATATATATATATATATGTATATATGCACATATATACATATACATATATATATATGCATATATATATATATATATATATATATATATATATATATATATATATATATATATATATATATATATATATATATATATATATATATTTATATTATATATATATATGCATATATATATATGTATATATGCATATATATATGTATATATATGTATATATGTATATATGCATATATATATATATATATATATATATATATATATATATATATATGTATATATGCATATATATATATGTATACATCTCGAAGGAAGTAATAGGGAAAGGCATCCTGATCCTCTAACAGTTTATTTCCAATGCCGACGTTTCTCGACGAATTCCAAGTCACATTTTCAAGGCTATAAAATATAATTTGCGAACATCAATAACAAATTAATTTATGATGATATGCAATGGCAACAGTTCTTTATGTAGTAAAAATATTTAAAACAAAACACCTCATTCCAAGACAAGTCAATAATAAGTAAAAGGAGTTCACTAAAACCTTAAAACAACCTACCTATATGAAAGAAAGAGCAAGACTAAAATAAATAAATAAAAACAGATCGAGGAAAACCAGTTGCCCAAACTAGGCTATAAACACTTTAACTGAAGACGATTGAGTATTTAATGACGGTACAGTCTTTTTGATAATTATGGATTCTAGGATCGTTAAGTCGTTGTTGTTCTGCACTTGGCCTAAGATGGAAATATCCTTGCTGTCAATATAAGTTTTACATAATTTTGAGTGATTACGCATATTTGTATATTTGATTGTTCAGGATTAGGTAGCCTGCTACCTGTTCTGTGACTTATGCCCCTGTGGGAATCTATGCGGACCTTCAACAGCCTCCTCGTGCATCCCACGTATATCCCGTGATCACATCCCGGGCAAGTATATTTGTGAACGACGCTGGACAAAAGCAGGGGACTGAGCCGGTCTTTGACTCTGAACAGAGACCTATTTTTGAAAAAAAAGTTAAACTCACGTCTTTCTAAGACTTTCTCATAGACAACACTGCCAAGTCACAAAGACCTATACAAATATATATAATTAGCAGCAAAACACATTAGAACTCACAATAAGAGATATGTTCATCTCCTATCAAAATAATAATTCTCTTTCTCCTACAACATCACTTTAATTCTTTACATAACAAAAACCAGTAAACTTCACTTTACCTTTTGTAATTATTACACCACTACACACCTTCCACAATGCTTGCACAAAACAATATTTCAGATCACCTTTTACAAAATTAACACTCTCCTGGGGTGAGTTTTAACAGAACTTTTACAAACAGTAAACCATCAGTAACCCTTGTATATATGAATGGGATTATTGAGAGAGAGAGGGAGAAGACCTATTTCCAGCAAGCTCTGTTCCTGACTGACTGCTTCTCACACAGCACTCCACTTATAACCCCAAAGCCCTCCCAATAATACATGATACATAAAGTATACATACATTAATTATACATACAGGTATATGCGTGTATGTATAGAATACATACTCGGCTGGAGCTTCGAGTGCCTTATCTATGACTGACATTTCCTGGGAGACTCACACACCTGAACAAACAAAAGGAAGTGCTTTTAGACCCAAAACTGGCTGGCTGTCAACATGTCATCTCCAACTCTCTTATGGTTCCTCATTCCATTACTCAGTTTACAAAAAAGAATAAGCACAGATGCAGCTAATAAATATGGGTTAGACACACATGATGAATGTATAACAGAGAATTCCCAATTGGTTGACAGCTCGTCATGACAAGACAAGAGGGGTCTTTTTGCCTTCCTCCCTACATGACTACCTTCACACACTTGAGGAAGCAGGATGTAGTGACCTGATAAGAATCTCAACCTCTCTCTCTGTTCGGCGCAAACGTCAAAAATTCGAGTTCATAACACTCAGTAAATGTATTAATATACCAAACAAATGGAAAAAACATATCAAAACATTTTAAGATTACAAGATACACAATTAACTATAAGAAAAAGACATTTAAAAATTATATCATTACAACAAATGATGAATCTGCAAGCAAAACATCAAAATTTTCACAGAGACATATAAACACTTGTAAAATGGTTATATATATCATAACACCTTATAATAATATTTATTTGTATGTTTATACTATATATATATATATTTATATATATATATATATATATATATATATATATATATATATATATATATATATATATATATATATATATATAATATATATATATATATATATATATATATATATATATATATATATATATATATATATATATATAATATATATATATATATATATATATATATAAATATATATATATATATATATATATATATATATATATATATATATATATATATATATTTATATATATATATATCTGTGTGTGTATATATAATATATATATTATATATATAATATATAAATATATATACATATATATATATATATATATATATATATATATATATATATATATATATATATATATATATATATATTTTTATATGTATATATATGCATGCATGTATATATGTACATATGTGTGTATGTATATTTATACATATATATAATGTATATATATATATATATATAAATATATATATATATATATATATGCATATATGTATATATGTATATATATATATATATATATATTTATATATATGTATATATAAATATGTCTTCTTCTCCTTTCGACCTAATTAGTCCTACTGTATAGCAAGGTCGGCTGCTTGAGTCAACTTTCTCCATCTATTTCTATTCGTAGCCTCATCTTCCCCCAGTCCCACCTCACCCATATACCTCCTCACCACATCCATCCATCTGGTCCGTTGACGACCCACACTCCTCCCCCAATCACTGGCATGTTCTTATAAATCTTCATTTTGAGCTTTAATGGCATTTTCTTGTCTAAAATAACTCCAGTTACTTTTCTCCATTTTTGCCATGCTCCTTCCACTCTTTGTCTCACTGCTTTCTCAGTACCTCCCTCTTCTGTTATTATTGATCTGCTTTAGCACTGTACCGTCTTTCACTTGAATGTTTACTTCTTCATGTCCTTCTCTACTACTAGTCATTAGCTCTGTCTTTCCAATGTTCACTTTAAGTCCTTTCCTTTCTAGGTCTCCTTTCCATGCTATAAACCTTTCTTGCAGTTCTTCTTCTTTGTCTGCTATAATGACTAAATAGTCAGCAAACAACAGATCCCACCGTTCAACATTGTTCCTTAATTCTGATGTCAGTGTGTCTATAACAACGAGGAACAAGAACAGGCTCAGAGCTGATCCCTGATGGACAGGGAATGTCTCAGTCTCCCCCATGTTTTGTTTGTACAGTGGTTCTTGCACCCTCATACATCATCTTCACTAACCTTATCTTGAGTACACCAACTTCTCTGGTACTCCTCTCTTTTTCAAACACCAATAGACTACCTCTTCTTTTCCAATAGGTACCCTGTCAATACGCCTTTTTCAAGATCCACAAAACGCAAGTCACTCTGAAACTTTTTCCAGTTTTCATTTCTCAGACGCTTCTCAGTTGGATACACTGATACACTGGACCTCTGTGACATTCTCCTGTAAATCCTGCCTTCTCATGGAGACTGATTCTGGCTTCTCCCTTATGTACACTCGGCAAGGAAGTCCTCTCTTGTTAGGATACAGTTTTTGGCTAAAATCTTCGGACGTAACCTCTTATTGCTCAATAATGCAACCTCCTCTGGCAACTTTAGAAAGGAGGAGCCTTCTCCCTCTTTTTAATCCTCCTATTCCTG
This sequence comes from Macrobrachium rosenbergii, assembly GCF_040412425.1. NCBI lineage: Eukaryota > Metazoa > Arthropoda > Malacostraca > Decapoda > Palaemonidae > Macrobrachium > Macrobrachium rosenbergii. The sequence continues at coordinate 95,149,297 of NC_089752.1, forward strand.
GTTGGGATTTTCTGTGCTTGGCTTTTTGTTGATTTAACTTTCGACAAAATTAGTTTCAGCCTAAAATCTGCCAGTACCAGTTTATGCTGTGTTTTTTTAATGATGGTTGACCTCTCAAACTAGTATTACTTTCAATCATATTCTTATTCTACGATTCTGAAGTCATTGATATTTAAATGAAGTAGTTGGAAATAGCTCAGTTTACAGTATTCATTCAAGTCCCAAGATAACAAGTTGTAATCTGCAGTTGACAGTTCTGATCTAAATGCAAAATAAACATTTTTCGAAATCATAACCTAAACATAATATAACATTGCATAAATGAATTTATGACACCACAATGAACGGAATGCTTGCATGATCGGAAATACGATCTTCCATAAAAAAATCAAGAGTTAACTTTGAGCAATGCCCAACGAAAAACGTGGGGAACAATAAAACAACGAATGCAATGTTATGATGAGAGAGAGAGAGAGAGAGAGAGAGAGAGAGAGAGAGAGAGAGAGAGAGAGAGAGAGAGTTGGCTGTTGTGTGTGCCTAGGCCTATATGTAGAGTTACTTATTTCATTATTTTTCTTTTAGAGATTGAGCGATACTATATTTGTATAGTATGTTTTGGGAGAGAGAGAGAGAGAGAGAGAGAGAGAGAGAGAGAGAGAGAGAGAGAGAGAGAGAGAAACTATGGCAACGTCAAGAAACATCCAGTTACTTGTGTTTTCCCGTTGAAGTTCTCGCGCTGCTCCTCTCATAGAGAACGCTCTTGCGGATTTAAATAGATTAGGTCAACCTACCCTAGCTGTCACAACATTTACTGCCATTAATTCCAGCTGACTTTTAACACCATGAAATACAAATATGAATGTGTAAAAATTAAAGAAATTATCATTACCTTGTATGATGATGCAATAATAAGCCTGTTCATAGCGGAAAACGATTAAATATTGCCGTTCTGATAAACAGTGCTACACCGAGATATCCACCCACTATATTTTAGATCTCTATGAACGAAGTCATCTGAGAAATTCTCATTACTTCGGACAAGCATGGTGTTTTTAAGTATCTGAATGTTTTTGTTCTGCAGATTTAACATGTATGATATAATTTGCATTGTATTGTCATATTCTAGAGTAAATTTACCGAGATTATGTGTTTTCTATAAGAAAAAAATTAAAATTCGATGAACGAAATCTAATGAAAATTGTATCCTCACTTTCCTTGCTGAGTGTACGTGTATATATGTATATATATATGTGTTATATGTATATATATGTATATATGCATATATATACAGTATATATATGTATATATTTATATGTATATATGTATATATCATATATAAGCATATATGTATATATATGTATGTGTATATATATGTGTATATATTTATGTATATATTTAAATGTATATATGTATATATACTTTATGTATATATGTGTAATTATATGTATGTATATATGTATATCTATGTATATATGTATATATATATATATATATATATATATATATATATATATATATATATATATATTTATATATATATATATATATATATATATTGTATAAGTATATGTATATGTATATATGTATATGTATATATATATATTTATGTATATTTATTTATGTATATATACTGTATATGTATATGTGTATATATATGTATATATGTATATATATATGTATGTAAATGTGTATATCTTTATATATATGTATAGTATATGTATATGTATATGTCTATCTGTATATATATGTATGTATATGTGTATATATATATATATATAGATATATATATGTATGTATATGTGTATGTATATATATGTATATGTATATATATATATATATATATATATATATGTATATGTATATAATGTGTATATGTATATGTGTATATATGTGTATAAATATGTATATATGTATATATACGTATGTATATGTATATATACGTGTGTACATATATGTATATATATGTATATATGTTTATATAATAAAAGAAGTGTTCAGAAAATAATAATACCGATGGATTCTGTTCAAAGAAGAATTGTCAAATAAATTAATTAACAGCTTCTTGATCTTTCTTTCTTTCCTAAAAAGACCTAGCTGTTCAACGAGATTCAGTCTATTTTTATCTCTTCAAAGAAGAGAAGACCCTGAATTTCAAGCATTTTCCATCAATAAATAAAAAGATTTAAATTACGTTGACCTATAAAAAACATGCAAACGACTGAAGCAAGAATATAAGATAATATAAACAAGTTTATCAAACA
>NC_089752.1:95159057-95161557 GCF_040412425.1 Macrobrachium rosenbergii
AGCTCTCTCTCTCTCTCTCTCTCTCTCTCTCTCTCTCTCTCTCTCTCTCTCAGAATCCTAGAGAAACACATGTGTTGTCCTTGGCTTCTTCCATTACTCTTTCTCATTGCATAAATCCTATTTCTCTCTCTCTCTCTCTCTCTCTCTCTCTCTCTCTCTCTCTCTCAGAATCCTAGAGAAACACATGTGTTGTCCTTTGGCTTCTTCCATTACTCTTTCTCATTGCATAAATCCTATTTCTCTCTCTCTCTCTCTCTCTCTCTCTCTCTCTCTCTCTCTCTCTCTCTCTCTCAGAATCCTAAAGAAACACATGTGTTGTCCTTGGCTTCTTCCATTACTCTTCTCATTGCATAAATCCTATTTCTCTCTCTCTCTCTCTCTCTCTCTCTCTCTCTCTCTCTCTCTCTAAAGAAACACATGTGTTGTCCTTGGCTTCTTCCATTACTCTTTCTCATTGCATAAATCCTATTTCTCTCTCTCTCTCTCTCTCTCTCTCTCTCTCTCTCTCTCTCTCTCTAGAATCCTAAAGAAACACATGTGTTGTCCTTGGCTTCTTCCATTACTCTTTCTCATTGCATAAATTTCTCTCTCTCTCTCTCTCTCTCTCTCTCTCTCTCTCTCTCTCTCTCTCTCTCTCTCTCTCTCTCAGAATCCTAAAGAAACACATGTGTTGTCCTTGGCTTCTTCCATTACTCTTTCTCATTGCATAAATCCTATTTCTCTCTCTCTCTCTCTCTCTCTCTCTCTCTCTCTCTCTCTCTCTCTCTCTCAGAATCCTAAAGAAACACATGTGTTGTCCTTGGCTTTTCCATTACTCTTTCTCATTGCATAAATCCTATTTCTTTCTCTCTCTCTCTCTCTCTCTCTCTCTCTCTCTCAGAATCCTAAAGAAACTCATGTGTTGTCCTTGGCCTCTGCCATTACTCTTTCTCGTTGCATAAATCCCATTTATTTCTCTCTCTCTCTCTCTCTCTCTCTCTCACTCTCTCTTCTCTCTCTCTCCTCTCTCTCTCTCTCTCTCTCTCTCTCTCTCTCTCACACACACACACAGGAGGCCACCTTCCATTAAACTGACTCCTAATATCTCCATTCAGTTCATACGCGTTCTCTTCACACAAGTTTACTCTGACTCTCTCGTTTACTCTCTCGTCCTTTCTACCTTTGAGTCTGTGTTTACACTTTTGTTTGTTTGTTTCTTATCCTTCCAGCTCTTTCACTGCCTTTTCTACCTATTCTGTTGAGGTAAAACGTATTTCTTCCACGTCTTTCTCTTCTTTTCACTTGTACTATTCGTAATTGTACAGTTTATAAGTTCCTCGTTGGGGGAGTCGGTAGAGTTGTCGGCTAGCACACAGCTAGACCCGGGTTCGCGTCTCCGGCCGGCCAATGAAGAATTACAGGAATTTATTTCTGGTGATAGAAATTCATTTCTCGCTATAAAGTGGTTCGGATTCCACAATAAGCTGTAGGTCCGGTTGCTAGGTAACCAATTGGTTCTTAGCCACGTAAAATAAATCTAATCCTTCGGGCCAGCCCTAGGAGAGCTGTTAATCAGCTCAGTGGTGTGGTTAAACTAAGGTATACTTACTGTACAATTTATAACTGAACCATTTATAATTATCACTTATAATTATGATCTCTTCATAATTCTACGCAAGTTATTACAGTCTTCAGTTCTCTTAGTGTCTTTTGAAGTTTCCTGTTCGTAGGACCCTCGTTGTAACCCATTACTTGCTGATTTTCTACTGTTCTTTTTTCATTTGCCATACTATCTTTGAGTTACCATATATTTCTCTGTGATATATATATATATATATAGATAGATAGATAGATAGATATATATGTATGTGTGTATGTATGTATATATGCACACACGCACAGATACACACATATATATATATATATATGTGTGTGTGTGTGTGCGTGTGTATGTATCTATATATGCACACAAACACGCACACACATACATACATACATATATACATATGTATATATATATATATATATATATATATATATATATATATATATATATATATATATATATAATATTTCTCAGAAAACAATAAAAATACCGTGAACACTCTGAAATACCATTCAGGAGGAGTTACATTACTTTAAGATATCTAATTACATATGCCTTTCTCGTTCGTTTACAAAGCGACTTCCTGGTCAAAGCTAAGAAGTTTTTTTTTTTTTTAGACGACTAGATACCCGAGGTCTTAAAAGAATTCATATCTGTCCTTTCGCAGTTTTAAGGACTTTAATCTCAAGTTACCAAGAGCTAGATTTTTCAACAATTTCCTACAGCTACATAACTACTCAGGCCATTAATAAATATTACTAAATAAATACTCAATAAATATTACTAAAGGTAATATTGGAAAGAGACTTGTAACTTATTGCCGGTTCTGCTGTGCTCGTAAACACCAGTTAATGAAAAGTTCCCATAAAAGTTTGGGAAGAATAATCGAGATAAAAGCTCCTCCTCCTTCAGGAC
>NC_089752.1:95166557-95221557 GCF_040412425.1 Macrobrachium rosenbergii
TACAGCTTGCAAGCTACGTAGCGCTCATGTCTGTCTAATATACTTACTTCTCATAATCCTATATATATATATATATATATATATATATATATATATATATATATATATATATATATATATATATATATATATATATTGTCACGAAGTGATCAAGCACCTGGTTATTACACAAAAAATAATACCAAAAGTTACCTCACATCGACCAGATACTTGAAACCTCACAACAAAGAGTTACTGAATCTCTGAAGGTATAATGATCCCATACACTTACTTATCACTTGAGAAAATCAATGTAACTTTATCAAGTTATGGATGAGGCAACAATTATTAAGTTATATCCAGACTAGTGGAATATGGGTTTCACTTCAACCAGCACTGTAACTGTCTCTCTGGTTCTATTTTACCTAGATAAGTCTCAGGTGAACAAAAGATACATCACTTACCTTGTACACATTCATTAATGTCTCTAATTACTGGTGATCAAATGAAGAAACGCTATGTTTTAAAAAACTCTAAACAATCAGGTTTATTTCTAAGTTCAAAAGTTATATGTAAAGTTCACAATCTCAAAAGATTTACCACTAATTGACAACAGTGTAAGATTTAAGTGTTTCTTAATCAAGTTTAATTCACAAAAACTTTAATTTATTAAAAAAGCAATTTGGTTAGGTAAGAATTGACTATTAACTATCACTCAAGTGCCAAGCATATACCTGATTAACCATTACAAACAGTCACCAAAATATTACTGACTGGAATCCACATACACATTCTCCAAAACATCAATAACAGGTAGGCACTAACAAAATGCTAAGAAATCACTAGCAAAACACAGTAATAATAAAATTATAATAATGTGATAGCACAGACATATAAGAATGCGATATGCAAAAATGGAAATATACCAATCACCAAAAATGTGCCTAAAGATTATATTAATCTTTCACAAGAACTTTTCCCTATAAAAAGAAAAAGTTAAACTCACGTCTTTCTTTTCTTATACAGAACACTGTTAAGGCACTAAGACTTATTCAAAATAACAATTCTCTTTTACCAAGGACATCACTTTACAAAACTCAGTAATCACCACATTACCTTTTGTAATTATTACACTATTATACCTCTCCTCAACACTTACACAAAACAATATTCCTGATCACCTTCTACAAAATTAACACACTCTGGGGTGAGTTTAACAGAGCTTTTACGACCAGAAACCTTTCTGTTATTTCCCTTATATATAATGGGATTATCGAGAGAGAGAGAGAGAGAAATGCTACTCTCAGGGATCTTTCTGGCAGACTACTCATCTTTGGAAAAGCACTGTGCTTTTAACTCTCCAACAGGCCCTTTCAGAATACTCAAGAATACACATAGGGTATTCACAGAATACCTAATTCCTTATTCTACAGAATACACAAGTATACACGTATATGAATACACACGGCTGAGAGCGCCGGACCCTTATCTACATGATGGACATTTCCTGTTCAGGGCTAAGCAGAAAAACATATTTTACCAAATTCTTGGGAGCCTTACGCAGCTGAGCAAACAATGGAAAGCGCTTTTAGACCCAAAACAACTCCACTTATCTCACTGTTCCTCATTCTCTCTTTCTCAGATTACGAACAGAATAGGCATAGACACAGCTAATAACCACATGTTAAGCATAGAGAACAAACATATAATAGTGAACTCGCTGATTGGGTGACAGCTCATCATGATAACATAAGAGAATTCTTTTTCCTTAGTGCGAGTTACAGACACCTGTGCAAATATGGAAGTGATAAACTCTTTACCCTCTCTCTCGGCAAACAGGATGTGGTGACCTGACAAGAATTTCACGATACAACTTCAAACATTGAACAAAGGGAAAAAATATTCCATAGTATTGTAAGCTTACATGATATATAACTTATCTGCAAGAAAAAGACATTTTAAAATCACGTCTTCACAATAAATGACGAATCTGTAAGCAAAACATCAAAATTTTCACAGAGACATATAAACACTTATAAAATGGTTATACATATTATAACACCTTATAATAATATATATATATATATATATATATATATATATATATATATATATATATATATATATATATATATATATATATTACTAAAACTTATGTGCAAGCCATTTCTAAATCAACTTCTTGTCATCATATCTTTCTTTTGAATATTTCTATTTTGCCCTGAAGAATACGACAGGCACAGTTTTGCACATCTATTTACATTATTAAATATATACTGCCTTTGAATTTATCTTTGATATTAAAACTATTGTTTTGGATGTTTGAATTAGTTTAATTCAACCAATACAACTTCTTCATTTGCAATGTCATAGTACTCTTTTAATACTAAAGCTACGTCATAGGCTAATAAAATTTTCATGCTATATCCAGAATTTATAAAGTCAATAATTATTTAGAAATTGTGCAAGCTATATATTTTTATAATTTTATTCACTTGAGAAGTTTTCAAGTACTTTATCAACAAATATTAATCCTCATACCATGATAAAGTGCCACCTAGATAGCAATGACCATAAATTGGCATTTTAAAAATAAGTTTTATGAAAAGTTACTGTATGCTTCTGTGTGTTTAGAAAGTAATAAAGTGCTTATTATTTGAATAACATAGTGTTGCTGTGTTGATTATTGTCAATATATGCCATTCATTCTTTTATATTGTTTGATTTTACCATTTTCCTTCATGAGGTAAATCATCAGCTTTTCTCGATTTCTGGTGACATTTTGGGTATTTAAGTGACCTACTATAGCCCTAAAAGTTAAAGATTTATATATCATTGGAAAGAACACATTAAAAGGAACATTTTGAGTGGTAAATAAGCCTTCTACGTTAATTTTCAAGGGAGATATGGGTATTTTAAGGTCAGGTACCCAGAGTTTACGGGTCGAAATTATCACCCCTATAGCGCGAAATTAAGCCTAAATTTCTCAGTTGCTGCCAGGTTTCAGAAAGTCCACCTGATTTTTCAGATAATTCAAGGTGTCTACTGTAAAGGGCAAGTGGGTGAATCAGGGCATATCTCATGCAATACGGGAACCCCGCCCATGTATTAAAACTGCAGCCGTCTAGCCTCAGTAGCTTTCATTTTTATTTAATGTTAAAGTTAGCCATAATCGTGCTTCCGGCAACGATATAGGATAGGCCACAGCTTGGCCGTGGATAAAGTTTCATGGGCCGCTGCTCATGCAGCATTATACAGACCACCAAAAGATAGATCTATTTTCGCAGGTGGCCTGATTAACGCTGTACGGTATAATCCTCTCTCATAAGTCAGGAAGGATTTCGGATAGCGGACTGGAACCATTTATTGATAATAAGCTGAAAACTATCGGTAAACGACATTTGAAATACTTTACGTATTCTGTATTTCTTTAAAAGAAATAGAAATATATATATATATATATATATATATATATATATATATATATATATATATATATATATATGTATGTATATATATATGTATGTATGTATGTATGTATGTATGTATGTATGTATGTATGTATGTATACATACATATCTGCATATATATTACACACACACACACACACACACACACACACATATATATATATATATATATATATATATATATATATATATATATATATATATATATATATATATATATATATATATATATATTATATATATATATATATATATATATATATATATATATATATATATATATATATATATATATATCAAAAAGCAAGGATAGGCGACGACCAGCAGGACACATCAGTGTGAGGGTGGACCAGGAAACCAGTTAACTCTAACATATTTCTTATTTCCAACGTTTCGCTAATAATTTATCTATTACATCTTCAGGGAGCTGTTGAATAATGAACAGATTATATAAAAGTTACTGTAAAAAGCTTTAAAAATCATAAGAAAAATAAAATTAAAAATAAAATTCACCAAATACAATACAGCTAAAAATAACACAGAACAAAAACCCTAACCAACCTTAGGTGGAGAAAACGACAGAATGCTTGTAGACAGAGTTCTCAAGTACAGTTGTGTACAGGAGGTTTGGGTATTTAACTGGGGACTAGTTGTTTGATAAACAATGACTCAGTATAGGCAATTTGTGAGGATTTGCTGTTATAGAGGGATGAATGAATTTGTTTGTATTTAGCATTTCAACGTTTTGTGAGTGAGAGAGAGAGAGAGAGAGAGAGAGAGAGAGAGAGAGAGAGAGAGAGAGAGAGAGAGAGGAGAGAGAGAGAGTTGTTGAGAGTTCGTTTACAGCGCTGTCTGTCTGTGAGGGTCAGGAGTTTTCGGTTTTGGGGAAGTCTTGAGGCAGTTGAGGTCCAACCTTGAAAGTGGGCGGGCAGTTTAAAACAGTTTTTTGTGTCTGGGTTTTGTACCAGAGTTTGATGGTGCATGTGTGTCTTCTTTTTGTTCATTGTTGTTGGAGGGTCTGTTTTTCTGTTTTGTTTTTGTGGTTTTGTGTGCTGTGTTGGCGACCGTGGACGCTTTACTCCATCTTCCAGCAACCGAAGACCAGGGTGAGTGTTGTGTACTGTTTTGTTTGTTTTGAATTCCGCCACATAATATTTGGCGCCCAACGTGGGGCAGCTGGTGTTGCAGCTGCAATTGAGATTGGTGGCTGGTAGTGTGACTGAAGAAAAGGATGGAAGAGGAACAGGTGAGGTTGAGAGAGGAGAATACGGCTGGTTGAGGGGAATGAGAATGAAGGGTGAGAATGAGGAGTGAGGAGTCAGTTGGAGGAGATGGGGAATGCTAAGAAGTGCAAAAGAAGAAATGAAAGGGGAGATGAAAGAGTCAGAAGAGAGAATGGAAGAGAGGGTGGATAAAAGTTGGAGGGAATGATGAAAAGTGTGGAAGAAATGATGAAAGGTAGGTTCAAGGGTGTTTTTGGAGAAGGGGCTGTTGGAGGCAGGTCCTCTGGAACGTGAAGGGGCAAGAGAGAAAGAAAAGGAGGAAGAAGTGAATGGAAGCGTGAGTGATGAAAGTGATATGGAAATAGGAAGTAAGAAACGAGAGAATGAAAGGCAGGGTAAGGAAAAGGGGAATGAAAAGCAAGGGAAGGAACAGAGGGAAAGTAAGGATAAGTCAGGGGAAGAAAAAGGGAAGAAAGGAAAGGAAAGGAAACTGGTAAGAAGGGTAAGGAAGTGGGAAAGGCAGGAAAGAAGGGAGAGGGTGAAGGCAGTAGTGATAGTGAGGTGGATGGAGGTGAGTGGATAAAAGTGGATAAAAAGAGGGGAAGAAGAGTGTAATGAGTAAGATGAATGTAAGTGCAGAAGTGGACTCTTTGTATTCGGAAGAGGGTATGAAAGGACAGAGTGAAAGTAGTGAAGTGAAAGTGAGAAAGAAGTGAGAAAGGCTATGTATGTGAGGGAGGTACCCTGGTGTGAAAGGTATAATGAGTATGGAAGTAGGGATGTGCATGATTTCTTTAGGGAGTATGAAAGGTTTTGTCAGGATAAGTATGGGGAAAGTAAGAGAGTGTGGGCACGAGAATTAGGAGAATATTTGACTGGGTTTTTGCTTGATATGTATAGGGTTATTATGAGTGTGGGGGATGTTGAGTATGACAAGGTGAAAGCTAGACTAGTTGAGCAAGCGAGGCGTATGAAAGCAAGTGTTAAGTATAAGAGGAAGAATGAATTTGATGAGGCAAGAATGAAAGCTGGGGAAACCTTGTCATTGTATGCTTGTAGGCTGGAGACGTTGGCAAGGAAGAAGTTTGGGGATGATGGGATAGATGAATGTAAGGAGTTAGTACGGAAGTTGTTAGGGACAGTGCCAGATGGAGTTAGAGAATTTGTGAACTTGAAGCGAAGGAGAAGAAAAAGATGGACGAATGAAAGGTTGACTTGGGGAGAAATTTTGGAAATTGTAGAAGATTATGAGCTTGACAGGGTTATAAAAGAGAGCAGAAGTGTAAGTGTAAGGGCTGGGGTAGATGAGAGAGTACCAGAGTTTGGAAGCTTTAGGGATGCAGTGTTGAGGGGCCCAATGAGAATGGCAGATAGTGTAATAGATAGGAGTGTAAGAGCAAGTAATGTGGAGGTGCCAGTGAGGATGAATGGTGGGTTTGTAAGGGAACAACGGGTTGGACGGGTTAGGGATAGTAGTGTACAAAGGGGAAGGTCGATGAGTGGAAGTCGAGCGAAGTGTTTTAGATGTGGAAAGGAAGGACATACAAAGAATGAGTGTAGGTGGGCTTTGGGAGCGTGTTTCGGGTGTGGGCAACCGGGACATTTGGTAAGGGAGTGTACAAAAGATAGGGGTTAAATGCTACAGGTGCGACAGGTGGGTCATATTGCTAATGGTTGTAGGGGTACCCGAGTGAATGTAATATGTGGCAACTGTGGTAAGAATGGGCATTATGCGAGAATGTGTTCAGAACCGAGAGCGAAGTGTGACGAATGTGGAATGGAAGGGCATGTATCAAGTGTATGTAGACGAAAGAGGGTGACTGTGACAGCGAATTCAGGAAACTGAGTGTGAAGGGGTTCAAATGGGTGGATCCTCCAGGATGCAAGCGGTGCGTGTGATGCCTGTACGTGAGGGGGTTGTTGCATGAGGAGGTTTTGCTGGAAAGACTGATGAGTGCATGAGTGTGCAAGTGTGTTGTAAGGGAGTAAGATTGATTGCCTTAGTAGATACCGGGTGTAGTATGAATGTCATATTTAAGAATGGATGTGAGAAATTGAGGAATACGCGTGAGATTAGGAACTGTCAGGGGAAGGTAAGAGGGATTGGAAATTTAGGGGTAGCAGTGGTTGGAAGAGTGTGAACTGAACGTGGGGGTGTAGTGATGGATGAAAGTGATTTTTGGTGAGCGAAAGTGGAATGATAAATATGATATTTTATTGGGATGTGAGTTTTTGAAAAATGATGGATGGTGGTCCAGAATTGAAATTTCAATGAATGTAATTGGATGAGTTAATTGAAAAAAGGGGGATGTGGTTGGGAACGTATTTGGGGAAGGATGAATGTGGATGAAATTGAGAGTGGTAAAGTGGAGAAGATAGTGGATGAATCTGAGAGAATGGGGAGAAAATGGAATGAATGTTGCTGGAAAGAGAATGATTCTGAGAGAATGATTGTGTGCCCGAACAGCGATCTAGAGGGTAAAAGTCCAAAGGAAGAAAGAGATTGAATGCAGTGTGAAAGTTGTGTTGGTTGGTGAATGCTAAAAAGGGGGAGAATTATAGAGGGATGAATGGATTTGTATGGATAGCCAACAATTTGTGATAGAGTGTGAGAGAGATGTGGTTGAGGAATAGACAGAGAAGAGAAATTAGTCAGGGCAAATGTGTGTGTATATGATGGGGTTTTGGAACATGGAGATCCTGTCTGGGTATATATAACGTCATTGCCGAAGTCTGTCAGGAAGAGGTCCAGTCCGAGGAATATGTGAGGGAGATTAATTTTGGGAATATTACGACGTTGGTGAATGTGGATGATGATTGGTAGAAGGTTAGTTTTGGTTCATGACAGGTGAGATTTGAAAAAGAGCTTTGATTGGTTTGTGGTGTTTGAGGAGTGATGAAAGAAAGACCTTTGGTCCATCTCCAGAACCGAAAATCAGGGTGAGTGATGAGTATTGTTTTGTTTGAACGGTTTGAGGAGAATGTTTGGCCTGGGAAAGGCAGAAGGGGGAGATTTGGTGATTATGATTTTGGAGATTTTAGAATGAGCTCTGAATTAGAATGTTCTGGATTGGAGAGCCTACAACCAGTAGATATCAAAGCTTATTGGTCGATGGGAGTTTTCTGACCCTCAGTAACCTCCTCGTGGATCCGAGGAGCATGTCCCAGAATTAGCTTGGAGGGTGGGAGTATATTTAACACCAGTTAGAGGATAAAAATAGCCCCAATCGATCCTTGTAGTTAAAAAAGAACCTATTGTTAGAGGATTTTTGGAATTAATTTTAAATTAATCGTGGATTATGCTTGTGGATAGGTGAATGAATCGTTTTCTAAAAGAGTCATCGATGTGAAAAGGAAATTTGGTGTAAAAATTTAATTTAGTACGTTGAAGTTTTTGAATGACGTTAGTGAAAGTGTTTATTAAGAAAAATATCTGGTGAGTGTTTTAAAAATAAAGATGCCTCTGGGGAGGGGAGCAGGCATATATATATATATTTCTAGTAGTTATATATATATACCAGTTGTGTGATTAAGTGTGTGTGGCTAATGTGTGTGTGTATTGCCTTCCAAAGGAATGTGTATAATATATAATTCTGGGGAAAAGAATTATTTATCACCAGTCAACATAACTGTTTTCCAGATGATATTTTGAACTCCCAAAGATACTGAAGAAGACCCTCCTTGGAACTGCTCCATGAATCGAAAACAACCTAGAAAGGTTTTGAAGTAGAGATATAAGTAAAACTTGGAAGATCTGTACCAAACTAAGATGTTCCTAAGTTTGCTTTCTTTAGGCATTATGCAGTGCTGGAAGAGGTGTCCCCAAAGTAGTCTTGTTGTGCTATTCACGGAAGTTTTATAAAGATTGTTATGCATGGATTTGGTTCAATTCTTTGTTGATTTTATGGACTCTGGAAGAGAAACTGAGTGTAAGATTGAAATTCAAAGGATGAATGGAAGACGATAATCCAGACTGTGAAGACGATACTGAGACTGGGAAGAAGACGATGGCTCAGACTGTGAAGACGATAGCTCAGACTGGGAAGAAGAAGATAGTGAGAATGAAGAAGACGATGGTTTAGATACTGAGGAAGAAAGATAATTCAGCTTGTAAAGAAATACCTCATTTAATCAGTCAAAAGACAAGAATCAGAAGGAAAATGAAAAACAATTTAAGACTTGAGAAAGAGAGCGTGAGAAGGCTCTTGATGATACAGGAATTAAAAAGGAGGTAGAGGGCTACTGAAGGATTGAAAATGGAACAAAACATAAGAGACCTGGAACTTTGTGCCATCTAGAAAGGGAGAGATTTTTGTAATGAGCTTGACCATTTTTCAGGATTCCTGCCGAAATGGAGAAACTGAGAAAAGAAATGCAGAAAAGTTAAAACAGACAGAACACCTAATAAAGAGATGAGTTTAGGATAAACAGTCAACTCTAATCATTTTGGAAAGACAGAATATTGAGATGGAAAAACCGATGCTCAATCACGATCTGAAAGAGATGGAAAGATGAGAAATGGTTAGGAGTCCAACTAAACAAGCTGAATGAGGACTTGGACAGACTTGAGAAGAAAATGGGAAACAAAATCACTTGAATGGATGCAGGGAGAATGACGATAAAACCTTTTGGGGTTAACAGTTTAGAAGAAATTAAAGTTCTTGTCATTGAGAAACAGAGAGCTGATGAAAACATTGAACAATGAATGAGGAATGTAAGACAGGAATGGCAGAGAGAAAGAAGGAATCGAAGAACTGAAAGAAAAGAACTTGCTGAGGATAGAAGATCCTCCGATTGGAGAATGAATGCTCTCTGAGGCAAAAGGAAGTCATCGATCTGTTAAAAGAAACTAAAAGTATTGAAGCACAAAGAGGCAAATGGCAAGCTAAACGAAATGAAGGAGGAAAGTACAGCTGGAATTGAACTGGCTGAGACAAAGAGGAACTGGAGACAATGGAGTTTGAAAAGATGGAAACAATAGTGGTTAATTGAAAGACTGAAGTGGAGAAAGGGAGGGATATAAAGGGTAGAATTGAGGAAATCGTTGAAACTCAGAATTCTTAAAGAAGAAAAGGCGAAGAAAGGTGAATGAACACAGCTGATAAGTAATGCAAGAAATGTACAATAAATTAGAAGAATTTGGTTAAATTGGTGGATCAGAACTAAAGAAAAGTAATTGAAGAGAAAGAGACTCTGGATAAACAAGATGTCTGAGTGACCTCAGATCAACTGTAAAGCCCTGAATTGGAAAACGACTGGACATATAAAGGAAGGAATCAAGCAAATCGAATGTATTGGAACATCATTCAACTGGCATGGAAAGACACGCTCAAAAGCCCTAGTTAAAACTCCATCAGTTAAGAAGGCCCAATTAAAAATTCAAAAGTTCAGAAAATGAGGGCTGAAATCTGCAGCCAGACTAATTTTGGAGCAAGAATCTGCAATGAAAAAATCTCTAAAGATAAACTATTAGAAATTGATTTTAGGAAGACAGGTGATTTACTTGCAGAAGAAAGAAGATCGGAGAATCTCTGATGAATTTACAGAATAGGGCTGAATTTTTGAAATGGAAATCATTCCTGGATACAGTTGGGAGGGGCATCTCTGCACTGGAGACTAGTTTTGCTGGGGGACTAGCTGCAAGTGCCTGAAGACTGACTTGTTGAGTGAAGAGGAAATGCCACATGATACCCAATCAGTGCATGGGTATCAATGCCCAAGAGATATACTTGAAGAAGCAACCTGACTGGGACAGCACCTTGAAGGAACCCGTAAGTTTCAATGCCTGATTTATGTGAATTGGGTTATGCATTGGGAACTGGATCCCATTCTTGCATATACTACAGTGGCAACCTCCTGGCCGGAAAACCCCGTAAGTTCAATGCCTAAAGATATGCAAAATATGGGATGTGCAATGCATACTGGATCAAATTTTGCATATACTATCAGTGGAAAAATAAATTATGTAAGGAATGTAAGTTTAATGAGATTTTTATATATGCAAAATTGATCCTAATAAAATTTGGTATGTCATGTAGGCGCACCGTCAGGGTCTGTGCTTTCAAAAGGGTGCATTTGGAGATTGGAATCATCTGTCTGTAGCAGAGGAATAAGTTGGTTGTGGAACCAAACATTTATAACAAGTGAGCAGAAAAATGAACTTTTGGATTTTGGAATGTCAAAAATCACCTGGAGGTTCTTCACTGACTGGAATGGCGTCGCATGATGTAGGGTCATTGACTGAGGATTCCATCTCTCTTGGCTAAACTGATGGAGCTGAGAATGGGAAGGGTCCACCCCTGGCAAAAATAAACCCCCATTCAGAGACAAACTCTGTTGGTGCCCCAGATGAGAATGTATGATCGTTAAAGTTGAGTGAATATACATATGGGTATATGAATATTGTATGATATAGTATATATATATATAGCAAATGTATGTATTGTATATGTATATGTGTGGTCATGTATGTATATATGTATATAAATATATATATAACGGTGAGAACAATGCCATATATAGAGATATTATATATGATTAGTTAAGAAGACCTAAAACTGGATGGTATCTAGTGGAGTGTTCCATTCAAAAATCATTTCACAAGGTTTCTAGGGCAAAGACAGTCCTCATCCTAAATACTTTAGAAAGATAGTGTAATTTTTGAATAAATATCTCCAATGATACCACCAAACAGTTTGAAAAAGTAATTGTAAGAGAAGAAGGCTTGAAATATTAGGTTTGATAAGTATATATATATATATATATATATATATATATGAATATAATATATAATATATATATATATATATGAAATAAATATGTTTATGTGTATATATTTCCGTATGAATGTTGGATAGTTATCCCATATGGGCTTAGTTATAATTGTACACAAACACACACTTATATATTGATGACCTAGTTTAGTGAGAAAACGTCCTTCAGTGATATTGATTGCACGATGGAAGGATGTCACACTGAATAGGCCTGAGGAACGAGTATTTTGGGGTTAAAATGGTTGTTCTCTATCCATCCTGGGAAAGCTCTGTAAGAAGTTCTCAGAGAGATCTGTCTCGGTTTTTTAATTATTTCTCTTTTTTAATAGAGTCGTAAGAAAACAACAAAGGGAAGAACGTATGAACGAAATGGTACCTCGTTGATGGTGGATAGATAACGTTGTCCATTTTTGTATAAAGGTTCCTCAGGCCTTCAATGTGATGGGGTCATTGAATAACTGAGGACCTAGCATAAACTAGGTTTGAATACAGATGGACAATTTACGTGATACTGGTCACTGAACTTTAGTGTGTGTGTACTGTGGGTAATTGTATATCGTCTTGTTTATCCTGTTGTAATAAAATAAAGAGATCTTCTTGATTTCTCTGAAAGAGGATTTAGTTTTTAGTTTTCTGAAAAGAAAGGTGCCAATGAGAGTCTGGCGGCCACAGCTACCAACAATTCTGACCGGACTTTTTCTGTCCGATTCATTTTCTTAAAACTACTGAGGATAATTGGTGAAATTGCAGATGTGGGATCATCCACCCTGAAAAAGAACATACCAAATTGAGAGCCCTCTAGGATCAGAATGGATTTGATTTAAAGTTAAATTTAGCCATAATCGTGAGTCTGGCAACGATATAGGCTAGAGAATGCCGTGTTTAAAGTTTCATGGACCGCAATACAGCATATTATGAGAGGCCACCGAAACATAGATGACTTCCTGTGGCCTTGATGATACGCTGTACAGAAAACTCGGCTGCGCTGAAGGAAATTCGGCGCATTTTTATTTGTTTTTTATTTTCCCTTCCTACTTTTAAATGTCAGGTATTGAATCTGACCTTTTCTTTCCCTTTCAACATTTCCTGCATTTTCAATTATCGACCGGTACTGAATAGGCAATTTGTTTTTATTTAGGCACTTTTCCACAACTTGAGTGGGAGGAATTTACGTGGGAAGGGGTGGGGAGTGTTTCCAAAAGTTTGGAGTCTTCAAAAGGTGATGAGTAATGAAGTCACCTTCACTTTTCCAGTGGAAAATGGACAGGAAAGAAGTTGTGTTCTGTCGTTCAGTTGTTTTCCTGTTGGGAGAATAGTTTGCCCTTCTTGTTAGGGCATCATTCTGAATGATGCCCTAACTGTTTTGGTGAAACAAGTGGTTTCCCACGAGAACTACCACCTGACACTTACACTAAACAAATCAACTAATCCATAAATAATAATAATAATAATAATAATTTCTGTGAATAATAATAAAGGTTATAATTTTATTATTATTATTAGATTATTTTTTATTATTATTAAAATTATTATTATTATTATTATATGACCTTTCTGTTAAGAACTGAACAAATAAAAATAAAAAATTATTCTGAAACCATCCCGTTAATTCATGCATAACAACAACAACAACAACAATAATAATAATAATCCCAATAATAATAATAATAATAATAATAATAATAATAGAATAATAATAACAGTGTCAATGAGAGAAAATACAAAGTCACAAAAAGGAAGTATGGTAAAAAGCTGATGAAAATAAAACTAAATTTGTTGACATATAAACTTGGTTTCAGACTTGAACTGGAATATTTTTTAACCACCTGCTTTTACATTCATTCAAATAAAGAAAGATTTTACTTATTTTTGTTAAATTCATCTCGTGCCTGCCTGAAAAGATTCAAGAAGACCAGGTACTGTTGGCAGAGTGAACCTCGATTTTTACCCTTGGATGACATACCTTGTTTTAAAACAATCCGTGCATCATAATCTTACAGGTCTGCTCTTTCTTCTATGCATCTGAGAAGAAAGAAGAAGAAGAAAGAAGAATAAGAAGAAGAAGAAGAAGAAGAAGAAAATCAGAAAGAAGAAGGTGGTTTGCAACAAGATGCCATTGGCCTGTTACTCATTCTTCAAGGGATTGGCACCACTGGCTCCAAAGCTATGGGCATTTTACAAACTTGTCAGTTTTATGGTGTTTTTGACAATAGAAAGAGGAGTCACCAACCCCACAAACAAAGACAGATGGTGTTAGTTAATGTCAACAGATAGAGCGTCATGACACCATCAGTTATTCCTTCACGAAACCAGTCAGTGTGAGAATGGGTTTAAAATAAGGGCTGGAAAATAGTTTGCATATTTTCCGGCCATTTTTAAAAGAGGTCATCGTTGCTGAGTCCAGTCACTTCGAGAGCTGTTTAAAGAAAGAACCATTTCCTCCTGAACGTCCCCAAAAAACTTCTCCAGATGAACCTGCTTTAACGCCTGAGACTTCAGGATAATGGGGAAGGCCTATTATTATTATTAAAAAGTAGTTTAACCAGACCACTGAGCTGACTTTCAGCTCTCATAGGGCTGGCCCGAAGGATTTGATTAAAATACTAGGTCTAGGCCTGAAGTCAAGCGCTAGGACCCAATAGATCATCCGATACAAAGATGAATGAATTAAAATTAAATTAAAAACTGCACATAGGCACATCCTCTCATACAATAAATACATTTACTCAGACTTCCTTACATACATACTAAAACGGTATATTAAAAATTCAGAATATAAATTAAACAAAATTTTTAAAATTTTTCTTTTTGTAAAATTCAAATGTTAAAAGGGTTTTCATGCTTTTTATTATTTACTTATTTTTATATTTTATTAATTAAATTACAGTTCTTCAAGAACATCAAAATTGAATGATTGAAAATGTGAAAGATTCTGACAAAATTTCTTTCACTGACCTATTTCCAAAAGTAGACATTCGTTGTCAGTCATACTTTGGACATTCACATAACACATGTCTGACCATTATTATTACTCTGCATTCTGAGCACTCGGGAGCCGGGCCATGGGGCTGCTCATTAAGTGCCCATGTGTCAGACGAGTATGGCCTATTCTGAGGCATGTTAAAATTACTTGTGCGTGTCTCTCTCTTGATATGATGAACTCCATTTTTAACATTAGGTTTTAATTTTTTTCAGTTTATTACTTTCAGGTTCTTCATCCCATATATATTGCCATTTATTTATGATACCCATTTTTATGTGAGTTACATAATCAGTAACAGGGATATTCACATTTGATCTTGTCATGTGGTTGCTGCTTTAGCTGCTTTGTCTGCATCTTCATTTCCTTTGATCCCTACATGCGCAGGGATCCAACATATTTCTACATTTTTTTCCATTATTATATAATTTATGGAGATATAATTTAATTTGTTGTACTATATTATTATTTGATTTGTAACTTTGAATAGCTTCTATAGCACTTCTTGAATCACTGAAAATCACAAAATTATTGAATGATGATTCTTTAATTATTTTTATAGCTGATGCAATTCCATACAATTCTGCTGTAAATACAGAAGCATTATTAGGAAGAGAGAACTGATAAGTTTTGTCTTGGGACACTGCAGCATATCCTACTCCGTGTTCTGATTTAGATCCATCTGTATATACTGTATTGCAAATGTGGACCTTTTCGGTTTATATGCTCTATTGTATGCTGTCTATGGTGTTCTGTTGTATATGAGTTACTTTTTGATAAATACTTGAGGTGTGTGCAAATTCTCATTTTATTCATTGTCCAGGAGGAGGTGATTTTACTATTACAGGCACTTGTATATTTATATTCAAAATTCAAACAATCTTCTAGCTCTAATTGGGAAAGGTGGTGGATGGTTGTTTATAAATACATCTCTTAATTCAAATAATTTTTTGGTTGGAGAATCACTAGTTTGAATTCTTAAAGCACTTTTCATTGTTACTAGCTCTCTATGGAGAGACAAAGGCAGTTCACCACATTCAACTTGTAACGATGATTTTGGTGATGATCTAAAGGCTCCTGAGCATATTCTAAGGCCTTCATTGTGAACAGGGTCTAACATTTTCAGAACTGCATCAGATGCCGAGCCATATACTTCGCTTCCATAATCAATGATGGACAGAACTGTTGCCTTATACAGCACAGTAAGGGTATGTCTGTCGGCTCCCAAGTAGTGTTCGATAGTTTTCTAATTAGATTTAATGCTCTTTTACTTTTAGATTTTACATATGTAATGTGGGCTCTCCAGTTCAAGTGGGTATCAAATACTAATCCTAAAAATTTTGCTGTTTGGCCAATTGGTATACTATGGTTTCGGATTTTTAAATCTATTTCTTCACCTTTTTTCCACTTTTTATTTTTATAAAACATGATTGCTTGAGTTTTATCTATGGAAAATTTAAAGCCTACAGATGAGGCCCATTCATCTATTTTTACTATGCTTTTATTAATGATTCGTTCTGCATGTTTTATTCGGGATGCTGAATAATATATGGCAAAATCATCCATGTACAGGTTACTTTTAATGCCAATAGGTAGATTTTTACTGATATCATTGATTGCTAAAGTAAACAGTGTTCCACTAAGGATGCTTCCCTGTGGAACACCATTTTCAAGTGGAAATGTTCTAGACAGATCATCATCAATTCTCACCTGAAAATTGCGATTTGTCAAAAAGTTCTGTATAAACCTAGGTAAATGTCCACGGATGTTGTTGTTTTGTAAAGTTTTTAATATAGCATACCTCCATGTGGTATCGTATGCCTTTTCAATGTCAAAAAAGACAGCTACAGTAATTTGTTTTCATTCAAAACCTCTACGTATATGGTCTTCTAAGTTACAGAGAGAATCCAATGTGGATCTGTTACACTGTGACCCAAACTGAGTGGGAGTTAAAATTTTATTTTCTCGAATGTGCCATGTTAGTCGAGCATTTACCATTTTCTCTAACAATTTGCATAAGCAGCTTGTTAAAGAAATTGGTCTGTAATTATTTACGTTACTGGGATCCTTTCCAGGTTTGGGGATAGGAATTATTATAGCTTTACGCCATTCATCTGGAAATAAATTTCGAAGCCATAAATGATTATAAAACTCTAATAAGTATGACTTTGCCAAAGGTGCTAAGTGGCAGATCATCTCAAAACAAATATTGTCACCTCCAGGAGCAGATTTATTGCTGTTCGAGAGAGCATATTCCATCTCTGACATACTAAATTTTCTATTATAATATATATCGTCAATTGTTTCAAAATTTATTGTTATTAATTCTATTTTATTTTTTTTTTTGTGCGGAAGTGTTCATCTAAATTCTTATCACTACTTACATTTGCTAAATTTTCTCCCATTATATTACTTATTTCTTTTGGATCAAGTGTTCTTTTCCCATCTTTTAATATGGCATGTCTAGGTGGTTTGACATGGGTACCATTTATTTTCCTGAATTTTTCCCATATTTTTTGTATGGGAGTATTATTAGAGAGATCTGATACGTATTTCCTCCATGAAATGATTCTTCCTTGAATTACTTCTTTTTTAAATTTTGCAGATATTTTGTTGTATATAGGTTTTAATGTTTCAATTTCTAGTAATAATATAGTCATTTTTTGTAAAGTTCTTTCTAATATTGGTAATTTTTTATTCATTTTATTGAACTTTCTATTCAAATTATCTAATCGTCTCCCTATTGAGTGTTTCATATTTATTAATTCTGTTAACTCATCAGACCACCAGGGAACTTTGTGTTTTGTTGGATGGGGTTTTGACTTTGGTATTGCTTTATCAGCAGCATTTTTAATGAAATCAACAAGAAATTTATTAGTTTCATTATGGTCTTTTAAATATTCAAATTGTGGGATATTTCTAGTGTGCATTTCATATCGCTCCCAATCTGCTTTATAAATGTTATAGTGAGGGACATGTTTTGCAGGATTATTTTGCAATAAGGAAATTAATATTGGGAAATGATCACTGGTGTACAAGTCATCAACTGTATTCCAATCCAATCTGTCAACTATGCTTGTTGTACATAAAGTTAAGTCTACTGAGGAAAATGTTCCATGTGCTTTTGAAAAATATGTACTAATTTCGTCATCATTTATACAGCACATGTCGTTTGAATCCATGAACTCTTCTATTTTACTACCTGTTCTATTTGAGTTTGTACAATGACAGTCCCATATTGGGTTGTGAGCATTAAAATCACCTACTATTAATGTAGGTTCCTTGGCATTGTTAAGTAAATCTTTAAGTTTATCAATGTCGTAACTTTTATTAGGTTGGTTATATAAGTTATAAATTATGTAATTATCATTTTTATCTGTATTTTAATACTTGATATTTGCAAGTCATTAAAATTTACAGCTACTCTGTCATAACATACTTTGTTATGTACACATATAGCAGTACCTAAATTTCCTTCTTCTTCTCTAGATGTAGATACTAAGGTATATTTACCTATTTTTGATATTGTTTTGTTGACATGTTGTAAACATATTATCATTGGCTCATATTCCTTTAGTAATAGTTGTATTTCTCCCAAATGTAATCTGGTCTGTAGACCATTTACGTTCCATTGTATAATATAATTATTGAAAGTATAACGTTAGTGTGTTCAAGTTTTATTTTCTTTTTGTGGATCATCAATTTGCATTTTTTCTAAAAATCCTATTTACAATATTTATTTGTTTTTCTTTATAAGACATTATGTGTCCAATGCACATGCAGCCCTTTTCGTGAGTGTCCAAACTAGTAGTTTATTTCTGTAACTTATAAAATTTCGTATAGTGTTTGTTAAACTGTCCTTTGTTATGCTTTCATTTTTGTTGCACAGTTCAATGAAACATTCATTACATCCACATGTGTTTTCGTGTGTCGTTTTTTCATTTACTCTTGCTGCACCTATTGTTGGTGATGGGGTAATCTCTTCTCCCATCACATAATCATTATTGTCAATGGTTTGTTCCTCTACTATTTCTTTGGTGTTCTGGGTATCTGTTTCTATTGGTTTTATTATTACTTTAGGAGACAAAGGTATTTTCTTATTATTTGGTTTATGTTCTTTCTTGGGGTCTCCATTATCTTTATTTTAATGGATGTATCTCTAATAATAGTTGGTTTTTTGTTGGTCTTGGGTGGAGTTCTCTCTAAAGGTCTCTTTTTTTCTTTAGTTTCTAATTCATCAGAACTATCTTTTAATATTTCTGTGGTGTTTGTTTTGTCTTCTAGTGATTCTATTTCTCTTAAAATCTCAAATGAATTTGAGCAAAGATTTGTATACATTTCTTGGTCCTTTGCTATTCTTGGTTTCTTCTTGCAAAGTGGTTATTTTTTCTTGAGACTGATCTATCAGGGTTTGTTATTCTTATTTATTTCCACTTTTGTTTTTTTTGATCTTATTGCTGCAGAAAAATGAATTCGTTTCTTAGCGGGATCATGCATTCCTCTAACCTTTAATTCTAATTTGGCCTCTTTTATAGGCATTCCTGTCCTTTCCTGAAGTAATTTTAATTCCGTATTGTATATGTAATACATACACTCCTTAGATCTTGCATGGTGATTTTGTCCACAGTTCACACATTTTGGTTCACCACACTTCCACTGTGTGGCATGTTTGTCAGATCCACAGTTGCACATACAGATGTATTATGGCAATTTTTTCCTTGTATGTCCATACATACTACAGTTTTGGCACTGTAGTGGTTTAGGGAACATAAGGTCTCAGTTCTCTGCTTTGGCCTAAGATTTTTATTTTTAAGGGTAATTCATGGCCTTCAAATTTTATCTTTGCTATTCTTAGTATTTTTTCATTATTTTGTTTACTAGCTATGTTGTAAATTTCGCAGTCTTGTATATTTGTTGTACCTTTTTTAAGGGAATCCAGCAATATATTCTTTTCTATTGATTCATCATTATCAGGAAGTACTATGGTACCCTGGACACTGTTCATATTGTCATGTTTTTTAATATGTACTTTAACATTATCAATATTTTTATATTTAAGTAGTTTTCGATTGATTTCTTGTAGTGGTTCTATCAACCACATCTGTTCTTTTTACTTGTCTGAATGACATTTCAGTAGTTGAATGTCGATTCAATAAGAAGTTTTCTAATTTCAATGGCGATATTTTTTCTCCGTTTCTAATGTTAGGAATCTTGACCAACTTCCACTCCCAAAGAGGAGTCGAAGTTTGTCAATGTTGGGTCAACATATTTACTTTTTTTTGGCTTGTTTTTCATTGGAGCATAGGGCTCCAGTGTAATTACGTTCGATTTTTTTTGATTTTTCCAGAGAAAGGTTGTTAGAGGAGGTTCCTGCAGTCGTTAACTGTGCCGAATCACTACCATCAAAGGGTCCAGGGTACTTAAATCGTTAACACAACTTTGCATTAAGACAAGTAAAATTGAGAAAAAAAAAAAAAAAGTAAATAAACCTGAAAACCTTAAAAGATATCATCAGCCTTTCATGGGGTTTATTCTTCCACTAATGGCACAAGTGAGAACCGACTCCCAAATGTCCGTGTCCCTACCCTACCCCATAGGGGATGGCACAACATGATTAGAGTGACCCAAGTGTAAGCCAAACCCGCTTGCTAGGACTGAGAGTATTTCAAGAATACAATTATCCCCACCCTAATCATGTTATGGGCAAACCGGATAGAATGCCGAGAGTCCTATCCCTAGAACCAGACCCCCCTGGAATCAGTGGTCCAGCCCTAAAGAATAGTTCCACCTGATATCTCTCAGGTCCGAACACTATCAGGTAGTTGATGGTCCTACCACAGTTCTCACTATTTAGCTTCGGATATAAACCCATTCCCAGCTATGATATCTTTTCCTATTTATCAGGTCCACCAAATTTTATCAAAAGTGGAAATTTCCACAAATCTAATCCAAAACAATATACAATGGCATATGAGACTCTTGGACTCGAACCCAGAAACAAATTCCTGGGGTTCAAGAGCCCCCTCACCACGTCAAGGTGGTCTCATATTGAGGGGGTGGGGATTTGTTGAACTCGTCTTAAACGAAAGGATGTTAGGTTCATATGAACCTGCTGAACGCGACCATGAGATTTTAAGGATAATGGGTATTTGTTGAACGTGTACAAAAGCATGTTAAGGTTCATATGCACCTGCTGAATGCGACCAAGAGACTGATAATAGGCAGCTATGAACGCGTCCAAAAGCATGTTAAGGTTCATAAGCACCTGCTGAATGCGACCAAGAGACTGCAAAGATAATAGGCAGTCTATGAACGCGTCCAAAAGCATGTTAAGGTTCATATGAACCTGCTGAACGCGACCATGAGATTTTAAGGATAATGGGTATTTGTTGAACGTGTACAAAAGCATGTTAAGGTTCATATGCACCTGCTGAATGCGACCAAGAGACTGTAAGGATAATAGGCAGTCTATGAACGCGTCCAAAAGCATGTTAAGGTTCATAAGCACCTGCTGAATGCGACCAAGAGACTGCAAAGATAATAGGCAGTCTATGAACGCGTCCAAAAGCATGTTAAGGTTCATATGAACCTGCTGAACGCGACTAAGAGACTGCAAATTGGTATGTTGATCATCCACCCTCCAATCATCAAGCATACCAAATAGTCTATGGCCTGGGTGGGTTCCCGTGTGCATGAGATGTACCCTAATTCACCCACTTGCCTTTTACAGTAGACACCTTGAATTATCTGAAAAATCAGGGTGGACTTTCTGAAACCTGGCAGCAACTGAAAAATTTAGGCTTAATTTCGATATAGGGTGATAATTTCGACCAGTAAACTCTGGGTACCTGACCTTAAAATACCCATATCTCCTTTGAAAATTAACATAGAAGGCTCATTTACCACTCACAATGTTTCCTTTTAATGAGCTCTTTCCAATGATATATAAATCTTTCACTTTTAGGGCTATATTAGGCATAAATACCCAAAATGTCACCAGAAATCAAGAAAAGCTGATGATTAACCTCATGAAGGAAAAATGGTAAAAATCAAACAATATTAAAGAATGAATGGCATATATTGACAATAATCAACGCAGCAACACTATATTAATCAAATAATAGGCACTTTATTATTTTCTAAACACACAGAAGCACAGTAACTTTTCATAAAAACTTTATTTTTAAAATGCTAATTTATGGTCATTGCTGTCTAACTTTATCATGGTATGGGGATTAATATTTGTTGATAAAGTACTTTGAAAAACTTCTCAAGTTTTCCCACTTAACAACATAATTTTTTTTTGTCTTGTTTGTTTGTGCACTTCATGCAGTTCAACAAGGTTGTAACCAACTTATAATCCTTTCATCTGATAAAATTCTTTCTTGCATTACTGGAATGAGCTTCATTATCAAGGATGCAGTGAACTGTGGATTAGAACTGTATCTGGGGATTCAGTCAGCTATATTGCTATTCATACATTGACAGTTCAGCTATCTAGGAACTACTTTATTGCCTGCAGTGCATTCCCTGACTGGCTGTGATTACACAAGCAAATTTGGGACTAAACTTGCTGCTCTAAAGGCACATCCAGAAATGTATTTAAAAGAATTTGGAACTAAAAATAATTTGAAAAAGTAATCATGGCTGAAGAGTATTTGTAAAACAGCAGACCACCTGAGAAACTAAATTATAAGAGGTCATGTTTTAAGAACCCACCACCTACTAGCTATGCAAAATACAACATATAAAAAAGAGCATACTTTACACATATCATATGATTTCTGTTTTATCTAAACCTAAATATAGCCCTTGATCTTATGTTATATGGTTAAAAGTTTTGATCTTTTGGTGCTAACTGATGGAAAGAACCCAATACCTGAGGAATTAGTATAAAATGTGGCACATATCACTACTATGAATCATGTTCCTTGCTGCAGCTTTTGTAAATGAAAGGGTCTTAGTTGTAAGTGATGCAACATGTAGCAATCCTTTAGGTTACAGTATGGAATGAGGAATTTATTAAAAGCACAATCATGAGAAGCAAATACTGTCATTCCCATAAGAACTTGTTTTTTAAATATCAAAGCTAGAATATTTAAATTCAAACTACAGTTTAGTTATAAATAACATGTATTTACATTATTAAATATATACTGCCTTTGAATTTATCTTTTGATATTAAAACTTGTTATGGATGTTTGACTAGTTTAATTCAATGTTCATTTGCAATGTCATTATTTTTTAATACTAAAGCTATATAATAAAATTTTCAATCCAGAATTTATAGTCAATAATTATTTAAGGAAATTGTTCGTATATGTTTTTATAATTTTATTCAAGAAGTTTTTACTTTATCAACAAATATCTTATGGAAGAATGACCTAGATAGCAATGACCATAAATTGGCATTTTAAAATAAAGTTTTTATGAAAAGTTACTGCATGCTTCAGTGTTTAGAAAGTAATAAAGTGCTTATTATTTGAATAATATAGTTTTGCTGTGTTGATTATTGTCAATATATGCCATTCATTCTTTATGTTGTTTGATTTTTACCATTTTTCCTTCAAGACATCAGCTTTTCTCGATTTATGACATTTTTATTAAAATGACTGCAGCAAAAAAAACATTTATATATCATTGAAAGAGCTCATTAAAAGGAACATTTTGAGTGGTAAATGAGCCTTCTACGCTAATTTTCAAGGGAGATATGGGTATTTTCAGGTCAGGT
Organism: Macrobrachium rosenbergii; assembly: GCF_040412425.1. NCBI lineage: Eukaryota > Metazoa > Arthropoda > Malacostraca > Decapoda > Palaemonidae > Macrobrachium > Macrobrachium rosenbergii. The sequence continues at coordinate 95,189,714 of NC_089752.1, forward strand.
ACCCAGAGTTTACAGTCTTATCACCCTATCAAAATTAAGCCTAAATTTTTCAGTTGCTCCAGGTTTCAGAAAGTCCACCCTGATTTTTCAGATAATTCAAGGTGTCTACTGTAAAAGGCAAGTGGGTGAATTAGGTACATCTCATTCACACGGCCCCAGGCCATGTATTAATAGAACAATATCCTCATAAGTATGTTTATCTAAGATGACTATCGTGTTCGCCTTATCTGCTCTGCTAATATGTAGTTCGTTATCTCCTTTGACATTTTGCAGTGCTGTATTCAATCGGTTTGGAAAATAGCACCAATCAACACGTTTAATACCAGCACTATACACCATTCCCTTGGCCAAAATTAATCTATCATTGTCTTCTTTTTGGTGATTGTTTTTCCTTTTCTTCAAAGGTCTTCTGTATTTTCAGAATGTCTGGTTTCTTTGATGGATTATTAAATATCATTCCTAATTCGAGTGCTGTTTTCTCGTTGTTGGAGAGGGTTGTTGGAGAGGATTTTAGATGAAAGATTAAGTACATTATTGCTTTCGCTGTAATTATTCCATGGAGAACGTGAAATAAGGTTTGATAATTTTGGCCAAGGGAATAGTGTACAGTGCCTGATATTAAACATGTTGATTGGTGCTATTTTCCAAAACGATTGAATACAGCATTGCAAAATGTCAAAGGAGATAACGAACTACATATTAGCAGAGCAGATAAGGCGAACACGATAGTCATCCTAGATAAACATACTTATGAGGATAAAATGAACAACATATTGAGCGACCAAGACACCTAAGAAAAGCTAACATCCAATCCCGTGGAAAGAGTCAACGCAGAGTTTCACAGAAGCCTCAGGAAGGAATATTCTTGGAGATAATAGACACCTCATCAACAAGTTTAAACATTCTAGTGCCAAACTACCTTACTTATACCGAGTAGTAAAGACCCACAAAAATGGTTATCCCATGTGACCTATTATCAGCACAATAGGAAGTGTACAATATTCTCTTTATAAATTTCTCGTAAATTTGTTAAAACCGCTTGTAGGAACCATATCTAACTCCCACATTGCTAATTCAGCTGAATTTGTAAATGCAGTTCAAAGTGTACAAATTAACCAAAATTAACATTTAATTAGTTTTGATGTACAAAGTTTATTCACCTGTGTACCAGTTTTAGATCTGCTTGAATTTTTAAATAGGGAACTAAATAGATATGTTTTTTCCATACCTGTTCCAGACATTTAAAATTAACTAGACTTTGTGTAATAGATACTTGTTTTGTTTTTAATAACAGCTATTATAAGCAGAAATTTGGAATGCAAATGGGCAACTGTTTGTCCCCAGTGCTGTCAAACATATACATGGAATTCTATGAAACTCGAATTGCCAATAGCATATTGCCAGATGATGTTTACTGGGTTAGATACGTAGATGACACTTTTACAGTTTGGAGTGTAAACCAAGACATTGATAAATTTCTAACTGATCTTAACTCCTTGGTAACATCAATAAAATTCACCATGGAGAAAGAAACAAATAACACCATAAACTTCTTAGACACTAATGTAATAAGAACAGAAAATGGCCTGAAATTCAAAATTCACAGAAAAGCCGCAAATAACAACTTAATTATCAATGCAAAATCGACTCATACACGTAATGTTAAGTACATGGCTTTGAGATCTCATTTTCTAACAGCACTTATACTAGTTAGCCCCGAGTATCTGGACGAAGAGTTTAGGAACATCACCAGAATTGGCATAAAAACACTTTTCAATCAGGGAAATAGAAGAATGTTTATTCCTAGCTAAACAAACATATTATGGAACAAACACCAAAAAGGAATATGGTATGAGTAATACTTTGGTTCTCCCTTTCCACCCTTCATTCAATGATATTGTCTACCTTTTAAGAATATTAAATTTAAAGTAGCCTTTTCTTACCCCAGCACAATAGGAAAGACAGTCATTTGCAACAACCCCAAACAAGAAGGTGTGGTTTACAAAATACCTTGTGAATGTGGCAAATTCTACCTGAGACAAACCGAAAAGATATTATTAATTAGAGAATTTCCTAACATCAATATTGTTTAAAAACAAATTCTCCAAACAGCGCTGTTAATTTAAATGTGCAAAACTGTGGCTGTCCTATTCTTTGGGGCAAAACAGAAATATTATTCAAAAGAAAAGATATGATGACAAGAATTTGTTAGAAACGGCTTGCATAAGTTTTAGTAAACAAAAAAACTTTGACATTAGTCAGGGCATGTATAAATTAGCCCCTTTATTCGTTCACATTGTTTCACAACGGTACAAATTCAGAGAAAGGTTTTAAATGACCTATCACCAAATCGTTGAATAGTTCTCTTTTAACTTTTCTGAACTTTTCTGACCATTTGTTTATGATCTAAACAACCTAATTTTAACTTCTGACAACTGTTCTTTTATTTTTTTTCCGGTGAGAAACAATGTTTGTGATTTTATGCTTGTGTACTTATTCTGTTTAGTTGTAACAAAGCTCTTGAAGAGGCCTGGTGGAAGGCGAAATTATCGAGCTATTAGAGTGTTTTATTCTCTTTTCTCCTATGGACTATATTCACACACACACACACAAACACACACATACACACACACAAACACACACACACACACACACACACAACACACACACACACATATATATAATATATATATATATATATATATATATATATATATATATATATATATATATATATATATATATATATATATATATATATATATATATATATATATATATATTTGGAAATATTCTATTTAAAATATTCTGTGAAGATGTTGGTTGATGTAACACCCTAAAAGGCTAACTCAAGTTTGGGCCAAGGTCTGGAAAGATTAATCTATCCCAGAATGGGAGACTGCCTAAAAACTGGCCATCGCCGACTTTGAGAGCTTACCTTTTCTCTATTTGTCACAGGATATTAACCGTAACTGGCTGACCAGTTAACAGTGATATGGTGAGTCACTAACTAAAAAATTTTCCTTATAAATTTGACGAATGAGTTTGCGCTTGAAAATTCCATTTGACTGATTAAAGTACACTGAAATAGTTTTTCAAACAGCCAGCAGATTTCCATCTATGTTAGCAATATCTATGAAACCACATATCTGTACGGGCTATTTTATTGTGGCAAGGATAGGACCATTCTAATCGAGATAAACTGATTGGCAGTAGTCGCATGTTCATTGCTACTTGAAATCCCATCGTTTCCCGACTGTTTTAATTCCCTAATCATTTTATAATTTCAATGTCAAATGCTGTTGGTAATAAGAAACTGAGCCCCTTTTATCATTCATACTTTCTTGCCACAATTAAAATACTGAAATATCTAACATCTTGATTCTTGCTCTGATTTTTCGTCTCCACGCAATGACTGAAACGTTTTGTAAACATAACGTGTTCTTTAATTAACGCCTCTGGCGAGAGGAGTGCCCTTTTCAATATCCTCTTGTGCATGGAAAATTACTATTTTTCATTTTTAACATTATGTAAAGCAAAGGTACTAACAAAGTTTTATCCAGTTCCAAAATTCTTGGTGCGTAGCTTAATACGAATATTATCAGTGGAGGAGACATTTGATTCAAAACACAACAGAATTGTTCGTCCTGTTTCTGATGTCAACATTTTTATAACAATCTCTCTTTTCTTTAAAAAGCGAGGTGTTATCGTTTCTTCAGGGCTTTGATCGACCTCATTCGACTCTGGTTCGTTTTCATAAGTAAAATTTTGTTCACCTTCCCTGTAAATACACGTAATACATATTCAAGTATTCCACCAGCGCACCCAAGCGTATTAAACATGCTTGATATATAGGAATCATCGTTGTATTTTTCTCGAACTGATAATTTTATATTTAACTTCATAATGTAAAAATTTATAATGAAAAAATGAGTGAGGATTAATAGTGAAGGAATTACCCTCTTAATCAGAGAGAGAGAGAGAGAGAGAGAGAGAGAGAGAGAGAAAATGTGTGTATGTAAGATAAACACTGACCTACTTAGCCTACTATTTTAAGGTTTGTATGAATTTGTTTTCAGTGCTTGTCAAGACGTAATTAACAACAACCACCATTAAACAAAATACAGTTGTCTGCCGTCTTTGCTTTTGCTTCGAAAAGAACACGATTTAAATAAGAAAGAAAAATGCTGAAGTTTATAGGGTTTTGAAGCAATTAATATCAGACTTGGCAGTCAAAGTAAAACTGTCAATCTTTCTTTTTACTCGATCTGAGGAATATGGAATACATGCACGGCGAGGGGGGAAGGGGGGGGGGAAGGAGATTAGAAAGGGAGGGAGGGAGGGGAGGGGAGGGGAAGGGGGGGGGGAGGGGGGGGGAGGGGAGGGGAGGGGAAGGGGAGGAGGAAGGGAGGGATAAGGGGAAGGGGACTACACACAAACACACAGAAAGGCAGCCAAGGAAATTATTATAGATAATTTCAAAATTGTATGTAATACCATAACTGAACAATACAAAGTCCTATCTTGCTTAGCATATATAAAACATGAATAAATACTCCATGAGCGTTAAATACAACGGAATGACTCAGACTAATATATCATTTCGTTGTCTCCTGAGGAGCCCGAGTGATTCGGACATTTATCTGGCATCCAGCCAGAGGATTTGCTGCATATTTCCTTTTCTGTGTCACTGACAGCTGGTCTTTCTCAGTACTCAATCTTCCCAGGAATCCCTTCTCGCCAGGCTTTTTGTCTCAGTCAACTGAAAGAGCATGTTGAAAAAACAATTCCTGCTCATGACTTGTACATTACATATCGTCTACAAAAAACCTCATTTCCTGGCTTTGTCGTCTAACTTGTACCTTGCTAAAATACTGTCTAGCTTTCGGATCAAGCTACTTCAACCATTATTTGTTGCTGCGAGCTAATTATCACCTCCATATTTCACCATTTGTGCGGTGCTTCTATACCAGCTGTTTCTTTCAATGACCTTTCTTCAATTCTTCACTAATAATTGGTTTTTCTAATCATTCATTTATTAATGATCCCTCCTTCTCGGCCCTTTTCTGTTGATACTTCAAGACGAAAAAGCTGTTATTCTCAGCAGATAAGTAAGTATACCTTAGTTTAACCAGACCACTGAGCTGATTATCAGCTCTCCTAGGGCTGGCCCGAAGGATTAGACTTATTTTACGCGGCTAAGAACCAATTGGTTACCTAGCAACGGGACCTACAGCTTATTGTGGAATCCGAACCACATTATACCGAGAAATGAATTTTATCACCAAAAATAAATTCCTCTAATTCTTCATTGGCCGGGCCGGAGACTCGAACGCGGGCCCAGCAGAGTGCTAGCCGAGGACGATATCGGCCCATCCAATGAGGAACTTCTCAGCAGATAGCTCACAATACAGCAGACTCAACTAATGAAAACTTATTTCAAACCCGATATTCTAACATCATTTTTGTCATTCAGTTTGCGCTAAAATAGTCGTGAAGAGAAAATAAAATAGCTAAATCGCCCTCCAAGAAGGTAGGTACTTTATTCCAGGCCACAGAAGCCATAACTATAGGAATAATGAATTTTCATCCTCCTTACGCTTTACAAAAAGATATCCAACCTTTTTTATTTATCTATTTATTTACTTTATTCATTTATCAATTTGAATACCTATTTATCTATTTAATTTATTAATCCGATCATTTGTTTATGTTCTTATTCATTTGTAAATAATTCACTATTCATTTATCTATTTTATAAATTTATTTTATTTATTTATGTTTGTATTTATTTATTCATTTAGTCATTTATTCAGCCAACACATTAAAAAGGTCTTTACACTTATAAGGTATCCTTTCTTTTATTTTATTTTATTTATTTATTTATTTGTTTATTTATTTATTTATTTATTTCCTTCCTTATTTACTTATTTATTTATTTATTTATTTATTTATTTATTTATATATTTATTTTCGGATATCACATTACGCAGGCCTTTATTTTAAATAATTAATTTTTAGTTTCACATTATATCTAATAAATTTCCCTTTGTTATACTTAAACTGGCAACAATCGGAAAATTTTCACAGTGACGGATAATAAAATTCTCGACCTTGTTACGTTAAGCGTAATAGAGAAACAACGTTCTTCATATTATTCACGAGCTAAATAATGAACTGGTGCCCTTTTATTTCCATTTTAAAAACGGTTCAGAGGATTCAGCATTTAACGTAAGGTGTACAAGAATTATGCATTCTAAGTGAAGCCTTTGACCATTAAAGTTCGAGGGCACCTATTCCTTTGAAGGTATAACAACAATATCTCGTGTTAAATTTGGGTTAAATTATGAACGATAAATAGTGTTATAGCTAACATTTATACTGCATTCATATACTCCTGTTGAATACTGTTCTTATATTTGTTTTTTTTTTATAATGGTTGCACAGGTTCAAATCAAAAGCATTGCATACTTCCTCAATAATATTATTTTTTTTTTCTATCTCTCTCAGTAAGCTTTAAATGGTATCACAAGAGGGAAGGCAAATTTATACAAACCACAAATTAATGAACAGCCACCGCCAAGAAAACTAAACCAATAACAGCAATGACGATAAGAACAGTAACATAATGAAGTTTATATTTACATGCTTATTTTTCACTGCTGTATAGAAACGATGGTCAACCGGACCTTACATTGATCTCTTAAATTATTGCCATTTATTATTATTATTCAGCTTGATTCACTGCTTTACCGATAGTTACTTTTTCTCAATGATCATACGTGGAATAACTATTTCAAACAACTAAAATCTACCAGCTTATATCAGGAAAACAAAATCCAGCACAAACAGTAAAATACACAAGCAAATATTGACTACAATTCTCTGTTATTTTCATTTATCATGATGAAAGGCATGCGATGATGACACTGTTAAAAAAAAAAAAAAAAAAAAAAAAAAGGGGGAGGAATTTGCATCAGGAGCACATAAGATCAAATAAGTTAGTTCTATTTCGGTAAGGTAAAAACTGTGTTCAGGTCAGGTTAATCTTTATATGAATGTTTATTAATGCAAATCATAACCTTCATAATAAGGGTTAGATATTGTGTTAAGAGAATAAACTTTTAGTGTACTAATTTTGTGCTACAAGTAAAGTTTTAAAAGAGCCTTGCAAAACTGCGCCTCCTAGAGAGTCAATCATAGTTGTTATCACCCTATCAATTTACGGCGAAATACCACAGTACGACCGAAAACTCCTAAAATAATACATTATTCGCAAGTTACTTCACATAACTTCCTTAGAATTCCGCCTCCAACCGTAAATCCCAAATAAATTCCAGGTTTCGTATTTGACATGGCGTCGACATCATTTTGAAGTCATTTAAAGCCAGAACTTTAAATTATGTCTAATCTTTTGCTGATTAGAACATTACCGTATTTCTAAGGAACTGCCCTACAAGAATACTGTCAATGTGAGGGGCTAGAAGTAGCAATTTTCTTTGTTACTACATATCTCTCATCCTATTAGCACCCATAAATGTAGCCACCGCCAAAAACGTGGTCAAAGCGAATGACAGCTCTTGTCAAACCACTGCATCAAAAGAAATGACACACTTCCTGAGCTTTCAACGGCGTTAGGATCCTATTTTACAAAGGTGACCCATGACGTCGTTAAAATGATTGAGTACCGTGTGACGGGTTCCTATAACACGTTAAATTTTTCTTGAAGTGTAGTTTTACATCATTCGACTTTCTTTACTAGGAGCACAATAAAAAAAACATACACAAACATACACACATACACACAGACATATATATAGATAGATAGATAGATGGACAGATATATATATAATATATATATATATATATATATATACATATTTATATATAAAAGTTATAACACGTTAAATTTTTCTTGAAGTATATTTTTACATCGTTCGACTTTCTTTACTAGGAGCACAATCAAAGAAACATACACAAACATACACACATACACACAAACATACATACATTTATATGCATATATATACATATATATACATATATATATATATATATATATATATATATATATATATATATATATATACACATACACAAACATTAAGATACAAATGTCGTTTAACATCTAATTCTCTCCACTTCGGTAGAGCGTATTGGCTATTAAACATTTGGAGCTTAAAGTTAGTGAATATAAAATGTCACGGTGATGTGATATATATATACTGTTTATATATATATATATATATATATATATATATATATATATATATATATATATATATATATATATATATAAATTATATATTTACTGTATATATAACTGAATTTCTTCTATCTCGTTCGCAGTGTTGAATGTAGGATGCGAGTAAAAAGCATTCCGTGTTTCGGATACGCTTCCACGGCAATGGATAAAAAATGATGGTTGATATGGCTGAGCACAGCGACTTTTAAAGGCAATTTTCAGCCACACAACTATGCATAGCTACGTACTATTTCATATGTGACTAAGTAAAAGTAAGTATACCTTAGTTTAACCAGACCACTGAGCTGATTAACAGCTCTCCTACGGCTGGCCCGAAGGATTAGATTTATTTTAAGGGCAATGGAATTATTTGAATTGTGGGGGACATTCCACTGAGTAAACAACTCATAAAGAATATTTTTAGTAAATGGCTTTATTTTCACTACAGGGTCGAGGAAGGTTATTTTACTTGTCTTTATTTATTGATAGTATTTTTCAGAATTATTGCAATCATGTGACACATCCATTAGCCATAGTTTCAAGAAGAAACGGAAAACTTTAAAAAATTCTACAATGACCCAGCGCACTTTATTACTTTAGAAAATGTATTAAATAAGATTATAATTGAAAAAAGATGGAAGTGAGTGAAGCCCACTGAGATTGAAGCAAAAGAAAAAATCTCTATGCCAGAAAATGATTATTTTGAAATTATCTTTACGACACACTTACTTCTACATGAGGTGGCAGAACTGACAAAGGTATCCGACTTCTACATGACGTGGTGAGCAAACGAGAACATGTCTGTGCATATTTTTCTATCAATGGTTACTGAATCTCAGAAGACGAATATTTATTATTAGCTCGTTTAATGCCACTCAGTCAAGATATACGTTCTCAGTTTATCCTCCAACAACGAGACTGAGAAAACTAAAGGATAAACTACTGACACAAATACTTGGGCTCTTCATCACTTCTCACACTGGCTCAGCCTCTTAATACAGAGAAATATTGTAGGAATATAATCATGTTTGCTGCAACAGTAATCCAGTGAGCAGAAAACTTCCACCTAATCAGCCGTTTCTTGCACTAACTCAGAGTTCAGTACATTTAACAATTTTGTTTGTTTTCATTTGAAAAAAGTAAATGCCAAAATCCCACCAGCTAAGAACATGAACCCTTTTCGTCAATTAATGTATTTAGATGTGTTACTTTTACTGTACTTAAAAATCTTCAAGAAAACAACGACTATATAAAAAATGATCTCTCATTAATACTGAGATTTAATGATGGCGATTAATGTGACCGATGCCACGCGAGCAACAAGCAGTCAAATGAAAACCTTAATTAAATTTCAAGTGGCCCAGAGGAGATCTATCTCCTGAAACATTGTAACACGCTACTTTGGGGCACTTTAGCGACCCAGGTCGATTGCGACTCTGAGATATGGCTGCGTTTATTACCTTTAGAGGGCTAAAGGATGTAGCAACGGCTCCTAATGTGCCAAAGACCGGCGTTGTTCCAAAGAGTTATCCGTTTTATCTTTGGCCTAAGGGGAGATTTGATGAAGGAATTTTAATTCAGAATACACCTTTCGAAATCAAATTCCTATCTTTTTTATGGTTTTTAAAGTACAGTTTACTTTATGGAATACCAGAAACAATAATTATTGCTCAGACTCTGAGCGAAAGCTTCACTTGCTGCATTCTTTGCAATAATATCTTATTTTTGACTGCTCACTAAACAGCCTAGAGATTCAGAAATCTAGCAGTCCAGCTATAAACCACCTCGTGGCAGAAGTGACAAAGGTAACTATACTAATCACAGAAGTATTTCATTATACCTGTGTCGGTATTTTGAATGAGAAAGCCAGACAGATAACAGAAGAGTTGACTGGGGAAGAGCAGTGTGGGTTGAGCAGGTCCGAGGGTCCTACGATTAACAATAATCCTTAGAATTATTAGTGTGAGTAATTTGAGAATAAAGAAGAAAGCTACATTTAGCTTGTGTGCACTAAAACAAAAATTTGTTTTCCTATAAAATATAAGACAGGTGTTTCTAGTCAAAACAAAAGAAAAATAATGACATCACATAATTTGCCAAGTCATATTTCATGATTAAGATAACAATAAATCTTACATTTTTGGATATGTTAGTATTTGGCACACTAAATGTATTTATCGGAAATATATCAACAGAGCCTATGCAACAGAAACTTAAAAGATTGACCTTCAATATCCTCACAAGAATGGGTTAATTCATGTGTTTTATACATATATTCATATGTATATATATGTGTGTGTCTGCATATATATATATATATATATATATATATATATATATATATATATATATATATATATATATATATATATATAATATGTATATATATAACATATACAAATATATACATATATATAGATATACTACATATATATATAAACATATGTATACTGTATATATGTATGTATATATATAATATATGTATGTATATATATATATATATGCATATATAAATATACAGTATATACACACATATATATATGTGTGTGTATATATATGTATATATACACATATACCAATATATACATATATTCAAATATATATTTATATTTATATTTATATGTTACAGAGATAGTATTCATATTAACGACACATTAAAAAACAGAGATGAGTGAACTTATAGAAACGGACTAAGAGAAAAAGACTAAAACAAGGGTGTTATTCTGTTACCAATAATCTCTCGCCAGTGAAGCCATTAGGAAAGAACAAGAAGTCAGAAGAGTAAACGTTGGTGCCTCTCTCTATGCGTATGCATAAAACACCAAGAAAAAACAGTAACTGTTGCTCACAAGGTGTGAGAAAGTGAATGATGAATAAAGAGACCATGAATAGTGAAAATTAGTGAAACAAACTATGGAAATGAAAATGAAGCCAATGAGAGGGGGGTGAATAAGACCTTACCATACACACCTCTAACCATGACGTCCATACAAGAGAGAGAGAAGGAGGAGGAGTTTAGTAAGAGTGAGGGAAGAGACAGAGACACAATTACTGTGAGAGTAAGAGCAGACGGTGTGCACAGAGTGTGAAGGTGTTAACCATGCCGCAGAACTGAACTTAGACTTTTTAGCTCTCTCAAGGAACTTAATTTACCCAAACCCAAGTGGGACTTACCCATCTCCAATCGACTTCCCAAAGCAGCAATTAACCCAGGTGTAGCTTTTTATATTACAAAGGGATACTAAAGAAAAAGCCTTAAGTAAAGAAAAAACCCTAAGACAATTTCTCTTCAAGAACCCAAAGTATAACTACTTTTAATTTTTCCTTCAAAGGTAGAAGCCAGACGCGAAGCAAGACGTCTCCCCGACGATGCTAGCTTAACTCTAGATTAGAAGACAATCTAAAATATATATATATATATATATATATATATATATATATATATATATATATATATATATATATATATATATATATATATATATATATATATATATATATACAGTATATATATATATATATATATATATATATATATATATATATATATATATATATATATATATATATATATATATATATGTATATATATATATATATATATATATATATATATATATATATATATATATATATATATATATATATATATATATATATATATATATATATATATATATATATATATATATATATATATATATATATATATATATATATATATATACAGTATATATATATATATATATATATATATATATATATATATATATATATATATATATATATATACACACACATTTACGATCAGGAATGAAATGAAGAGAAATAACAAGTAAATAAAAGGGATTCTCTCTTCAGTCTCAAAATCGCCGTTATATCACTAAATCACAAAAACAGAATATCAACCAATCCACCAATTGGAGAGCGCCTCATTAACTTTTCAAATAGCCGTTATAATGCATAAGGGCTTACCAAAATGCAGACAGAAAACCATAAATGCAAATAAACGATAAAGAATAAAAGCAAATAAATTTCAAATAGAGGTTGAGTGGATACAGTGCGACTCCGACATAAGGCGGTAAGTTAATGAGCGCTGCACATTGTTTGTGTATTTGTATGTTGGTGTTTGTATCCCACGTCTAGCAAATTAAATAATAAACAAACCAGTGATAATGCAGTGCTGAACTATATTAGAAACCAAATATAGTTTTTTTTCTTTAAGCGATATTTCCTGTTCTTTTCTTAAGTGCGGCATTCTCTTTATTTTTAGTACATTCACACATCAAATGCCTTCCAAAGTGTTGCAGTGGGATATGTATATACGTATGAATGAATGAATGCATGCATGCAGCCGGTATTAACAGATCAGAGATACACCAACTATGAGGTCAAAAAGAGTCAACCAGCGCTGTCTAAAGGGAATTTCCGAAATATTTTCTCTTTAAAAACGAAGGAAACACTGAAGAGAATTTTTAAACACTGAATGTCAGTCCATCTGGCCCCGATCCAGCTTCCTAAGGCAGAGGAGAATCGGACATTGGCAGAGACAAAGAGACCCAGAGGGTCCTTTATGACATTAAAGCTTAGGAAGAGACCGGGAAGCATTTTTAAAAGCTGAGGTCATAGGGAGGTATAAGTATATTTTATTTCTACATTTTCCTAAGATGAAATTTGTTTTTGGAATGTGTATATTTAATATTTTGTAAGTTAGTTAATTAGCGTCATTCCGATGGAGAGTATTAGTTAGCTTTAAAAAAGGAAAATCATTTAACCACATACATATTCCAATACTGCAGTTTCCTTATTTCAGTCGTATGGTCAGAGAAGTATCTGCATTTTTGTTCCGCACCAGTACATATGTTACAGTTAGATTGTGAAACCAGGGATTTCACGAAATCCCTGAAATTTTCAGGTAATTCGTGAAATCACCAATTCGCTTAAGGACATTTGTTCCCAGAGGGGCTAGTACTAAACAGGGCGATGTAGATGTATCACTGTTTCGCCGTGATTAGTACTAGCCCCTCAGGGATCAAATGTTCCTAAGTGAATTTGTGATTTCACTAATTCCCTGCAAATTTCAGGGATTTCGCGAAATCCCTGGTTTCTTCATCTTACTGTAACATATACAAGACCTGGCGTCCGATGACACCTGTTATTTCAATCAGGACATAATGGGCAGGAAACATCTCATTCAATGGATTTTTACCAACGAAATATTATGATAATTGTGAAAAGCTTGCTATATACCTGATACATATTTAATGACGTTTCAATTGATCTTTATATTTGCTCAATTTTTGGCATTCAAAAACTAAGGTTGATGAGTTACTATACGTATCACTTATTTGCATTTTTCTGCCATTTGCATATTTGAAATTCAACGCAATCTTCTCGATTGTCTTCTTTTACTAACCGTAGTTCTCTTTATTCTAATACAATTTCGTATACCACACTGAAGATGTAATTTGTCACCTAAAGCAGTTCTATCATTCAAAGACCTCCAGCTGGTCGACTGTCGTAATGCTTTAATTATCAATTTTATTTGCAGCGATTTTCTTTAAAAACTTATGAGCTTCTAAATAAAAAGAAAAGTGTCTTGTCACGCTCTTTGATGATACGCCTTCTTCAAGAAAATCAAAAGCTGACAGCTCTCTCAAAATTGCAAATAAAGGCGTTTTTGTTAACTTTTTCCACTGGTGAAGACAACTTGAATGAGATTCTCACCAACAAGACGTCTTCAGAAATTAGCGCAGAAACTGAAAACGGAAAAACTATACCGAAAGAATTTAGGGAACTAGAGTATATCAAAAATGGAAGATGAGGGATGACACAAGAAAATTGTAATGAGATGGGGAGCCTCTGCAAAGAACTGTACCTTCCGCTACTTTTAAATAAATATAATCTGATTTTCCCCAAAGTAAAAGAAGAGTGATGAAACAAGAAAACTGGGAAAAGAAGGGGGAGCCGTTGTAAAGACTTTTACCGTCTATTACTTTTAAATAGTATCTGATTTTCTCCAACGTAGAATAAGAAGACGGACGAAGGTAAAAAATCTGGACGAGGTGAGGAACTATTGCAAAGATTTATACACTGTACCATACACTGTACATATAATATAAATTTCGTGAAGGAATATGACAAGAGGAGACGAACGATGCAAAATCTGGCGACTGAAATCTCTCTGCAGCATTTTCCTGGGTCCTTTCAGTCAACAGAGTAAAGATTCTTGATTATTTATTATCGTGAATGCAATTAACCTTGCGGAGAAATCCCTTTTACATTTAAACTGTTTCGCAACTTTAGATTTAGAGAAGTAAAAAAAATTCTTAGAGGATACAAATTATATGATACCAGTGAATTATAACTTATAAATATATACACACTAAATTAGATATATATATATATATATATATATATATATATATATATATATATATATATATATATATATATATATATATATACATATATATATATTATATATATATATATATATATATATATATATATATATATATATATATATATATATATATATATATATATGTATGTGTGTGTATATATATATATGCATATATATACACACACATATATATATATATATATATATATATATATATATATATATATATATATATATATATATATATATATATATATATACTGTATATATATATATATATATATATATATATATATATATATATATAATAACATTCCTTAAACATTAATATTTAGCTATCCAAATAAATGTTCTTTTACTTCAATACGTTCACTACAGACGTTAATTATGTCTTACTATCATCGAAAGAAAATTTTAAAAACACGCCCTTAACAAATTTTTATATTGTGGGTAAAATCTGCTTCACCAAACGACGTCTCCTTATTCCGTGAGAAGTATATAATCTGCTGCTTCTTCTTGAGGCCGTTAAGTCGCTACTTTAGGGCACTCAAGTGCAATGGCTATGTAGCGGGCCTGAGATTGTGGCATCCTTTACAACCTTTGTATGACTATGGGGAATTTCTTTGGCTCTCTAGGTGTAGAAGTTAGGGTTCGTATCATATCATTTCCTTTTATCCTTTGCTGAGCAGGAGATAAGAAATGGAGCTTGCATGTTAAATATATAAATATATGTTTCTGGTAAATATAATTTTCAATTAGCAGTTTGTGTTTTCTTTAGTACTGATTAACATCGGATATATTGACAATAAACAAAGCGCTTAGCGAATGATGGAAATAATATTTAATTTTACTTTACATGTATCTTTCATGTTCGAAATCTGCAGCCTATTGTGAGACTTGTTAACTAATTTCTGCCTATTTCTCTGTTCCCATTCTTGTATATTTTATAAATGGTGACTATTCTATTCTATTACAATTTATTAATCAGTCTCGCTTTTTCAAAGGATAAGTTTTTCTTTTAAAAAAGGATTAATGTTATAAGCGCAGGAGGTTTGCAAAGATAATAAAGATACTAAAAAATGAAAAAAGAAGCGGAACTGCAAGACATATATATATTACAGTAGGACCGTGAGACCAGGGATTTCACGAAATCCCTGAAATTTTCAGGGAATTCGTGAAATCGCCAATTCACTTAGGGACATTTGGTCGCCGAGGGGCTAATACTAAACTTCTACACTGCTTTGCCCTGTTTAGTACTAGTTCCTCAGGGATCAAATGTGGTTCGCCATGTTTAGTACAGCTATGTTCTTAAGTGATACGACATGATTGCATAGGATTTCGTTCAAAATTCACGAATTGGCAACTAACATGCTCCATGCTTATCTCTTATTTCAATGCGAAAATGCGACTATCGCATACATTAATGCCATAATATGTTTTATAAAAGTAAAAAAAAAAGTATACCTTAGTTTAACCAGACCACTGAGTTGATTAACAGCTCTCCTAGGGCTGGCCCGAAGGATTAGACTTATTTTACGTGGCTAAGAAGCAATTGGTTCCCTAGCAACAGGACCTACAGCTTATTGTGGAATCTGAACCACATTATAGCGAGGAATGAATTTCTATCACCAGAAATGAATTCCTCTCATTCTTCATTGGCCGGCTGGGGACTTGAACTCGGGCCTAGCAGAGTGCTGGCCGAGAACTCTACCAATTAGTCCAACGAGGAACTTTATAAGAGTGAAATCTGTCATATTTTTCAAAACTGTGAGAAAATATCGAAAGTAGGCAAATTTTGGAAAAACTGTTAAAAAAATTTTCAAAGCTTTCATTCACTCATCGCCGGTGCATTTGACAAAAAAAAGTCATCACTACACCTCAGTTCAAAAGTTACATAAAAAAAACGAAAAAAAATTGTCTTAACATTAATATTGCTTCCAATGCAACCATAAAATTTGAAATAGTTCTATTTGATTGTTTTTATGCCTCAAAGCTGAAAAAATGTAAATAAGTAAATACAAAAGTAGGATGCATCCACCGATATCAACAGGTGAGAGAAGCGTGTGTGAAGCAACCATCAGAGTGGCGGTGCAACACGAACTACCTGGTGCAACATAGGTCTACAATGAGTAGCGAAAATGAAATTATCTTGAAACCATTTCCTTTATATTTGTTAGGGGAATATTTGGATTTTCATAAAAATAAAATTATTTAAGTTATATTTCTTAACCACTTCAAAAATTAGGGTTTACTAGCAAATATTCGCCTGTGCAATTATTCTTTTGTTAAAGCCAAGATTTTGTTCTTAGACCTAGGTGTGTTAGATTTCTTTACTTATTATAAATACATTACACTTAGCATTCACATCTCTATATTAACAGTTTATGGCCACAAAGCATACGGAGTTATCTACACATTCTTGCACTTCAAGTTACATTATGAATGAGTAAATTATAAACCAACAGCCAGAAGAAGGACTTTTAAGAAAATAATATTTTAAACCAGTTAAAAAACAAGTGTTCCATAGGCCTTGATATTAATACTAATAGATATTTCGATTAATAGCTATCTTCTCCATATTTTAATTTTCAAAGAACAGGTAATCTCTACAGGTAAGTTCTTCAGTAACAGAGATACATCTCAGAAGGCTTAAATTATTTTTTAGGCCTATAAATCATTTCGCAACATGCAGTCAGCTTGAACACAGCCTAAATCTTCAACATGCAAAGAAAACTATTTGTAATTCATATTCCTACTTTGAAAATGTTGTTATGACTGTTGAGTTTATTAGGTCTACTGTTTTAATGCTGCAGAGGTAGTTACATTGACCAGCCTGAGGAGCATGTTAAGCGTGCTGTCATTGACGGCATCACTAACCTTATCATAACGTACTTTGAGCTAAGCAATGTTAAAAAAAAACCAGTTCACATCAGACAGATTACGAATTATACCAATGCATAAAAGGGATCATATTTATATAAACACAAGGAAAATAGTGTTAGCTATGAATTCGAAAATTTGTCGACATGTATGACATTGGAAATGGAAAAAAAAGTTTCACACTACTTGGCAACGTTACGTTGAGTTTGAGATTTTGGACGATACAAAAAGAATCATGTCGCCTCATATTTGAGCATAGCTGTACTTGCCAGTGATTGGCTAGCTCTCGAAAGGTGAATGACGTCACACTAATAAATAATCCATACTAGTACGGATTTGACTCCATTCAGTATTGTTGAGTTTCGTGCATGAATGATGACACCACAGATCTGAAATCCCAGAGTTGTGAAGTATACTATTGATATCTCCGATAAAAGATACATTGAGATATTGAAGATCTTGGATCATTCTGTCTGTACATCTTTTTTTATCATTCTCTACCTGAATATACAAGCATCTTGTTTTTTTCTTAATCGGTGTTGGCCTACACTATAGCAGAGTCCACCTAGCACTCTAGCTATGCCCCGACCAGTGCTGGCTTTTGGCGGAAATTCGTCTGAGAAACGGGTGATGACGTCACACTTCGAAGATGACGGAAATGGCGGAAATTTTTTTCCACCATGTATATTCACATGGCAAGAAAGGAAAATAGCACTTGCAGAATGAGATTTTCATACCAAAAATGTTTATTTGAGGTTTTTAACTGTTTCTACATTTATGAATGGTTTACTGATAATGAATTACTGTATATTTGGAATTGGGCCATCACTATCTGACTGCCTGGAAACAGTGGCCGAAAATTTGATAAGGCAGAAACTCTGTTGTCTGTGGCCGATTTCCCAGATATCCTACCTCTATGAGGTAAGGCAGTCGTACTTTTATATCTTTAACCCATTCATTAATAGGCCTTTATGAAACATCATTAATAATGGAATAAATTTACGTGATGTCTCAAATTTTAACAGGTTCTTTGTGAATAAGATATTGAGTTTCAAATAGTGTAGCACTTGTATGAATTCTAGTGAAATATCAGTTAAACTTCTCGGTTCCTTTCGGTTCTCAAGAAAGTCATTCGTTACGCCAGGTATTCACTATCAGGTTTACCTGTCAGTCCATCTGTCAGTTCATCAAAACTGACGTTAAAACTTATGTGTGGACAACAGTTTGTGGGCGGAGTCTGTCCACTCACCAGAACTGTTGAACTGATGGAATTACCTAAAGTTCATCCGACCGACTGACAGGTGATTGCACGTGTGGACAGGTAAACAACAATTTTGTGACAGTTCGCCACTGGCTTCCATCTGGGAAGGATCTCAGCTGCTCGGACCTGAATATGAATAAACTTTGTATAGGCCTAATTCTTTTCATTGTTAGACACTGAGGCGCTATTTGTAGACCGTTGTGAGTCCAAATCATATGATTAAAAATAAAAATTATATATATTTCCATGTGATACAGACAATTTGGTATAGGCCTAGGCCAGTGTACTACCTTTTTGTTAAAGGTGCAAGAAGGCTTCACAGTCCATCCCATAAATTACCGGACCAACTCCCAGGTCTAAATTTAACCTTATTCATTAATATTGTATGAGAATAGACATCTCTCTTTAATAGACAATATTTAGACCACACTGTGTTATGCCTTTTTGCTTTCCTATTTTTAAGTTAATTGCCGCAGCAGCTAGTCTCTGTAGCTTCACCTCCTTATCAGTCAGCGGAGTTTCCATTGCTGCCATATAGTGCTGCCACCACGAAGCTAGGTGAGCACTGAGGGCTGTGACCTTGAATTAACAGTCTGGCTGACAGTTCTACTCTTTACGTGTGGACAGTCATCCGTCGAATGGTCGTGGGTGAACTGACAGGTAACCCTGATCGTGAATACCCGGCCTTATACCCTTATTCACGTACCTCGAAGTTAGAAGCTTTCTAGCCAGGGACATTTGGGAGCCCATTAGTCACCTTGGTCATGAAACTTTCAGACAGGTTCAGATGATTTTAGCACTGCATTTGACTTTGTTAGCCATACAGCTCTTACATGTAAACTATATATGTTTAGATATTGGCGGATTTGAATTTGATCTCTGCCATTTCATGTGACTGGTAACAGGCAATGTAACAGTTAACTTTGTCTTTGTGAGGCTAGGCCTATCATGTTTGGTGTTTCACTTTGCTACCATTACAGGCAACATAATCTTTTACTTTGAAAGGAAGCAAGGACTTTGTTAATTAGGCAATCTTGCACCATGTTTCCAACTAAATCATAGTGTCGTATTTCAACAGAATGCTTGCATTATTGACTTTCGTACCTCTACTCCAAGAAGTAGTGCCTGCCATTCACTTTAAGGCCACCAATAACGTTCAGGTATATCTGATCAGGTCTGCCTGTACTTTTTTTTTCTCTCATTTCTCTATAGCAGCCATGGCACCAACATACGATGCTCTGGCAATGACTAGCTTGCTGATAGCAACAAAAATAAGAAACGCCTAAAAAAGACGTCCAGTGACGGAGTGGCTGTTATTCATTTTTAACACATGATGTCAACAATGACTGAACATACATTATTTACTATTGTTTTATTTTATTCCATTACTAAGCTGGATAGTATATTGTTCTCATTTTAAAACTGAATTACGTACATGATGCATAATCATGAATAGACGCAAATAGGCTTACTTTTGTTTTACATCACTTTGCTATACTGAATATTTAATCTCCTTTAAAACTGACTTGCACGTATGGTTCATAACCATAGATAATAATACTATCCTCGTCAACAGCAGAATCAGTCTCCTTTAGTTTTTCGACTAACTTAAAATATGCAGCCCTTTTCTATTTAATCTGTTATAATAGCCTTTGGATTTTACCTGCCCAAGAACAGGCTCATTCTTATAGGTTTCAATGAAATCTTCAGGGCATCCAGGAAAAAATGCCAAATTATAGATTTATATTAATCTGACATCCCCATCAATTATTTAAAAACTAAATCTCCGATACATCATTAATTTAGATATAAAAACTTTCAGATTCAATAAAGAAAACTGACTCCACTGAGCAAAAAAGATGGCCTCCCCACACTACTAACGTTCAGGCACACCTGCGATGGTCATTTCCACGCAGGTATATCGATTGAGAAGAACTATTTGCTCAGGTCGCCTGCGCAGACAGAAAAAAACTGTGCAGGTTGTCCACATTAACGTTCAGGTGAACCTGCACAGGTCGACTGTGCATAGGCCGAACGTTAGTGGCGGCCTTAACAGAGGCTGAAATACAGCTTTTCAGTGCCATGTGCCATTGTCTTGGTTTTTATCAATTTGTTAATTTTATATTTAAATACGATTCTGTGTGATACCTTAACTTTCTATATTCACTAATTCCATACTCCGTTTTCTCTTATTCCACACATGAGTTATTTATATTGCTTGTTTTGCAGATCATTGACCTTTTAGGATTGTTCCCACATTTGAGTAAGAAGAAGAATAAGAAGATGAAGAAGAAAACATAATAGATAAAACATGCGTGACCACTGTGGTGGTGCTGAGGTGTTGAACACAGTCTACACCCGCAGGTCTTTAGAGGGAACATTTTCTTCGTAAAGTTTCCTAATCCTTATGATTCTATTCCTCAATGCTCATTCGACTAGTAATTTTCCTTTTTCGGGGTGGCAGGGGAGGAGTTGAGATTAGCTCTTAACCATGACATCAACTTGGGAACAGGCATCTACATTTCAAATGCCGTGTTCTGCAAAATAGGTTCGAATTTTCATTAGATAAATAACAAGTATACAGCATCTTTGATTTTTTTTAGTACTATGATGGTGGTTTAAGGAAAGAAATATAAACTAGATATTTATGGAAATTCAGAACAAAACGTCAGGAAGGCATGCATTAATACGAGGAGCTACAAAAACAACTGGTGTTTATCAACGTCATAGCCAGACTCCTGCCCTCCTGCACATTAAACATGAGCCAGTCACATCTGCACTTGTACCGTTTGCCACATCCTATTTATCTTTTGTGTTCCGTTTTGTGCTGTTGTGCGTATTCTCAAATGTACTTGGGATTGAAATGGGGTATGTTGGCATTGAAGTGCGATATCTTCCAATCCAGTGAGCAGTACTTATAATGAGACCATCTTTTTTTTACTATATTACTTGTTGTCGGTCATAGAATTATGAGGTAATAGATCTCTTACCGATAGAGTACTTGCGTTTTCATCAACAAATAAAAGAAAAAAGTATACCTTAGTTTAACCAGACCAATGAGCTGATTAACAGCTGTCCCAGGGCTGGCCCGAAGGATTAGACTTATTCTACGTGGCTAAGAACCAATTGGTTACCTAGGAACAGGACCTACAGCTTACTGTGGAATCCGAACCACATTATAGCGAGAAATGAATTTCTATCACCAGAAATAAATTCCTCTAATTCTTCATTGGCTGGACGGAGACTCGAACTCGGGCCTAGCAGAGTGCTAGCCGAGAACGATATCGACCCATCCAACGAGGAACTATCAAGTATCATTACATCATTACTCCGACAACGTTACGTTTCTACGTTTGGTTTGTAAGTTTCTTTTAGTCAATTTGTCCATATCTTAGCGGAATTACGCAGAGTTACGTGTGGATTATTTTTTACGAAAAATATACCAACGTTAGACCTAGTCACTGGCTCCAAGTTTTAGAATTTTGAGCTAGACAGGATGGTAATGGACGATATTTCAGAATTACGGTCCCTCACTTGCAACAACTTTTCCTCTATGACAGAATCATCGAAAATGCCTCTTAATTTTCTTGACTGAGTTACGATTTTCGATAGTTATTTATATACAGTATAGGCTATAACCATTACTTCCTTGGCTGCCTTCATTAGCGATTTCTGTTGGATGTCCATAGATTCTGGGTTACTGTGGTTGACCACGAAACTCAGCTACCAAAATTTTGATGAAACTCACCGTGAAATAAATCCGGCATACTGACTTGCTGAGAGAAATTCAAGAAGTAATTCAAAACCAAAAGCATGAAATATATTGGAATCCTTGTGATGGAGTTGGATGGAATCCCCATCTTGGCTACATCCCACTTATCATCCTTCCAAACACGAAAAACTATGGACGCATCTTTCCTAGTGACCCTGAACAAAGTTCGGCAGTCGATCTAGGACCAATATTTCTTGGGGTCATTATCTTTATGATATTTAGTCTTTTGTTTATGTTTTTACAGTAATCCCCAACGGGCTTGTACTAAACATGCCGCAAAGGTGGATGCTTACCGGGTTAAAACCCTTGGGGGTCACTGTCGTGAAAAAATTGGATCCGTTTTTTCTCAACAATCCTTCACAAAGTTCAGGATAAGCGAGGGGTACTGGTAAGCAGGCGGCAGAGTTCGTGGTTCCCGTTTTCCTGTAAATATGTTTGAGCTTTTTTTTTTTGTGTCCGGCGAATTGCCTATATTAACTGTATCATGAACATCAGAGAGGCTCCATTTTAAATAATTCAAGCACATTCTTTGGTAAATTAACCTATGCAGAAATTTTGGAAGGGACCCGAGGCGACGAAGAGACATGCAGAGGGGCGATATGCATCTTTCTCGAGGTCATATCATTGAGGTAAGCTGAGCACTCTCCAGGTTGTCACCTCCCCAGCCAAATTGTTGATTTTACAGTCAAGAACCAGTTCATTTACTTTGGTACTTTAATCCCTTTAAATCTATGCCATCCGAGGCTTGATGTAGTCAATATTCAGCTGAAGTACAGCCTGGATATTTCAAAGTAAGTTTTGTAAAAAAAATTGTAACTTTCAGAAGCATGTTTTTTGAGTTTTTATAACTTTTTCAGAATTGTGTCTTTTCCCGACCGTGTGGTCCTTGAGCCTTAGTTTAATGTATGTTAAATTTAAATAGTCTGTTTTTTTAAATAAAATTGTAAAACCCTACCTAATCTTAATGGACCTTCACTTCGATGTTTGCTGATAGTGCCCTTCAGGCCTGATCATCCTAGTCCCATACCATCCGGGACTTAGAACCCTCCCATTTGTGGGGAAAAATTCGCGACATTTGGTCCTTCCGAACAGGATGATCAGTATCAGTGAGCATCCGGAACATCCACCAAGTGATGGTTTTTCGAGTTGGATGAGGAAGTGGCGAAAGTGGCAAGGGCATAATAGAAGTTCAGAGTACAGCAATCATTGTTTTTAGCAACGCGGAATTTTGTGACTTGAAGCAACATGGCTGTCGCAAGTAACTTGCAGGCCAGTAAACTGGTTGCTTTACTGACAGATGTGGTAGCTGAAGCCCATCATGAACTGTTGGAGACAAGCGCTACAGTGGTGTACCAGAATCTCATTGATCACATTAAAGCCGATGAGCAAATGTTGAGAAACTTCTATTTGACTAGCTCTGAATTGTCAATCCGTCAAGTGCTCGATGGAGCGAATAATGTAATTACCCTTCTTCTTACCAGAATTGAATTTCTTACTAGCGTATCGCAGCAACGGACTAGATTGCCGAAGCTGAAAGAACTTCCTTTACCTGTGTTTATTGGTGAGATTAGCAAATACGCTACCTTTAGAGAATTGTTTGATGTTCACGTTAACAGACGTACTGATTTGGATAACGTAACTAAGTTTACATATTTGCTTGGTGCCCTCGAGAAAGAACCGCTTAAAGTAGTCAAGGCTTTAAGTGTAACGGCTGCTAACTACGATGTTGCATTAGGGTTGTTGAAACATTACTATCATAAGCAGCAGCAAGCGTTAGTTGTTTTGCATCAGCGACTCGCGAATATCTTTGTTCCCAAATTCAACCATATGGATTTGAAAAATTTCCGCATCGAGTTGACAGTGTTGTTAGAGCAAATTAAACGCTTGAGTATAGTAGATGTGGGGCAGGGAATGGTCATGAGTTTGATTAATCAGAACCTCTCTGACGGCGACATATATTGTAAAGTTGTGGATTACTTGAGAAAGTGTGATTACACTTTAGATGAGTTTTTGAGGCACTTGATTTCCTCATTAGGAGTTTGGAGGACGATGCGTTGCAAAAGGGAGAGGACGAATCTGTAAGACCTAAACCCCTCGTACTAGAACATGTCCATTTTGCCAAGGTGAACATTTGGCCAGCGATTGTACCAATCACACCACCGTTGAAGACTGACGGCGACAATTAATGTATTTCCATAGGTGCTTTAATTGTCTATGCAAAGGCCATAGTAGCATTCAGATTTTGGTACACCACCGTAGCGCGTGTCGCCAACAGTTCATGATGGGCTTCAGCTACCACATCTGTCAGTAAAGCAACCAGTGAACTGAGCTGCAAGTTACTTGCAACAGCCATGTTGCTTCAAGTCACAAAATTCTGCGTTGCGAAAAACAATGACCGCTGTACTCTGAACTTCTATTATGCTCTTGTCACTCTCGCCACTTCCTCAGCCAACTTGAAAAACAATCACGTTCACTGGCCCATGAGAGGCTGCCCGACTCGACACCACCTACAAAAAGCGAAAGTCGGAGGAGGCCAAGGCTGGAGAATGGACAGCAGTTGGGGGACCACTGAATGTTCACTAGCCATGGAGAGGATGCCAGACTCAGAACCACTAACAAAAACCGACCGCCAGAGAAGGCCAACAATCGTCAGTGGACGGCGGTTGGGGGCCCGCTGGACAATCACTGGCCCTGGAGAAGATGCCCAACTCGGCACCACCTACAAAAAGCGACCGCCATAGAAGGCGAACGATCGTGAATGGACAGTGGTTGGGGGGGCGCTGGATGTTCACTGGCCCAGGAATTGATGCCCAACTTGACACCACTTACAAAAAAGCAAAAACTGGAGGAAGCCAAGGCTGAAGAATGGACAGCAGTTGAGAGGCCAATGGACTTTCACTAGCCGTGGAGAGGATGCCAGACTCGACAAAACCTGGACGAAAACTCGACCTCCAGAGAAGGCCAACAATCATGAATGGACAGTAGTTACAGGGCCACTGGATGTTCACTGGCCTCCCGTAAAAAGAGTATGCCCAACTGGAGCACCACCTAGAAAAAGTGACAGCCATAGAAGAGAAGGCCAACGATCATGAATGGACACCAGTTGCGGGGTCACTGGATGTTCACTGGCCCAGGAAAGGATGCCCAGCTGGACACCACCTACAAAAGCAAAAGCTGGAGGAAGCCAAGGCTGGAGAATGGACAGCAGTTGGGGAGCCGCTGGACATTCACTAGCCATGGAGAGGGTGCCTGACTCGGCACCACCTACGAAAAGCGACCTCCAGAGAAGGCCAACGATTGTGAATGGACAGCAGTTGGGGGAGCAGCTGGATGTTCACTGACCCAGGAGAGGATACCCGACTCGACACCAACTACAAAAAGCAAAGGCAGGAGAAGTCCAAAGCTGGAGAATGGACAGCGGTTGGGGGCTACTGGATGTTCACTAGCCATGGAGGGATGCCCAACTCAACAACACCTACAAAAAGCGACCGCCAGAGAAGGCCAAAGATCGTGAATGGACAGTGGTTGGGGGGCCACTGGACATTCACTGGACCTATAAAAAGTGAAAGCCGGAAGAGGTCAAGGCTGAAGAATGGACACCGGTTGGGGGGCTGCTGGACATTCACTAGTCATGGAGAGGATGCCCGACTCGGGACCACCTACAAAAAGCGACCTCCAGAGAAGGCCAACGATCATCAATGGACAGCAGTTGAGAGGCCGCTGGACGTTCACTGGACCAGGAGAGGAGTTGCCCGACTCGACACCACCTACAAAAAGTGAAAGCCAAAGGAGGCCAAGACTGGAGAATGGACAACGGTTGGGGTGACGCTGGATGTTCACTAGCCATGGAGAAGATGCCAGATTCAGGACCACTTACAAAAAGCAACCGCCAGAGAAGGCTAACGATTGTCAATGGACAGCTGTTGGGGGGTAGCTGGACATTAACTGGCCCTGGAAATTATCCCCAGCTCGGCACCACCTACAAAAAAGCGACCACCACAGAAGGCCAACGATCGTGAATGGACAGCAGTTTGGGGGTCACTGGACATTCACTGGCCCAGGAGAGGATGCCCATGCGACACCACCTACAAAAAAAGCAAAAGTCAGAGGAGGCTAAGTCTGCAGACTGGACAGGAGTTGGGGGGCCGCTGGACGTTCACTAGCTATGGAGAGGATGCCCAATTCA
Organism: Macrobrachium rosenbergii; assembly: GCF_040412425.1. Classification (NCBI taxonomy): domain Eukaryota; kingdom Metazoa; phylum Arthropoda; class Malacostraca; order Decapoda; family Palaemonidae; genus Macrobrachium; species Macrobrachium rosenbergii. Next base: position 95,216,464 of record NC_089752.1, read on the forward strand.
GGACAACCTACAAAAAGCGACCACCAGAGAAGACCAACGATTGTGAATGGACAGCAGTTGGAGGGCCGCTGGATGTTCACTGGCCCAGGAGAGGATGCCTGACTAGGCACCACCCACAAAAGCGACTGCCACAAAAGGCCAACGATCTTGAATGGACAGCGGCTGGGGGCCGCTTGACATTCACTGGCCCAGGAGAGGATGCCCGACTCGGCACCACCTACAAAAAACGACCGCCACAAAAGGCCAACGATCTTGAATGGACAGCGGTTGGGGGGTCGCTTGACATTCACTGGCCCAGGAGAGGATGCCCAACTCGACACCACCTACAAAAAGTTTGCCCTTGAGGACTTCGTAGAGTGGGACCAGGGTCGAGGCAATGTCGGGCAAAAAGCGATGATAATAGTTCACCATTCCAATGAATTCTTGTAGACCTTTGATGGTGGTAGGGGTGGGGAATTTCCTGGCAGTGGTGACCTTCTCTGGCAAGGGCTGGATGCCCTCAGGTGTTATGAGATGCCCCAAGAATCCTACCCTCTTGGTGGCGAAGGAGCATTTGTAGTATTGGATGATGAGGCCATTTTCTTAAAGGTGCTGGAGGATGATGTGCAGGTGTTGGAGGTACTCTTCCACTGATGCAGAGAAAGTTAAAATATCGTTGATGTAACAGGCACAGAAGGGAAGGTCTCCCAGGATGCTGTCCATCAGTCACTGAAAAGTAGCTCCTACATTGTGGAGGCTAAAGCAGGGGTAATTGAAGATGAAAGTGCTGAGGGGCATTGTGATGGTGGTCCTCAGGGATGTCTTCGGGATTCATGGGGACCTGGAAGTAATCTTTGATAAGGTCCAGCTTTGAGAAGATTTTTGCACCATGTAAGAAAGTGGTCACGTGTGTGATGTTAGGGAGGGGGTAGTGGTCAGCCTTGGTGATCACGTTCAGCCTTATGTAGTCCCCGCACGAGCGTAGGGTGCTATCCTTTTTTGTTACTATGTGGATGGGAGATGCCCAAGGACTGGATGCTTTTGACACAAATACATCTTCTCCATCTCTGCAAAGGTTTTCTTTGCAGTGGCGAGTTTTTCCGGTAGTAGGAGCTGGAACGGGAGTATACAGGAGGGTCCAAGGTTTTAATGTAGTGGAAAATACCATGCCTGGCAAGGATTTGATGAGATTGTCGTAGTTCAGGTTTGAAAACGTCTGAGTATATGGCAAGCAGGTATGCAAAATCATGTTTGGAATCGGTGACATGGAGGGCAAGTTCTGCAGGGGTTGTAGCGATGGGCATCATGGACAGATTGGTGGCATTGAAGAGGCACCTGTTGGGAGTTGGTGGTGTGCCAAGAAGTCTGCCCTGAGGAGAGGTATTAAGACGTCTGTGATGATAAACCACCAGTGGTACTTTCTGTCACCGAGGTTAAGGGCAAGATGCTTCTGACCAAAGGTAAGGATGGAAGAGCCATTGGCAGCTGTGAGACGGACGGTCGGATGGCTGGTTGATTGACTGATACAGGCAGGCGGGAATGGCAAGCCGCTGTGTTGACCAAAAAATGAGTACCTGTGGCGGCATTAAGGAGGTGCTGATAGCGCACATAGAACTAGATTTATCAGGATTGTGGTTGAGGGATACGCACCTGCTATGGCTACCACGAGTGGTGGTAGCCGTTTCATGTATTTTTTGTCCATGGGCACCCTGGGAGGCAGTTCTTGGCAGCAGGGCCGAAAGTTCTGTGGTATCAGCAAAGCTGAAACAGCGGCGATTGCTGCAGTGTGTGGTTGGCACCCTTGGGTTTCTGAAGGTGGAATGGGGGGCAAGGGTTTGACCTGGACATTTGTGAGGGTATGATAGCCACAGTGACCTCTGTGGCATTAAGAAAATTGTCTATCGCTGAAGGGTAGGATGTTCCTTGAAGGGTGGCGAAGGCGTGGGCGTGGGGGCAGTTTGCAGCAGTGTGTGTGCCCATCAGATTGTTTGCTAGGGTGGCAAGGGCATCATCAGGTGTGTCTTCGATGTCGGTCAGTTCTGCCCTTACTGACACTGGCAGGCGCTGCAGCCAGACTGCCTTGAGAATGTCAATGGATCTCAGAGAACCGTCTGCTGCAGGAGGAAGAAGGGCGAGGGCTCTCACCTCGAGAAGGGCGGCAGATGGGAAATTGATCACCCAAGGGTTGCTGTGCCACGTCGAAGATCTGTTGTACACGAATGGCTGGGGATCATGTGAATCTGTCCAGTAGGACCTTCTTCAGATCTTTGTACAGCACGATGTCAGTGCCCCTAGTGTCCAGTCACTCCGTCAGCTGGGTAAAGAGGTGGTCCGGCAGGGTGGTGAGGATGTAGTCTGCCTTGGATGACAAGGACCATACACCCTTAATTCAAAGCGTGACTTCGGCCTAACAGAACCAAGTGTAGGCGTTAGTTGGAGTGAAAGTCAGAAGCTTGACTTGGGCCATGGTTTCAGGAGCAGGGGAAGGGGAGGGCGATGTGTCTTCATTGGACATCTTTGTTGGGTGCTGGTGCGGAAAGGTCACACTTTAGCAGGAATGATTAAGACGAGAGATCTTAGAGTGATGCTATATTAACAAAAGACAGTGGTATTTAAATGAATTGCTGACCAATCAGCGGCCAGGAAAATTTACATAGTAAATAACAGACCAACAGTGCACATGCATCTAATTTTAGACTTTATGTCTTCTGAATATGTGAAAACCAGGTGCATTGCAGAGGTGTTGCTATCCTGCTGGATTGATTTGTTGCTAAGGAGCGAGGGTGGGAAGTCATGGTCTGCGACCCAGGTGCGATGCAGGTGTCACACAGGTGGCGACAGACTGTCACGAAGCGTGGGAAACTTCCATGGCACAATCCTGTTATTTCGAAAGGAGATGATGTCCTTAAGAAAATTCTCAGCAAATTATATCCTGTATGACTCCTATAGCCTGTCATACTGTAACTTTTAAGTTAAACATAGGGATATTCTGGTTTTGTAGAGTGCAGCCACTGTTGGTGATTTCACGAATTCCTTGAAAATTTCAGGATTTCATGAAATCCCTGGTTTCACAATCTTACAACATATATACATATATATATATATATATATATATATATATATATATATATATATATATATATATATATATATATATAATTACATTGATATGTATGTAGTATATACATATATATATATATATATATATATATATATATATATATATATATATATATATATATATATATATATATATATATATATATATGTATACAGTATATATATATATATATATATATATATATATATATATATATATATATATATATATATATGTATATTATATATATATAAATTTTTTAAATTTTGAGAACGTAAACACCACAACTGGTATGAAATTTCGAGATGCCCCAGTTTAACACTAAAAAAAGGGGGTGGTGAATACAGTTTTGAACTCTTGACATTACTGGAGACGTGACTTTGCCCAGAACAATTCTGAGGAAAGTTTCAACTCAAGGAAATTGAATTCGTGGTGATAGGACCAAAACGATTTGAATAAAAGACATTTTCGTTCATCTTGCCATATTAAAACATTATTTTTATCCACATTTCTTTTTATTCTTCATACTTAATTAACCTATTATCAAGGCATAGTATCTACTGACCTATTAAGTCATATATTCTAAGGTAAGTTACGTAGTTTTCTGAATATTAAAATGCGTGTAAGTGATGAATATATTTACTTTTATGATCTATCCGGCGAATGGGAATATAATTCTAAGTAATACTGCTTTTGGATACTAAATATTGTACTTCAGTAAGTTTGATACGAGAGAGAGAGAGAGAGAGAGAGAGAGAGAGAGAGAGAGAGAGAGAGAGAATGTACTAAAAGCCTTACAAACGATACCTAGAATTCTAACAGCATAAGATTCTGTAACCCTTAAAGTTCTGCAATAAAAAGATTTTCGAGACGATGGCAACGTAAAGTTTAACGACGGATGGTTTCCATTTATTTATTTATTTTGTTTTATTTTATCTATTTTATTTATCTATTTATTTTATTTATTCTTATTTATTTTATTCATTTGTTTATTTATTTATTCATTTATTTTATTTGTTTTATTTATTTATTTTACTTGTTTATTTATTCATTGATTAATTTTTGGCCTTAGATTTATATCATTTCTAACGTGCCTTAGGACACGCAAACGATAGAGTTTAAATTTAAAAATTTTTATTTTTACCTATTTTTATTTATCCAAGTATTTAAACCCTCTGAAAAATTTATAAACGTTCAAAGAAAAAGCTTTATTTCACCGCTTTCTCTCTCTTTATTTATTTGGCGCAGAAAATATTTGAACTCCTCAGGGTGGGAGGAAGCAGGAATACACTGCACTGGATACAATTACCACAAAGTCAGTCCTTCTTTATTAATCCAAAAGGAAAGCTGCTATTTATTTTTTACCGATTTATTTTTTTTATGAATAACGGAACGACAGAACATCAGTCTAGCGGACTTTATTTTTGGCCGTTTAAGGTTTTATTTACGAATGACGCTCTTTTTTTATTTTTTTTTGTTTCTTGCTTCTCGTTTTAGATTTTTTTTTATTTCTCGTTTAAAAATTTTTTATTTTTTTTTCCCAGCCTTTATATTTATTTATTTATTTTTATCTATAAGCAATTTATTTAATATTCAACAAGAAAGTGTTTTACACATTAAAAATTTTTTTTTTCATCACATATAGCATTTTCATTCTTGATTGACTTATTTTTTAGTAACTTTAAAATTTAATGACCAAACAATTTTCAATTTTTTTTTTTTTTTATTTTATTTCATTTTAACGAACACTTGAAACTAAGTATTTGTTCAGCAACAAAGTGAGAAAATATTTAAAATATTTTCAATAGCATTTATATTATTTATTTTTTTTCTTGATTGACAATATAAGTTAACTTTAAAATTTGATGACAAAAACATATTTCTTTAGATATTTATATAAATACTATTATAAATTCAGGGATTTTATTCATTTATGTAATATTAAATACATTTTGAAATAAATACTAGTTTTAAATTCATAACTTTCATTCATTTTGCTTTATGTTATTAAATTT